>NW_027223345.1:2904592-2936216 GCF_030449975.1 Polyergus mexicanus
ATGCAATACTCAACAAATACAGCTACATCAATAACAATATAAAATTTTCTAACGAAATACTCAACAAAACATAGCTGCATCTATAATAATAAAAATTTTCCAACAAATATTCAATAAACACAGCTGCACCAATAACAATAAAAATTATCATAGGAAAATAGAACCTTTTTCTAATCTGAACACGTGCAAGGAATCTTCGAACGAATATCGAACTCACCAATGGACGATCACCACGAGTAAAAGTAGGAGAAACACCCCGCCTAACGAAGATACTGGCACATTTTTAATTTGCTAAGATCGAAAAATCCCCACTTCTGCGCAAATTCAATTCGTCAAAGTTTTGGAAGATTCCCACTCTTAGAATTAGAATACGCCCCCAAAAAAAGATTATAAAAAGAAAACTCGCAAACACATCACGCGCATTTTCTCCGGTCTTCAACTTCACGCAGTCTTACTCTATGCTTTTGCACCGTAATTCGCAAGTTAGGCACTTGTGCCACCAGTGTCCTTACTTGACATCATCTCCAGGTCAACCACGAATCGAACATCAGGCTGCCGACATGAGACACAGAGCGAAACACCGTACAAATTTGCCATCCCTCCATCTCTAAATTATTATTTAAAAAAATAAGTTTAATTGAATACTTTTTCTTTTCCTTCTTTTTGTCTTCTTTCTTATTTAAATCAAAACTCAAACGAAGAATGTCTCATTCTTTTAAATCATCAATCCATTCCGGCGATAAGTCTTAGAAAGTTTTAACTCCTGATATTAATCTAACACATATGCGAGCGACTAATTTTATACTTATAACCGTTATTAACATATACCATACCATTATTTACTTATACATATTGATCTTGATTTTCTTTTTTTTATCCTTTAATCAAATATATTTATATATTGTATCAACCAGTCAGAACCTAAATTAAACGATAGAATCTTTCCCTTGCATTCTGACTGATGCCCTCCGTATTAATGTAACACCCGCGAAATAAAACTCACACATACACACACATATACGTGCATTCAGCGAGAAATTAGAATCAACAATATTTTTTTTTTTATTTTTATATAATCATGTACATCTATCATTTACTTTAACATATGAATAAATTCATACCTTGTTAATTTAAATAAAAAAATTACTCGTTATTAAAACCCCCACTCATTCCTAATCGAAAGATCGCACTTGGTCCCATCCCGCGTAAAAGAGATTAAATTTTCTTACCGAAAAGGGACCACCGAACGAACGTCTGAATAACCAGCGTAATAGCGACTCAGTCGTTTACCTGCTTTTCAGACCTGTCAGTTCGTTCGACCCGATTCCAAACGCCACGAGACGTTTAAACTTTGGGATAATAAAAGATAGTTGTTGCGTCCTTCCATTGACTCATCCTTCTCCGAGTCTGGACGTAATAATACTTATTTCATAGTTTTAAGAAGCATACATTAAAACTAACTTTGCTGCCATATATAATACCAAATTAAATAAAATAATCGATTGCAGATCATTGACTAATGGAATGTATAAATTATAGATCCATATTATAAATCTCGAAAGAAAATTATGTTGTTATGGATATAAATAAAGACGACAAAATTGAAATAATAGGCATTGTACAAAATACAAGTAAGAATTATCAGTACAAGTAATACTATATTATAGTATTACTTTTAAAATACATACATGTATAGATACGCGTATATATACTCCACTTCAGTATTTTTAAATATTTAATATAAGTCTTCTTTTTCTGGATACATATATACTGTCTAAAGATATCATTTTTTGTATATAGTATTGTCATATATTAGCTGTATGTGTAATTTAAGTAGCGCGATATTCCGATGGTAGAACAGAGCGCGCTTTCTAGGATACTCGCAACCGCGTGGCAAGCAATGATTTGTATAAATCGGCCGCAGTTCACAAAAGCAATCGTTCAGTTATCGATAAAAATCGATAAATCCATTTACAACATACGAGATTTTTTTAAGCGAGGATTTATTATTATTGTCTCCGCTATCAGAATCTTATGTAATATTATGTGGTTTCTTTAGACTTATTGCAGCATAAACCTTTCCTTGTTGTTCATACATGTACTAAGAGTGATAAATATTAAGCATATTAAGAATTAAGTGTGTTACGCAAAGTAAAGCACAACGTTATATGTAGATCATGATATTAAGGATAAAATACTTTTGCTTTTTACATTTTTTTCTTGTCTCTAGCTTAGGCTTATTACTTCCATATACATATAATCTATTAAACAGGATTCAAAACATAACAATTTACTGTTTCTCGTTTTCTTATTTTAACATTATGTTACAGATCTTATTTATATACGAATGTCTACATTAAACTATTCTGTTCTTTATGTTCATGTGTAAAAAATATACTTCATTTCGCGTTATTTTATATAGGTAAATGTATTTGTTTACTACAGTTTGCTAAATCGATTTACTGTTTTATTGGTAAGATTTTATATAAGAATCTTCACATATTTGCCGTTTTGTTGATATGCATTATAATATAATTAACAAAAAAAACTATTTTAAGACTATTAATAATCAAATTATTACACATTTTTACTCAATACTAGAATTATATAAGAAGGATTAAAATCCGAAATCTCAATTAATTCTTCAAAAATAATTTTTTCATCGACAACCTAATTAAAGCTTATATTGCACAATCACAACTAGTAACCCAGATAGCCAAGTCTGTTCGAACAGATTTTGCCAAACGTCTGCTACAAATTTTTGTTAGCAGAAAGATTCCAGATTGTATACAAAGTCTGTTATATCAGATAATGATAGCAGAATGTCAGCAGAAATGTTACAAAACCTGCTGATATAATTTGACAGCAGATCAGTAGCAGAAACCGAGCAGGATTTGCATAGAATTATTATAGCAGATAGCCAGCAGAAACCGAGCAGGATTTGCACAACGCAATTTGATGTCAAATTGATAGCAGAAATCGAGCGCGATCTGTGTGCGCGCGCGCAATCTGACGGCAGATTGGTAGCAGAAATCGAGCAGAATCTGCTAACATGACTTGACATCAGATTGTCGGCAGAAATCGTTCAAGATCTGCGCGCGCGCAATCTGATGGCAAATCGGTAGAAATCAAACAGAATCTGCAGCTTTTAGCATTCATATAACTTATTGAAATAGTATAGTTTATTCGCTTACAGCTATGCGGCGCACTATTCACTTTCTATATCCATATCCAAGTCCTTGTCACGAGCGTATATAATGCCTGCAAAATGCGGCTAATAACATCGTAATTATTTCTATCAAATTAAGTTCTGATACGACTCCCGTACCGGGAATTCAGATATTGAACTGATTTTTAGAAAATCAGACAGATAAATATCCGATTTTCACTTATTTGGAAAGAAATTATCCTAATAAGTGAAAATCGTTCGTTATTATATCTATTTAAGATATATGGTAAAATAGAAATTAACTTCCATATAAATAAAATATTTTATTTTTGATTTAATTTCATAAATTAATTATTCAAATTTTCATATATATATTACATTAATACATATTATTAATATTATAAATTTATGTTATTAATACAAACGTCAGAAAATGACATCCCGTGAATGTGACATATCAACTATTGACGTCATTTGTGAATCTGATGAGACCTAACTTTAGGATTAATTCTAATTGGTTATTTTGTGACCAAAATTTACTGTCATTTTGCTACTTAGACTCAAGACCCTCTAAATGTTTAAATTTATTTAAATGTACCATTTTATATAAATGTCTAGAAATTGCTTGATTTCTGCTGTCAATCTGCCGTCAGATTGCGCGCAGGCTCTGCGTGATTTCTGCTGCCAATCTGCTCACATTGCCTGTCAGCAGGCTCTGTCGACAAAACCTGAGCTTAATGTGGTCACAGATGGCTATGGTTTTGGTATGGAATTCTGATTAAATTTGTTGCCAATCTGCGCGCATGCTGCTATCATTTTGCTATCTGGGTACAAACATACATACGGTACATACATACATACATACGGTACATACACACGATACATACATACGGTACATACATATATACGGTACATACATACGGTACATACATACATACATACGGTACATACACACGGTACATACATACATACACACGGTACATACATACATACATACGGTACATACATACATACATATATATATATATATATATATATATATATATATATATATATACTATGATAAAATCAAAAGAGATAATATATGAGCAATATTATAGATTTGTATTCAAAATATTTATGCGACACAAACAGATATCTATGTAAAGTCGTGTACCATTATAAAAGTCGGTACCATTAAAAGTCCTGTACCATTTTTTTGTATAATGCTTAATACAGAAGTTATTATTGAGTGAAGTCTGGTCAATCATCGCCGACCTCTAGCCGGGCGCATGTCAGTGAACCGCGCGCCTGATAGTGCACTACTGTACAGCTAAGCGTTCACGCACACTACCAGTGCGCGGCTCACCGACATGCGCTCGGCTAAAGATCGGCGATAATTGGCCAGACTTTACTCAATAATAACTTCTTTATTAAACGTTATACAAAAAAATAGTACAGGATTTGTCTTTTCAGTTTGAGCCAATCTATAAATTTCTAATGTGTCAAAAGTTATCGGACACCCTGTATAGTTATACCTATATATAAGTTATATAAGTATTATGCGTCGTTTACAATAGATATAATAAGCTTTAAGCATAAGCAATCAAAAAAAGCACCCGGGAAAAAAACCCATATATAAATATATATGAAATATATAAATATATATGAAATATGTCCATATACAAATATATATGATTATATATATAAATTATATATGATTATATATATTTGTATATGGGCATATTTTATGTATATTTATATATGGGCTTTTTTTCCCGGGCATAACCAATCATATTCGATTATTCTTTCCACATTCAACTATGATTGATAAATTTTTTATGCTTTAAGTTTATTAAAGCTATTGTACACGATAATGTTTATAAACAATAAATAAATAAGAAATAATAATAATAATAAATAATTATAATAATCAATACTAATAATAAATAATAATAAATAATAATAATAATAAATAATAAATAGTAATAATATATTATTTGTTCAGAAAGCATTTTAAAGCGCAGATCGCCATCATGCCAAAAAAATTTCAATATTTATAAAAAAGGCGAAAGAATCAAATAATCGTGAATTGATTTATTATAAACATTCAAAACAAGTATATTCAATCAATTCGAATATAGCATCTGATACAATAGAAGCAGGAAATAGTAGTAACAATAATTTAACAAATGTCGATGATACATTTAATAAAACTAATGAAACTAATATTTTGTCTCAAGATCTTAATGAAATGAGTGAATCAAGTGTAAAATCACAATCTGATAAAGACAATAATGAGGAACATAACGTTGAAGTACAAGATTATATTTCTCATATAAGTAATATTTCTGATTGTAGCCATAAAACGAGTTTACAAAAAGATTTACAAAAATTAATTATTGAACGAAATATTGCAGAATACTGTTAACGAATTACTTACTATTTTAAGGAAACATGGTCATGTAGATTTGCCTAAAGACGTGAGAGTGTTACTTCAAACGCCATGAAATGCATCTGTAAATATTAAATCTCTGGGTAATAGTCGCTACATACATTTTGGTATTTTTTCTCCTTTAAAGCGATCCATACAAATATATTCTGGATTTATTACTGGGAACAAAATAAAATTAAATATTAATATTGATGATTTACAAATTTCCAAAAGTTCAGGTAACCAATTTTGGCCTATAATGGCATCTATTGAAGATGTAGATACGTATACATCACCTTTTATAATTGGTATTTATCATGGCATATGCAAACCTAATAACGCTAACGATTTTTTGTTCGACTTTGTTAATGATTTTATTCTTCTTTCTCAAACAGACATCATTGTTTCTAATAAAAATTATACAGTAACTTTTAATGCAATATTATGTGATGCCCCGGCGAAATCATTTATTACTAACACAAAAAGTCATACAGGATATTTCTCTTGCTCTAAATGTAGTCAGGAAGGTGATTTTGTACGTAATAGAGTAGTTTTTCTAGAAATTCACAACATGTTACATACAAATGATTTAAAAATTTAAAAATCGTACACATATTGAACATCACATAAATGATTCCATATTAGCAAAACTCGCGAATGAAATGATATCCCAAATTCCATTAGATTATATGCATCTTGTTTGCTTAGATGTTGTCAAGCGATTGCTGCAACTATGGGTCAGAGGAAATAGAAATATTAGATTATCTTCAGAGGCTGTAAATTCAATTTCGTGTTATTTAATTGCATTGGAACCCTTTATTCCAGTAGAATTTGCAAGAAAACCTAGAGGTTTAAATGATATTGATAGATGGAAAGCTACAAAATTTCGCTAATTTCTGCTTTATACCGGAATGGTTGTTATGAAATTAGTATTGCCTACAAATTGCTACAATCATTTTCTTTCTCTTAGTGTTGGGATTAGCATATTAACTAATCAAGAACTATATGTGCCATTCAACGCTTATGCGAATTTGTTGTTATTGCACTTTGTTTCAAATTATGGAAATATTTATGGCGACGGGTATATGTCGCATAACATTCACAATCTTCTAAATCTCATCTTTCCAATGATGTACAAAATTTTGATTCTTTAAATAACTTTAGTTGCTTTAAATTTGAAAATTATATGCAAAAAATTTAACAAAAATTACATCAATTGAGAGCCTTTAGAAGAGTTTTCTAATCGTACTTTTGAAGAATTACAGCTTCTCATTCAATCATGTAAAATGCAACAATATCAAATTGTTTTTTATAAGAAAAATAACGTCATTTCTCATGTCCAATTCAAAAATTTTAAAATTGCAGCCAATGAAGCTGATAACTGTGCTATACTTTGTGATAAATCTGTAATATTTATCTTGGATATATTTGAAAAAGACTGTGTTTGTTATATTCGTGCAAAACGTTTTTTAAATCCAAAGGCTTTCTTTCATATACCTTGCTCTTCAGAAAGACTTGGAATATTTTTAATATCAAATACTATTACTACAGAAATAATTAAAATTTCAGTAACACAAGTAAAAAAGACGTTTCAAAATTAAATGTTTTAATGAAATTGGTTCTTATATTACAATACCATTGCAAGCCACTAATAATTAGATGTTATAACTTTTCGGTTGAATATATTTTAATTTTTTAAATTTTTATATGCGTATGTTTTATATGATTAAATTTATATGCATCATATGCAACAAACGTACGATTCTTTTGTCTTTATATGAAATATTGCAAATACAAATTTTGATGGATTTTTAGTTCATGGCTAGAAATATTTCAAAGGTGAGTATATAGTATTTTACTGTAACAAAGATTCATATTTCATTTTATACGAGTTAAACAAATAACGTGAAAAAAAAAGATTTGGAAGATTGTTTAATCTACATTCTGTTTGACAATTTTCTTTTTCGAATGCCTTTTTTATAAATCTGTAATTTGTAAACACGAAGAATCAATATACCTAAATTTTATATCAAAAGTAACAAAAGTATTATACAATATGTATCAATGTTAGAACAAATTTGACAAGAAAATTAATCTTACAACAATTTAAATTTTGTTTTCATTAAAAATGATATTATGTCCAACTTCTTTTTGTTTTTAAAATTATAATATTGATGTTATTACGAACTAATTTCTGTTTTCAGTTTTTGAAACGTTATACATTTCCCATATTTTCCATAAAATAAGTTGTGAAAATAAGAAATATGTAGTAGTTAAATTTTTATCAGATTCTACATATTTTGAAATTCCAACAGCATGGCTTTTTAAAGATAAGGAGGATATTCAGCAATGTTGGTGACCACCTCGAACGGCAAACAGTGTAACATTAATAATAAACTATGAAAGTCCCGATTCTATATGGAATAGTTATGAAGTGGATATCGTAAAATATTGTAGTAAATATTTGCATTAATATATAATCGTCAAGTTTATAACATAAAACATAAAGTAACATATAGAAAAAATAAAATCATTTTTTATGTTTTTACCGCTTAGTTAAATAATGAATTACTATCATAATATACAAATATATGTACATGCAAAGTATATAATGTAAAATACAGATTTAATTATCAGTAAATATTAAAACTATTATGCTAGTCAGTGAATGAAAAATCTAAATGTTATTTTTTTTCTTTACTACATCTCTTGAATCAGCTCGAAAGAATGCAGCAGATTCCAATTATAGCACAACCGACGAAGAACGACTGGGCCGAGGAAAAAGGCAACGTATTTTGTATAGTCGTTTCAGCGATGAAGAAGAATATGATCATCAATCTCAACCTCGAAAATATATGAAAAATAAAGTACCGTTGACCCACATTTTACTATAATTGCGTCTATTTTGGACACTTTCGTACTGAAAGCATTATTCTATCTTTATCATGTAATGAGTATTAAAGATAGATTGATGCTATCAACATGAAAATGTGCAAAGCGAATGCATATTTCCTTTATATTATAGCATAATTTTCATATAACTATTTTGTATTATTATTGTTTATGAATCCTTGCAATGTAATATATTTAAACAAAAAAATGTAATATTGGAATAAAAATGTTGGGTTCTATTTACAGAAAAACAAATTAAAACTGCTGTTCAGGCAACCACTAATATGTTCAGCAACTACCATCATATCCTCCAAACTTGTATTTTATTAACAAAGAACAACAAAACAAGATCTTAAATATTAATAATGACAACAGACACAACAAAATAATTACTTCAAAATGGTATTTCTTTATGATAAAAATATGTAAAATATGATAATTATTATTGCATGATTATAGTAATATTATACATGGTAATTTATACATTTCCAGAAGAAGAAAATGTATTGGTAATAACAGATATGGGAGATAAGGAAAATGAATATTCCAATCTGTACAATGTACCCATAATATTACAAGGTATATAAATTACAATATTAAAATCCCCATTAAGTGTAAAACATTAACTGTAAAACTACAAACTTTAATTTTATAGGGAACGTTTCACCGATTCAAAACTTAGATGATATCTCTAATATAAAAGGTAAATCATTTTGGCATATTATTTGTACTCAACTCATAAGTTATCATTTTGTGTATATAATTTTTTTTATCATATTGCAGATAGTATACAACAAATGTTGCGTATGCAAGCAGTAGCAAATATTACATTAAAATATTTACAGCAAAGATTATTAAAAATATAAACGGCCATTAAACACCGCGCGTTAAGTCCTGAAACAATTAATGATGATGTCATAGCGCCATTTTTACCATTAATAACAATTGAAGTTATAAAAGAGTTTGATGCACTACTGAAAATATCAGCTGAAGCTGTGAGACACTTTGTAAGTACATAAATTTTATCATGATTAGCACATTGATAACGATGTAGAAATTTTTTATTACTATGATCACTTTAAATATATAATTTAAATCTCACAAAAAAACCTCACAAAGGTAAAAAAAAATACGCCAAGTATATAAAAAAATCCCAACTTGTACATAAAAAAAGTTTAATATTTACCCTTAAAAAATAACTTTTAAAAAAACTTTTCCTTGAAAAATAATTTTCATAAAAAATAAAAAACTGAAAAATGATTTTCCTCTAAAAAATAACTCTAAAAGATAAAAACCTTTAAAAAATCAAAAATCAAAACTAAATATGATATCAAGTTAACTAGTCAACTAAATAGAACAGTTCAGTTTTTAATTTGAAATAATATTTGTTTGATAAAATCAGTCTTGCGTTTATAGAAATATTATAGATTTTCTCGAGAAAATTAAAATGCACTTTATTTTTATAGAATTACTGTTATATTGAGATCTTGGATGAGGAGCCGATTTTGATTAGACGATTGTTATTAGAAATGATACATATAAAGAGGCAGTCAAATAGTTTAAATTTACAGAGTGACACAGACAACCTTGATCAAGCTTATTTACCAATATTGGAGAATCGGTTTGAATGTTAGACTTTATTTTTGTTATTAATTCTGTTTTTTATCTTGAACACAGTTGTCTACAGTTAGTCGTGTTTTAGCAATCGACATGTACGGTTATTTTGTCTCGTTCTGTGCTTTCGCGTCCTCATGGTGAGTGCCTCCTTCATTTAAAGTTTATTTTTCACATAACAGCACATAATAATTTTCCAAATGCATCTTATGTTGTTGCATCTTTTCTAATGGTTGGAACCGTTAGGAAGTTTCACTTGAGGATGTGGAGCGCATGATAAACCTAAGGTTAAACTCCGAATTTGACGACTCTTGACCTTTTCTTTTATATGTGACGTACGTCTTTTATCTGGATTTCTTATATTGTTTTTATCCACTTTCTTGTAATAATTGTCACATCGTTTATCATTATTAATTTTCAGTCATGGACAACTTTTGACATTCTTATATCTATACTGAAGATGGCCAGAAGATGGACCGAAACGTTTATATATTGAATTACTAATTTTAATCTTTAGATTTATTTTGCGTCCTCTATCTTGCGCACGGCTCCTATTAGCCCTCTACAATATTAATGTTACTGTTATTATGTCCCTCTCCTCAAATAAGTATTATATATAATATATAAAATAGCACAATTATATTGCGGATTTTGTTCCAAATGGTGCATCATAAAACTACTTAACTTTTAATGCAATAACGTTGATCACATCAATCATCAATTTCGAGTTTAAAAGTGCCTCATGCCAAACTGATCGAGTTGTTTTGAAATTAATCATAAGCTTTACCAGATAGGCCTGTAACGAAAAAGTTTAAAATTAAAGTAACATAAAAAAACTTGGCGTGCCCGAGTCGCATTATAAGTCATTTATTTTTATTAATATATTGATAATGATTTCTGATAATTAACATATTGATAATGATTTCTGATAATTAACATATTGATAATGATTTCTCATAATCTTTTGGAAATTTTTATTTCAGATCGGGCATGCCAAGCATTTGAATGTCACTTTAATTTTAAACTTTTTCGTTACAGGCCTATCTGGTAAAGCTTATGATTAATTTCAAAACAACTCGATCAGTTTGGCACGGGGCACTTTTAAACTCGAAATTGATGATCGATGTGATCGACGTTATTGCATTAAAAGTTAAGTCTCCTGAGTAATCGCCGTGAAACTCCGAGTTGACGGTGGCGACATAGGAATAAAGATGCTGCGGTAGGAATAAGAACCTTATCCAACGACTTATTATATAAGTGAACTGGGATTTATTTGTAACTTTCGGCTGGATTTTTTAGCTCACGCCTACTACTCGCTGCTCCCCTCTTATCCCTCGCTCCTTAGCAACGCATCACCGCATCGTAAATCGTAACTAAGAAGCGCATTACTTAGTCTCAAAAACGTGCGTATCACAAATGTGATAGCACAATACTTTGATAACCATAAAACATAAATATTTTAAATTGTTATAGAACGTACATATACGTAATTAATAATAGAATAATAATTATTTTTGTTATTAATACAAAATAAAATATTGAATAGAAAATTTTAATGAGAACCTTTACTACTAGAGTATTGTGCTATTATATTTATGATGCGCACGTTCCTGCGACTAGCAGGGGAGGACGCAACTTTGGGATCACCGAATTAAAAAAGGCTTTTATAGTGTAGTCCTCTATTAGAAGAATACTTGAGCAAAGGGATAGAGCGCGATGCTCAGCCATTTCCAAGAAAATGATTTAAACAATGGCTTTCCTTATATCTGGCTCCGTTATATCAATTAGCGAAAAGGCGGTGTAGCTCGGGCATTAAGCGCGTGGCTATCACGCATCCAACCCGGGTTCAATTCTTGTCCTTGCCACTCCTTTTCTCATTCCTTTTTCATACAATCTAACAACGAATATTATTCATGTAAAATAAAATTGATTTAACTAATTTTTTTTTAATTTGCACTTTTGGAAGGCAATTTTCTTTTAATTTATTCACGAAACTGGGCATAATTTTTGTTAAACTTACAACCTTATTATTTTATTTATTCTACTCGATATAAAATGAAGCAAATAAAACGCCATTATTTGAATATAGTTATAATTTAATACAAAATTACAAACAAATGTGTCAAAATTTATTCATCCTTGTTATCACTAACATCAACATTCTCTACCGATCCGTTACAACTATTCGGATGATTGTTGTAATTACTTGTTGTAATTTTATATTAAATTATAACTATGTTCAAATAGTGGCGTTTTATTTACTTCATTTTATATAGAATGTATAAAATAATAAGATAGTAAGTTTAACAAAAATTATGCCCAGTTTTGTGAATAAATTAAAAGAAAATTGCTTTCGGAAAGTGCAAATTAAAAAAAAATTTAATTTAATTAACTTTACTTTACATGAATAAATATTCGTTGCTAGATTGTATAAAAAAGAATGAGAAAAAAAGTGCCAGGGACAAGAATTGAACCCGGGTCTGATGCATGATAGTCACCCGCTTTAATGCCCGAGCTACGCCGCCTTCTCGATAATCGATCTAACGGAGCTGTATATAAGAAAAGCCATATTATTTAAATCAAATTTTTTTGGAAATGGCTGAGCATTGCGCCCTTCCTTTGCTCAAGTATTTTTCTAATAGAGTACTACACTATATAATAGATACATAAAAGATATATACTATATATATGTTACATGTTAGCTACAAGTTACCAGCGTGTTACCCATATGTCAGAATTTTTATGCAGCGCCTAACGTTGCAAATCAATGAACTATGAGGCGTGAAAAGTGACGTTTTGGCAGTCCAAATTATTCTTGTGTGCCATTTCGTAATTATTCACTTTATGCTAATGCTATGATGTGCAACGTATTTGTGAAACTTATAAAATTGTCCGAAAACTAAGCTTAGCAAGTTAAGTATTATGTAAAAAGAACATTTTCCACTTTTTTCGACAACTGTCAAACTACATGTTTTCCCGTATGACTAGGCTTACTTTGACACTCATTTTACAGTTATTTATTAATTGTCAAAGGAAAAGCTTAGTTTTCGGACAATTTTACGAGTATACTAAAGCGATCTGTAGTCTTGTTTCTTTAAAATATCTTTTTATTTAAAAATGGCACGCAAGAATTCTCAGCGTGTCATTTCTTACTTCTGACGTCATCATTCCAATATGGCCGCGGCGACTACTCAGGAGCCTTAAGTAGTTTTATGATGCACCATTTGGAACAAAATCCGCAATATAATTGTGCTATTTTATACAATATATTATATATAATACTTATTTGGGGGGAGGGACATAATAACAGTAATTCTATAAAAATAAAGTGCATTTTAATTTTCTCGAGGAAATCTATATAATATTTCTATAAACGCAAGACTGATTTTATCAAACAAATATTATTTCAAATTAAAAACTGAACTGTTTCTATGTACTTGACTAGTTAACTTGATATCATATTTAGTTTTGATTTATGATTTTTTAAAGGTTTTTATCTTTTAGAATTATTTTTTAGAGGAAAATCATTTTTTAGTTTTTTATTTTTTATGAAAATTATTTTTCAAGGAAAAATTTTTTTTTAAGTTATTTTTTAAGGGTAAATATTAAACTTTTTTTACGTACAAGTCGGGATGTTTTATATACTTGACGTATTTTTTTTACCTGTGTGAGGTTTTTTGTGGGATCTCATTGCTTTTTGTAAAAATTTAAAAAATTTGACATTTTTCCTGCAAAATATAAAATACTGCATTATACAGTATTTATGTGTATGCGATTTTTTTAAATTTATTCAATAGAAAGGAACTTTTTTTTTTAAGAAATTATATAAACAGTATATATTTACAAAGCTTATACTATATTGTATATAAATATTGAATACAAGATTATAAATAATCTTAAGTATCAAGCACTTATCTATCTTATTTTTATAGATAATTTTAATACAGAAATTAAACTGTATACAAACCGTATAATCCATAATAATAATATAACTGAATAAATATCAAAATATAGAAAGCAATAGAAAAGAAATTGTTTTTATTACGAAGATGGACTTGTTCCTTATTCATACATTTCATATGGATATGACACAAGTCCATTCTATTGAATAAAAGTATACATTTTAACAGTATAGAATTCCTCTTAAAATGTATTCTAATAAATGATATAACCAAAAAAGATCAAATATTATTTGCATTTATTGATTTATTAAATATGTTTATATATTGCGGAATAGTGCAACACAAGAAGAAAAGTAATAAAGTGGTTAATAAAGTCACTAAGAAAATCGCGGAATAGTGCAAGGAAGGGAAGTGATCTCTTCTAATCAATGTTATATTAAGCAAAGTTGATTATATTAGCAAAACTGAGCAAATGTTTACATTTGAGTAAATCTGTGCATTGTCAATTAACATATTTGTCATAAATACATTGTTGAAAAATGATTTATGGAAGATTTTCGCTGACCATGTTTTCGAAAACGATAAGTTAATAATTATACTCGCAAACGCGCATTCATATATAATGTTTATTTAATTTTACATAAATGTAATTAATGCATAATTAATATTTTTAAGTTAACATAAATATGGCTAAGCAATGATTTTATGTTAATAGCAAAATAAATCTTGTGAGAATTCTACCAAAAATATCATAAAAACAACAGCATTAAATACACATTTTTAATTGGCATAAAGAATAATGAAATGATAAAATCATATCGAAGCACTTCTATAATCTACAATATCTACAAACATTTTGTGGATCTGAAATTATTCGTAACGTTTAGTTTTGGAAATGTATGAATCTTTATTTAGATTTTATATATAAATGTAATCAATGCGTAATTAATATTTTTAAGTCATTTACAAATAGCTAAGCAATGAGTTGCATGTTATATTAAATAAGAAAACAAATCTTGTGGAAATTTTATCAAAAATATTACATAGACAGTTGAATTGAAAGCATCAGAATTAGAGCCCGAAATAGATATGTTGAGCATTAGTCAAAGAAAAGAAATAAGATAATAATTTTGTTTATAAATTATATAATAAAGATTATTCATTTTCTTAGACTAAATTCTCTAGAGACGAGATTAATTGTTAATCTATTTAACTTTTTTTGACATAATGGTTGAACTTATTTTTTAAAACAATAAGAAACGTGGAAATTGATGGTTTATTCGGATAGAGCTGCCTTTTGCGATATGATGTTATCGGAGAGCATTAGAATATCTGTCATCGACAAAAAATAGTTCAAATTTGAATTAAAATGAGGAGAAAAAATTGATTAGTGATACTAAATTGCAGATTTTATTAGAGGATCGTATAAAAGTTTATAATAATTTGGCAGCTGCATTGGTTAAAAGCCTATGATGCAGCTTTAGAAAATTTGAAACATGTTTCGAGATGTCAATTACAAGATGTTAAAACACTACTTAGTATTAGGAAAAATATTGTAAAAATTCTAATCTTTTTATTCACAATATTTAATCTTTTTTAAAATAAGTTTTATATATTCTTGATTTATATTTAACTTTAACATATAGAAAATTTAAATGTATATATGTATATTATGTATATTATGTATATATATATATATATATATATATATATATATATATATATATATATATATACAGGGTGTTTTAGAACAATCTTCCATCGTTAAAATGACGTATTCCTGATACGATTCTAAAACGATTTTTCCTTTACCAAAATTTGAATTGAAGCGTAATTTTTGAGTTATAAGCAAAAATAGTTAGCAATTCACGCGTCGAGTACAGAAGGCAGGCAGGAGCGGCGCAACGCGCCGCAGCTGACCGTCCGATGCGTGATTACTACAGCATGAGTCGCTAACTATTTTACCTTATAACATAAAATTATATATATATATATATATATATATATATATATATATATATATATATATATTGTGCATATCGAAGGAACAATATTGAGACACAAAGGGGAATATGTAAAAGTTTATGCAATTTCTCTCTGTTTCTCTCTCCTCACTGAATCCAAAAATTGCATCCAGAAATGAAGATATTTACTACAGAATTAATGACTTTAAAAGATAAAATTGCTAAAGACGCAGAAAAAGAAAAGCATTTATTTTTACTTAATTACTTATGTTTATCATTTGCTTTTATTAGCACCTATATTTACTTAATTACTTATTTTTATCATCTGCTTTTGTATCTTTTGATGGATTTCTAGTATCTTCAACTACACCTAACATTTTGCGATATAGGTGCTTGTCTTTTTCTACATATTTTGCAATTTTATCGTTTAAGGTCATTAATTCTGTAGTAAATATCTTTATTTCTAGATGTAATTTTTGAATTCAGTGGAGAGAGAGGAAGAGATTGTATAAGCTTTTGCATATTCCCCATTGTGTCTCAATATTGTTCTTACGATACGTACAATATATTGTATATACACACATATTTGCATTGTTCCTATGATATGCATAATATGTATGCATACATATTTGAATTTTCTACATATAAAATATAAATCAAGAATATATAAAACTTATTTAAAAAGATTAAAGATAAGGATTTTTGTAAATAAAAAGAAGATTAGGATTTTTGCAATTTTCTAAGTAGCGCTTTAACATTTTATAGTTGGCACCTTCATGTTTCACATTTTCTAAAACTGTACCGTAAGCTTCTGTTTTAATCAACGCAGCTGCCAAATTATTATAAACTTTTATACGTTCCTATAATAAAATCTGCAATTTAGTATCATTAATCAATTCTTCCCCCTCATTTTGATTCAAATTTGAATTACTTTTTGTTGATGACAGATATTCTAATGTTCTCTGATAACATTATATTGCAAAAGGCTCTATCCAAATGATCAATTTCCACGTTTTTCATTGTTTTAAAAAATATGTTCAACCATTATATCAAAAGAAGTTAAATAGATTGACAAAAAGTCTTGTCCCTAGAGAACTTAATCTAAGAAAATAAATAACCTTTATTATATAATTTATAAACAAAATTATTACCTTATTTCTCTTCTTTGACTAATGTTTAACATTTCTATTTCAAGCTCTATGACGCTATAACTTTGACGCTTTCAATTCAACTGTATATAATGTAATATTTTTGATAGAATTCTCAAGATTTGTTTTGCAATATAAACAAAGATATGCAACACCATTGTTTAGCCATTTGTAAGTAACCTAAAAATATTCGTTACACATTAAATACATTTATATACAAAATATAAATAAACATTTACATTTTCAGAACCGAAAGTAGCAAGTAATTCCAGATCCGCAAAATGTTTGTATACACTATAGAAGTGCTTCGATATGATTTTATCATTTTATTATTCTAAAGCCAAATAATAAAAATGTGTATTCAATGCTGTGGTTTTAATGATTTATATTGCTATATTAATATAAACTCATTGCTTTTAGCCATAAGTTAACCTAAAAATATTAATTGTGCGTTAATTACATTTATATATAAAGTACAAATAAACATTATATATACATGAATGCACTTTCGCGCATATAATTACCAGTTTATCGTTATCGTAAACATGGCCAGCCAAAATCTCTAAATATTCGTTCGATTCATTCATAATCATTTTCCAATAATGTATTTATCATAAATATGTTATAATTGATAATAATGCACAGATTCACTCCACTGTAAGTATTTGCTCAGTTTTATTAATGTAACCTATAACCAAACTTTGCTCGATATGACATCGATTAAAAGAAATTACTTCTCTTCCTTACACTATTAATAGTGTATAAATTCAATAATTTCTTTTCACTTTATCACTTCTCTTCGTTGTTGCACTATTCTGCGATACTCTTATCACTTTTTGTTCCATTATTCCGCAATATATACTATAACTCATTTTTTATGTTGTCCGCGCGATATATACTCTCATAACTTTACATTATTATCTTATACATATACATGTACATACACAACATTGTCTCTCAAGGCATATTTGTACACTCAAGCGAATAATTCTACATGAGCGCTACAAACGCGCCTTGAGGGACAAAATCGCTTTGCGTGTGTGCGTGCGAGCATATGTACGTGAGCGACTGAATCTGAACCTGAAAGAAAAATGAGACCAAAATGCCACATTTCTGGTATACGATTATCATTCCTCAGGATTGACTGCACCAATTTTATTCAAACTGGTCGGATTCAACTGGAAACGAGTCAGCTTGTTGTCCACGCGCGCGGTTAAACCGCTTAAAGATGCAACGATGCGGTTGACGCAAAGTTCCAGATTTAATATAGTTACGACGGTGCTCTTCGATACGGCCAGACGAAACTTGGGCGTTTCGAGACGGAGTATTCGGAGAATGTTGAGTTTGTCGAATCGTAGCGTCAATTGTACGATGTATATCGGCATCGGAGAACGCGCCTCGTCGCGCTCGTCGGAGCGAAAGTGCGACAGAAGCGTGGATCGTAGATCGAGCAGTTCCTTCCACGTATCCGGCATTAGCGAGATCTCCTTGCCGTGGCGATCTCCGAGGACGATTTTCACAAAAGAGGGTCGGCTGACGTTAACGCCGACTTCCAGATGTTCGTACGCGGTTTTGGTCAATGGATAGCGTCTTCCTAAGATTCTGAGCGGTCGCGCGATTGGGACGTCCGCGTCGCGATCTCGTCTGAAAATAGACGCGGGCGATGAGAGAAACGGTGCTAGTGGATTATTAGTTCGAATAAATGTTTAATAGTTTTACCCATTGACCTTTTTAGCTTTTTTAGCGTATTCCGCGTTATCTTCGCGGTCTCGCTCGGTTAGTCTCGATCGATCGTCGAACGAGTGTTGCTGCTGCGGTTGCCCCCCCATTGTCGCGTACATCGTCGCTCGTTGGTTTAGGCGTTCTCCGTCAATAATGAAGCGCTTAACGGATGGACGGTCTTTATATACTCACGTAGAGATCGCTTCTTCCCTTTTCGCGCGTTTCCTCTCTTATATTCTATTTTTAAAAAATGATGGCGGTGTCGGTCTAGTCGTTCCCTTCGTCGATTTTCTCTCTCTCGGTCGCGTCGCCGAGACGATAGACGCGACTGAGGAGATCGCGCAATTGCCTTAGCAGTCCATTCGTAGGACACTCGATGTCGAGCGCGTGTAGATCGAAAAGACCCGCCGAGGTTACGATATTCGTGAATTCATTGAAGGCGTAGAACTAACGTTTGGCGAAGAAATATAGATTACCGTTGATATATCGGAAGGCCGACATTATCGCGGACGGAATTCCGGGAAATATATCTTTTAACGGAGCGTGTCTAACGACTATCATGTGACACTCGTCGATCTCCGCGACCTTATCATCGTCGTAGATAGCGTAGGTTTCTCCCGTGTGCGTATTTATCGCTGCGTTGATCTTAACGTTTCGGGGAAGTCCGATATCGTGGAGATATCTCGGCCAACCCGATTTTAGCTTAAGGCTGGGATATTTAGCGAGGTAGATCGAATCGTCCGCGAATAGCGCGAGATCGCCCGAGGGTCTTCGATACGCGGCGGATAGGCGCGTAAAATTCGCCGGAAGAAACGTCGCGTAATCCGTGAGCATCATAAGTCTACTGTAGCGTCTCTCGGTCACGTCGACCGACCACACGTTGCGGCGATTAGCTATGTACAATCGGCGATTCATTATCAGCGCGGCGTCCACGCGCCGCAATGCGCAGAGATCCGCGCACGCTGGGTCGGTCGGCGCAACGCTCGTCGTCGCGGGCGCCGCGGTGGTCGCGGGAGTCGTCGTCGGATAGTTTCCATCGTCGTGAGATCCGTACAGATTCTGTATAGCGAGAGCGTCCTCTATGCTCAGCTTAACCGGAAATTGATTCTCGATGTCGGGTATATACGGAAACATTATAGAGTCATTGCTCATGCTGTGCTGTAGACCCAACGCGTGGCCGATCTCGTGCGTTAGCGTTTGCAGCAGGTAATGCGTGTCGGGAGGATTCTTGTTTAGATACACGTGCCACGGTTCCGAATCGTCGACGTGTATCTCCGACGTAAAGTCGGTCGCTCCAGAGGAAAACAACGCGTGAGCTAGGGCTCGTCCCAGATCGTCGAAGGTCGCCGGGCAAACGCCAATGTTCCGGCGATTCGCGTAAGTGTGCGCGCCCGTTCAATACGATATCAGTATATCGGGGCGTTGCGGGTCGCGCGCGAAAGTTAGCGACGAATTCGCTGCCTATAACGCGAACGCCGCTTCGACCGTTCGCGAGATTTCCTCGCTAGCCACCTGAAAATTCCACGTGAGACGCGTTTTCGGCCATTTTCGCGCGATCGGGCTATACGCGCGATCGGGAATGTCCGCGAGACCGCATCGCGGTTTGCGCATAAGGCGAAGCGTAACGGCGTCTAACGCACCGTTTCCCGACAATTGATAGTATTCCTGAAACAGCGATAGCGCGTGACGCAAAGACGTCGCGTTATCGGACGACAGCGATCCCTCGTCGTCCTTCAGAAAACCGTACGCGCGCAGGAAACGGAGCGCCTCGATCTTCTCCAAGTCGAAGGGCGCGGCGGCCGTCGCGGCGACGAGCGTCGTCGCTAGAACGAGAAGAGCCGTCCTCGCGTTAGTCATCGCGCGGAGCGGGGAAAGACGCGGGAAACTATCGAGAGACGCCGGGTGCGATTGATTCGCGCGTTTTGCAAGATGTCTATTTTTATCGTCGACGAATTTCACGCGGGTGGGGGGAGGGGGAAATGCGTCGACGATTCGTTCGAGGGAAAGTCGCGATCCGCCTCGATTAGAGAAACGCGCCCCTTTCGACGACGAGCGAACACCGGTCGAGCGTTCGGAATGCGCGTTATCTAGCGGACGCTCGAGTTCCTCTCGCGGTTTTACTTTTTCGTTATTTCTATTTTTATTATTCGTTTGTCCCCTAAGAAGGACACTCGACGAGCGATTAGAGAAACGTACCCCTTTCGACGACGATAAACGTTCGCCGAGTATCCGAGACGCGCGTTATCTAGCGGACGCTCGAGTTCCTCTTATCGCGTTATTTTTTAATTATTAGTAGTGATACTATGCGAGTTCTAAGCCATGGTCCTCTGAGGGGGGTGAGGGGCGAGGGGAAACCGGCGGGGGGGTATGACGTCACGGGGGTACGACGTCACGAGAGGGGGGAGGTATGACATCACGGGGGGTTATGGCGTCACGGGGGGATTTATGATGTCACGAGGGTGGGAATGACGTCACGCGGGGGTGACCGCGGCGGAACAGTAGGCGCGGGGGCCGCGGAGAGGGGGGAGGGGTCCGCGAAGAGTGGGAGGGGGACCGCGGCGGAACGGTTGGGGCGGGAGCCGCGGTGAAGGGGGGAGGGGGATCGCGGCGAAAACGGTTAGCTCGGGGTCCGCGAGGGGGAGGGGGACCGCGGCGGAACGGTAGACGCGGGGGCTGCGGGGAAGAGGGAACGCAAAGGTACGATGCCGCGAGTAGGTGTGACAGAGATAGCGCGAGGCGTCCGCAATGTGTAAGAGAGGGATAGCTCGAGGCGGTGCGAGAGAGAGCATACGCGAGGCGGTGCGAGAAGGATAGCGCGAGGCGATCACAGGCACGAGGGAGAAGGATAGCGTCCGCATTGGTGTTGGAAAAGGATGACGTTCGCGGGAGAAAGAGATAAAGAGATAGATAGCGCGAGGCATGCATGTAGGAAAAGGAAAGAAGAAGGTGCAGAAATAATTGATACTTTAATTATAATAATAATAATAAGTTTATTTAATAATTGTGTGTATTACAATGTGTGCGTGTGTGTGTGTGTGTGTGTTAAAATAATAATAAAAATAAAAATAATAATAATAATAAATATATATATATATATAAATATAGAGGGCGCTCCTTCTGAAACAGAAAAACATTATATTAATATAAATTTAATTTTTAATATTTAATATTTTTTTAAATAGATACAATTAATTCTTCGAGTATTTCAATGTTGTTCTCACCCATAACAAGACGTCAGCTATGTTTTACATATCAAAATCCCAATCCTTGGACATCACTGTATAATGATCTCGCAGACAATGATCCAAATCTATTGTACGAGATTTCTTCAAGCCGATTGCTTGACCTTGCACCATTTGCACAATTGAAGTGACAGGAGTGTTTGTCGATAGTGCTGGGACACGGACATCTAAGCGTTTGTATTTTTTGCGTAACGAATGTCTTAAACTTTCAAGTCGCGCGATTCGGCTAGCCAGCGATTGAATTCCATGCCCCTGTTGTAACATCTCGTGTCGGTACTGTTCTTCCAACAACTCGAAACATTTAAGGCATGTTCTTTCCCATGCGTTAATTCACATGCACACACCGAGTTCACCTGTATGAAATCCTCCTATAGAAATTGTTCTAATTCCGCAAAATGTTCGGAGGCCCCCATATTTCCTATTTAAGTCTTTTCACAACACAAGTTTTGTCCAGCTTATACAGTGCAAATTGGGCACATATTGCAGGGCATTATCTGGTACAACGGTTTTCCACATTCTTCGCAAAACGATCCCAGGATTAGTTCATAAATTGCACTTTCATCGCACAACACGAATATTCCAAAATAAGTCTGAAATACGCATAAAACAGCATGTGCAAATTTTTTTGTTGTTTTCACTTTTATAATAAAAGTATATACAGCACATTTTTACCGCACCTAAACTATTTATTTCAACTCGGTTTAAAGTACGTAAAGTAAGTAAAGTTGATTTATGTCCGTAATAACACTACTGCAATCACTATTGTAATCGGAATTCTTCGAAAGTATGCGATCTTCATCTGATGAATCGTCCGACAAATTCACAATTTCCATCAAGATGTCATCTTCGAGAATGACATCCTCAACTTCAATAACAATAACTTCTTGATCAGCCATAACACATATTGTTAAGATCGTCGTAAGGATGAAGACGGTTGCGTATTATAACGTTACACACTCCTCTCGATTATATATATTTTAGTTTCATATCTTTTGTCTCCTTCTAACTGGAGTATCACGTCTCATCTACCTCATCATTTTTTCTACATCATTAGCAGAGTGTGTCGAGAGAAAGATTTAAGTTTTGCAGATTGTGCATATCTATTACATCGTTTTATTCATACATAAGGAATGGGATAAATAATTAAATTCACAGATAATTAGTAAAATAACTTATTTATTACAAGCCTCGTGAAGAATATCATTTACAGCACATGTCAATAACTCGCAATCTATGAGCGAGTCGCTGTTAAACATATCATTTTCATGAATAGTTTTTGCAGCGTCGCATACATTAGCGATATTATTTTGTTGTAAAACAGTTACAAATTGTTTGAATTTTTCATTTACAATATGCGTATTTTCGCATAACCAGTAATACACATGATTTATACATTTTTCAAAATCGAATAAATAGAATAGAGTTGGCGGTTTCATATATAAAGAATTATTTGATAATCCTATTTTTATAATATTCGAATCAGATATTTTAACCACTTCGAATGTCAAATCTCGAATCCGCAATGGGATTTCAGTCGATTGTAGAAGCCGTTCAATGTCCACACGTTTCTGCATTAGCGATTTCCACATTTCAAAGCGCAATATTATTTGATTGCCACGATTATCGCCGAGAACCAATTCCACGCAAGATACAGCTCCAACGTTTATTCCAATGTCCAAATATTTATATGACGTCGGGGTTAAGGCGTATCGTCTTCCGAGTATACGAACCGCGCGACGAGGCTCGGATGAAATGCTAGGGAGTAAAAACAATATTATTTATATAAATATTTAAAAAGTATAAAAATATTTAAAAACTATAAAAATTCTTTAAGTTAATTAAAACTTACTTGTTACATTTCTTCTTCTTACACGATGAAGTTTCATCAGCATCTTGAATCGGAACATAATAATTCATGCGGCTTCCTTCAGTGGGATACATTTTTATATGAACCTTTCGCACAAGTGGTCGATGCAATACTGAACGTATTGAACATATTTAAAATATGTATTAGCGTTGCAACATTGCAATGTGGTGGGGATTATTGATGACGCGATATTTTTTTTCAATTTTTCCATTCAAGCGCTGATATATGGCTGCTTCGCGATGACATCATCACCAGGTGTGAGATTTAGCCGAATGCACAAAAATGCAACGTAATATAAAATTTTCAAGCGCCGATATACGGCTGCTTCGCGATGACATCACCCATAGATATCAGATTTCAAACGCGCGTGACAAAACATGACAAAATCCTAAAATATAAGGATAATCCTCATGATTAAATTGCACTAACATTGGACAGCTGCATGTAATTTGAAACTTTTGCGATACACCTGGGATTTGACATCATCTCTAGACGACAAAATGCAATAATCGACATTAGCCAAAATGTACGTGACAAATCGCGAAATAAAGATTTAGATACACATGATGGAAAGAGACATCGAGATAGAATATAAAATCGAGGTAAAGAGGCACACCCTGTCAGTATTTTCGCCAAGAGTTCCGAGACAAGAGCTGTTAATAAGCACATCTTGTTAGCAAAAATTTTCGGCATAAATTTGGAAATATTGCAGAAAACAGTGCCGAACGAAATCTGCTCGAGCAATCTGCATGGGTAAATTCGATAGAGGAGTACATTGCGTGGGAGCAACGATGCAACGAATATATCGAATCATTGGAAAAGCAAAGTCGAATCAAACGTCCACGATTATTGATTGGGATTCGACAATCGCTGATTGCTCGAATTGCACGACTCGAGGGGCTGAAGCACTCGTTACGCACGCGTTTTGTACACGCAGGTGCAGGATGCAGCATGCGGCGACACGGATTGATTTGGCGAGAGATCGATACAGCGTTCGAGAGCCGCATATTGACTGGTGCGGTTATAAATCATAATCACATCGAGCCTCGCCAATTTTTCGAAGATGCCAAAGATATTGTGCTCGAACACGTGCAAACCGTGCTGAAAAAACACTTTAATGTGAAAATTAATACAATCTTCAATGGTGAATTTGTGATGGGTGATAAACACGCAAATAAAAGTATCAATACGAGAAACTATGAACTCTTTCGCACAACCGATTTACGCGAATGGTACGAGCGGCGCGTTTTTGAGCCCACTCTAGCATCGCTCGAAGACTTTCAGGAACGCGATAGTGGGTGGGCATTATCGCGAATACTCGATTTAAATGTAAATATAAATAAACATAATCCTTTGCGCGCGGGATGTCATATAAAATTATCGCGGGCGATAACGATGAAAAGAGTGGTAATCAACGTGCAATCTAATGACAATGCGTGTTTTGCGTGGTCTGTGGTCGCCGCTCTACATCCAGCCGAAAGAAACGTGGATCGGGAATCTTTGTATCCTCATTACACGACAGTGCTGAATCTCCAGGACATTGAGTTTCCAGTGACTGTGAACCAAATTAAAAAATTCGAGCTTCTCAACGATATCTCAATCAATGTATATAGTATCGAGGAAAAGAACATTGTCCCGATACGTCTGAGTGAGCTATCAAGAGACAAACACGTCAACTTGCTGTACGTGGAAGACAACAACGTTGGACATTTCGCGTGGATCAAGAATCTATCCCGCCTCGTGACCTCGCAATTGAGCAAACATAATGGTCAAAAATATATCTACGATCGGTACATATATATTTAATAAAATACATTGCAGAAATCTTTGAACAAAAATTAAAAATTATTTCTTTTACAGATGTTTGCACTACTTTGACTCGAATGACAAATTACAGTCACATACGGTGGACTGTCGAGAGATGAACGAGTGCGCTATACAATTACCGAGCGATAAGGACAAGTGGCTCGCGTTCAACAATTATAATCAAAAGGAGCGGCTTCCTTTCGTCGTATACACCGATCTAGAGTGCATTTTAGAGAAGACGGAGGAAGAGAGAAACTACCAACATCACAAAGTATTTGGCATAGCATATTATGTACATTGTTCGTACGATAATTCGTTATCCGCGTATCATTCCCGTCGCGATATAAATTGCATATCATGGTTCGTCGAAGAACTTAAAAATTTAGCACTGCATGTAAAAAGTATTTTAGCAGCTAATGTCCCCATGGTAAATTTAATCTGATGAATGTGAAAAATTTTACAACGCGACACAATGCCACATTTGCGAGAAACCATTCGTACAAGACGATACGCGCGTACGCGATCATTGTCATCTGACCGGGCGGTACAGAGGTCCCGCGCATTAAAATTGCAATTTAAATTATAAAGATTCTTTTTGCATTCCAATAGTTTTTCATAATTTATCCGGTTACGATGCACATTTTATTATCAAGAGAATTGCTACAGCGTTCGAAGGGGAAATTGAAATACTTCCGATAACAAAAGAAAAATATATATCATTTACGAGAAATGTTAAACTTGCCGAAGAGAAATCGAAAAATAATATTAAATTGCGTTTTATTGATTCATATAAATTTCTTACAACCAGTCTCGAAAAATTGGCATCATTCTTGAATAAAGACAAACTCACAATTTAAAAATCAGAATTTCAAAATTTACCGAACGACGATTTCAATTTATTAACACGGAAGGGCGTCTTTTTGTGCGAATATATTGACTGCGTCGACAGGTTGCAAGATACGTGTTTACCACCGCGCGAATCATTTTACAGTTCCTTGACCGGTGACACGATATCCGAGAGCGATTACGCGCACGCCGAGTACGTGTGGAAGTGGTTCTCCATTCGAACGCTGGGCGAATATAGCGACTTGTATTTCAAAATTGATGTCTTGTTATTAGCAGATATTTTTGAAAATTTCCGCGAGAGTTGTATTAAAAGTTATGGGCTCGACCCCGCGTATTACTATACTCTTCCCGGATACACGTGGGACGCCATGTTGAAGCATACAAATATTACATTTGAATTGCTTAAGGATATCGACATGGGTTTATTTATCGAACGCGGAATACGCGGCGGTTTGAGTCAATGTTCCAACAGATACGCACGTGCTAATAACAAGTATATGCAGTCGTACGATCCATCGAAACCTTCAACGTATCTCACGTACTTTGATGTAAATAATTTGTACGGATGGGCAATGTGTCAACCCTTGCCCTATGCAGATTTTCGATGGTTCGACAACGTATCCAATTTATATACATCATCGATCGTGCTCGATTCGCCTATAGGCTACATCCTTGAAGTTGATCTCGAGTATCCGCAACGTGTTCACGATGCGCACATTGATCTACCGTTTTGCCCAACACGCGACAAACCACCTGGTAAGCGGCAGGATAAGCTGCTCGCAACCTTATAAGATAAGAAGCGTTACGTAATACATAACCGCAACCTGCAGCAATGCACGCGACACGGGCTTCGAGTTACAAAAATACATCAAATATTACAGTTTTCGCAGTCTCCATGGCTTCGCAGTTATATCGAACTCAATACACAATTCGGAACACTCGCGAAAAATGATTTTGAAAAAAATTTATATAAATTAATGAATAATGCTGTATTTGGCAAAACGATGGAAAATGTGCGCAATCATGTTAATATTAAGCTCGTGACACATTGGGATGGAAGATATGGCGCAGAGGCGATGATCGCAAAACGAAATTTTCATAGTAGAAGCGTGTTTTCGGAGAATCTGATCGCCATTGAATTGCGCAATCTCGAGGTGAAATTTAATAAACCAATCTACGTGGGTATGTGTATACTCGACATATCCAAGACATGTTTGTACGAGTTTCACCACGATTATATAATACCTATGTATCGAGAGAAATGTAAAGTCATGTACACCGATACCGACAGTCTCATATATCACATCGAGTGTGAAGATGTATATGAGAATACAAAGCGCAACGTCGACAGATTCGATACCAGCGATTATGCGGTGGACAATGTGTACGGTATATCGCTCGCGAATAAAAAGATACCGGGTTTAATGAAGGATGAAAATAATGGCGCCATCATGATCGAATTCGTCGGGCTTAGGGCAAAAATGTACGCGTTGCGAGTAGATGGTAAGAAAGACACGAAGAAGGTAAAAGGCGTCAAGAGTAACGTCGTCGCGAGAACGATAACGTTCAACGATTACTCGCGGTGTTTGAACGAAGAGATTGAAATGACGCGTCAGCAGTCTTATATAAGATCTAAATTACACGAAGTATATACTATTCGCGGAACAAAAATTGCTCTAAATCCGTACGATGACAAGCGGTATATCGTACCCCAAACCACCGACACGCTGCCGTGGGGACATTATAAAATACCGTTATAAATAAAAATCATGTATATTTATTGTAAATAACGTATATTTATTGTAAATTAACGTATATTTATTGTAAAATTACGTATATTTATTGTAAATTAAAATTATATGTATATTTATTGTAAATTATACGTATATTTTATAAAGTGTACAATTTTGTATATATATTTGTAAAATATCTTTAATATTATGTATTATTGTTAACATATTTATAATATATTATTTTTATGTATCCAAGAATTGTGCGTTGCATCAAATCCCAGGCATTTCACATAAACCTCGTCGCCCTTTTTGTGTATTACCTTTTCCACGAGATGTATGTCGGGATTGGCAACGCGTTGTAACTCGTATTCGTAAAATCCGCCGGCGACGGGATTTCCGCGTGAATCTTCGAGTACATAGGTCACGGGATTATTTTTCTGCATTTTAACGATCTTAAACACTTCGGTCGACCAATTTGGCGTGTAAACTTTGTCAAAGATGGTCTTGAATTTACTCACGCGTACCGGATCGCTACTTTGAATCTTGCCGGTGCCGCAATCTTTACGTTGTTGTATACCGTAGTTAAAAGTTTATCGGCGATCGCGGGGGTAACATCGATAGGTCTCATGCCGATAGTGCGATGTTTTCGCGCATTGTACTCTCTAACGATCCGGGACAACGCGTCGATCTACTTGTAATTTTCATTAAACGTAAACATTTTCCACATATTGCTCTTTAACATTCGATTGAATCGTTCCACGACCGAGGCTTTCATGATAGAGTACGTCGAATAATGATTAATGCTGTGTTTCTTCACGACTTTCTGTACATTTGCGTTGTAAAATTCTTTTCTTCTGTCGGTTTGAAAATTTTTCGGACATCTTCCATCGTCTCGAATTATCTTTGCGATAGCATCAGCCGTCTCGTTTCCACTCTTACTCTTGAGCGATACAGCCCACGCATACTTGCTCAACACATCGATAACTGTGAGTATGTAGTTGTAGCCTTTGTTGAATCGTGCATATGGACGCATCTCGACCATGTCTGCCTGCCACAAATCGTCGTATCCGCGTACTATGACACGTCTACGTGGGAAATTTTTTCTCGCTGGAGCATGCAATTCTTCCACGAGCAGCTGTTTTTCAGAGGTCTTTTGCGACATATTTGATCAAGGCATAATTTGCAATAATGAGATAATTCCTCAACATATATTCTTTATATATTTATCTTCTCCTGCGCTGAATTAGATGTAGTCTGCGCGTGAGTTGCATAACGAAGCATTTTCTGCATCTCATCCATCATTATTTGCAGCGTTTGCACATTCGTCTCGAGCGTGATTATTTTATTCTCAAGTTCTTCTTGTCTGTCCTCCAAAAGCTTGACACGTATTTCCACGTACTGTTTGTTTGCTGCATCGGTATCATCTTCCGGTTGCGCTACGCGTCGTATCTTGCGCGACCTTGCGTCGAAGCCGGAGGCTGTCTGATACAGAGCGTTATCGCGCACGTAATTTCTTAGTAATCCATTCCATTGATAGTATGAGTTGTTTGATGTTCCCAACAATAATCCAAATTTATTAATCGACATTTTGATACAAACAATAATGACAGATTGACTCGTTTCGCCGACGCATAGGTTAATTTATAATAAGGCCAGCTTCGTAAAGTTCCTGGATAATTGATAATATTTCATTGTCGTGGGCATTGTTGCCGGCTTGACGCGAAGCTTCCAGCAATCGCAAGCGATCTACCAACTCGTTGGGATCACTCCAATGCACGTAATCGATCTTATTATCGTTTAACGTCATAGCGCGCGGTATGTTTATACCTCTTCCAGCTTTTTTATTAGAGATTAATGGTGCTATTATATTTTTATACTTGTATCCCTTGTTACTTAACACTGGATTACGCATATCATTGCCACGTCTATGCGCATTTGTCGCCAATAATATATTTTTGTATTTAATTTTATCATCGTCATTGTATACGTCACCGTTGGGTATTCTCTTGAAAATCAACTCGTAGAGACCTGGTGTTCCCACGTATCTTATTCCACCGATAATTATATTGTCATCTTTATCCACATCAAAAATTTTATCACTAAGCATCATTCCTTCGTTGCAAAATTTAACACCGTAAACATAATTCATACTGTTATTTTTGTTTTGACTCAAAATAGCTCCCATATATTTTTGCCCTAGTGGACCCAAATGTGTGCGCAATGTATTTTGACCCTCGAACGTTTGTAGCAGATGTTGAACCGATGTCACAAGCGTTTCAGGCGTGGTTTCGAAAATTTCTTCCACATACGGAGACGATCTATCGTGCAATATTTGACTCGATTGTACATCTTTTATCGGAGTAGAAATAACCACATTCGATAATTGTTTCATTCGCTTACGTTTCGATTGATTTGGAGTAGAAGTTATTAGCGAATCGTTCAATGATATATTTGACCTTGTTCGGTTTGTTCCAGACTCTTTTTTCAGATGCTGGTCTTCGAGCATACTCGATGGTTCGATTTTCGCTTCATTAGATTCCACATTGATTGTATTTTCGACAAGTTGTTTTAGAGGTTCGATAATTGGTTTAAAGTGCCTCTCTAATGCGACGTCTTCCTCCATTTGACCGGTTTTTAAAGATAATTTTTGCGGATTGATTCGCTCGTTTTTACAATCTCTCTTGCAATCTTCTCACGATCGTCATTGTCAATCGTCGTCGTCATGTTGCGCTCGAACTAAAATTTTTAGACGTTGCTCGATCGATGTACCGATAGCGACTAACCACTTTACGGTATTGCGAAATCGTTAAATCCTTTTCGATATCGTCCATTAGTCTGTAAACTGTCTTTATCAATCACTACAAATCCATACTTGAGTTGCCAGCATTTCCGACAGAATGCGCGAAAATCGCCGTAAGACATGTCAGTATTTACATGATCGTTGTATACATGTTTCAAGTTTGTACCATCTTGTTTAAATAAAAACAGTAAATTTGCATTGTCCCGTATAAGATGCTTGGGTATCTTGGCATACGTGAAACATTTTTGAGATTGAGCGGTTTCGATTCGGTGCGCCTCTATAAATAGGGCCCCGATGATTCATTTTCCAAAATCTGATTTAAGATTCGCGAGAGCATACATGCGATTCGCGCGACAAGCGACGATAATCAAAGTGATAAATTTTGACGATAAAACATGAGTGATGTCCCAGAAATAAATACGCAAGCATGGAAACATGCTGCCGACTACTATACGCGATATCATTTGCGGTCCTTCGAATAGTACTCTGCGTTGATACCACTGCTT
>NW_027223345.1:2936316-2989357 GCF_030449975.1 Polyergus mexicanus
AATCGATTTTTTGAATCGATTCTTTGCTATACGATTTTTTTGCGAATCGATTCTTTACCCTAAGAATCGAAGAACTGATTCTATTTTTAAAAATGCTTCGAAGCATTTCTAGCGTGTTCCCGACCGCAGCCTATGTCTACACTCTTTACAATCTATATAGTCTAAGAGCCAATTTCACAATTTTAACAGATTCCAGGAATCAACATTTGCCCGATCATCTACAACAACTATTATTTTTAAATTCACTGTCCATTAAAGATCGGCAATTAAAAAATGAATAAGTAATTTGATACTAAAAACAAAGCAGTATGTAAAAGTATATAAAAGAAACGTATGTAAAAAGTATGTGAAATAAACATATATTTTTTGTAAATACTTTTTTAATAATATAAAATTTTTCAAAAATTTGAAGCTTAATTGTATAATTAATTATTTCCTTTATTAATTTAAGTTTTAAAAATTAAAAAACTAATTAAAATTTAAAATTAATTCAATTAAAAATTTTTTATGGTCACAATTAGCTAAAATTAATTAATTAATTAGATTTATGTATGTTTCAATTATATATAAATAATTTTGTACGATTTTTTAGATCGATTCTTGCAAAATCGATTCTTTGATTCCGATTTTTTAAGAGAATCGATTTTCATGATTCGATTCAGAATCGATTCAAGAATCGATTCTTTTAAGAGAATCGAACATCCCTACCCGTGTCCTTCCTAAAGGCTCGCCGAACAGTGCCGAGCGAGAGTCCTGCAGGATACACGTCGGCGCGATAAATCGCTATCGCGCCACTTGTGGCGCTTTCGCGTTACGCGTCCTGCGGTCCTCGCGATCCTTGTTGTCATCACGGCCGTGTTGGTGGGTTCATCGCCCCGGAGTTTCCCAGATTTTCTTGTTCGGCTTAAAGGTGCGGGCTTACGGCTGCGCCCGATCGGCTCTCTTCCCTATTTGATGGAATAGGTTCCGGATTGAGAGTCCGCTCGTCGCCCGGTCCTTGGACTCCCTCGCTCCGTGCGGGTGGAGTGGCCTCCCCTTTGACCGGATTATTCCGGCCCTCCGCTCTCCTTCCCTGCCGTAAGAAATATACATTACCGGCAGCGATGTTTACTAGCCACCAAAAGTGTCTTTTAATAGTTAACAAATACGACCTGACGTCTCCTGTGTCCTTGGTGTCCTGGACTCCCGCTCTTCTCTCCTCCTCTCCTTCCGCCGGATGGGATCCCGCCGCTCGACCTTGTGCCAACAACCAATTCGCGGGCTCTTTTCGAGCTTACATTTTCGATTTTTTTCTAACCGAAAGTCAGATCCCGCTGATATGACCATCGGGCCGCTCTCTCCCTAAATTAGGAAGACGCAGGCCCCCGAAAAACCGCCCCCGATCGGGCCATTCGGCCCTTGTGACGGACGTCCCAAAAACGTCACGTCACAACTCCCCCTTCCCAGGAGAGGACCGAGGAGGTCTTGGCTGGCGACGAGCGTCGACAGCCACCAACTTCCCCGCAATCACCAATCAGAGCCGAAAAAAAACTCGAGCCTCTGTCCTGGTCCTCTCTCCAACAAATCACCGCTACGCCCACCGACCAAAAGCACTCAGCCGACAAAAGAGAAAGGAGCGCACGCATTCCACAAAAAGAGACCCCGCCGGACCAAGGAGGATGGAGTCAGAAAGGCCAAAAACATAACACCCGTTTTCCACCCCTCAATCTCCTGTTTTACTTTTTCAGCTTACAGTTTCGCCTGTCCGCTGGGCGGGGAGAGAAGGGAGGTTGGCGGCAGCTATCCGGGCCCTTCAGGTTTTGCCCAAGTGGCCCCTGTCCGGGTGGTACGGGCCCAGGTTTAACCATTCCTGTCCGCAGCGGGGGCAGGTGCGCATAGTTACGCCCTCCCTACCGCAACCGTAGCAGTATGGCCTCCCTCTTGGCTCCGGGCAGCTGGAGTAGTGGTGACCGACCGACTGGCAGTTCCAGCACCGTTCGGCCCCGCGTAATGGTCGCCGGACCGGGGAGCGGCTGGCCTCCCCCCTCCGCGTCAGGGATTCCCTCGACGTGGTCCTTCGGTCGGGAGATCGTCGTGGTCGCGATGGTCTCTGCGGTGAGGGGGTACGGGGCGAGGTTCCCACGGTGCGCCTTGATGGCCCCAGCTCGGAAGGCTCGTCGAGTGGTGATCGGCCCGGGGTGCGCATCATCCCGACCATGCCGCTCCTTCCTCGTCCCCGTCTCTCCATGCTGGTTCCGCCTCCTCCGGACCAAAGTGATGGCCCAGCCACGGCGGCATCAGGCCTGGGCAGTGGCGCGGTCTGGACCCCCACGGTGTTGTGCGGGGGTGGAGAAGTCTGTACTCCCCGGTACTGTCTCTCCCTGGGCGCGAGCATCTCGCCAGAAAAAGGGTTGAGGGACCCGGTTTGGGTCTCCCGGTCCCTGGTCGTCGGGAACTCTGTTACTCGGGCACCCCTTGTGGTGCACCGGTTCCCCTCCCGGAGTAGGATCAGCTCCCGCAGCTCGGCCCAGAATCCGGGGTTGTCCCGATGTATTTGTCGGAACAAGCCCGCGTACCGCGCTCTAAAAAGTCGCCATTCCTGATCGGCCATCCTCTTTCACGGCAGCTATCTATTGGGTGAAAGGTGATAGGATTTGAGGTTCTTTATGTGCGTTTTACCTACGATATTTCACTCCAAATCCGCGAGCTCGTACACCACGTTCGACAATATTTTATTAATTCTAAGGGGGCCGTGAAATTTCGGTGCCAATTTGGCCGCAATATTATGTGTCGCAGATGACAACACATGCTGCCGTTTCAGCACTAGATCTCCAACGTTAAACACAATATCGCGACGTCTCAAATTATAATAAGTGGACTGCTTCTGATAGGCCCGCTCGAGATTTTCCTTCACCCACTCGTGCAAAGATTGCATTTTTCACATTCTTTCGGACCATTCCGCCGGATCGCGTGGTTCCACCTCCCCAACGTTCGCGCATCGCTCGCGTATCGAGTGTATCGGTGTTGGTTCCCGTCCGAGATTTAAAAGCGCCGGTGACGTGCCGATAGATGAATGGTGAGCGGTGTTATACGCGAATCGAAAATCTCGCAAATGCTCATCCCATTCCCTATGATCTCTTTCTAAAAAGGCAACTATCATAGTCTTCAAAACCCGATTGACGCGCTCTACTGGATTAGCCTGCGGGTGGTATGGCGGAATTGTCGTGTGGGTTATCCCGTGTTCTTCCGAGAACGTTCGCAACGTCTGATTTGCGAATTCTGTGCCGTTATCCGTCAGCAAAAATTTTGGCGTACCCCAACGCGAAATGACTTCTCTCAAAGCCTCACAAATTTTCTTGCCGTTAGCGGCCCTTAACGCAAAACATTCCATCCACTTTGTGAATAGATCTTGCACTACTAAAACGTACGCAAAACCCGCCTTGCTTTTCGGAAACGGACCCATTATGTCGGCAGCCACCATGGTCCATGGGCCTTCCACGACGCGGTGACCCATGAGACCCGCCGGGTTGGCTTGCTCGACCTTGGTACGTTGGCAAACGTCGCATTGCCTAACGTACTTCGCGGTATCCCGAAACATATTCGGCCAATAATACGCGACTGCTAGTCGGTGGAATGTCTTCTCCACCCCTAAATGTCCTGACTGCGGTGTATCGTGTGCCTCTCTAAGCGCCGTTTCCCTCAATTCTTTCGGCAGTACCAGTTTCCATCGATCTAAGTCCTCCACAATATCCGATACAATGACTTTGGGCCTGCAATAATATAATTGATTATCTACTATTTGCAAATCGGTAAAACGTCGAGGTCCGATCGCGACCTCTCCGCAACGCTTAAGATACCAAGCATCGGTCGTATTCGCGATAATGTCCGCTTCTACGGCAACCATTATTTTCACCTCGGTGTCACTCTCATACATACGTGATAACGCATCCGGTACGTGATGCAATGCATCTTTACGATGGACTATTTCATAATCGTACTCCAAGAGTTCTAGAGCCCATCTCGCGAGTCTGCCCGTCGGATTTTTAAGATTATGTAGCCAACGTAAGCTACTGTGGTCTGTCACGACCGTAAATTTGTATCCCTCTAAATACGGCCTAAACTTCTTAATGGCCCATACGACCGCTAAACACTCTTGTTTTGTAACCGAGTACTTTTTCTCGGGGTCTGCTAGAGCTCGACTCGCGAAAGCTACGACATGTTCGGTCCCACCTATCTTTTGGCTTAACACGGCTCCTATTCCCACCGAACTCGCGTCTGTCTGCAAAACAAACGGAACGTTAAAATCCGGACACGATAACGTAGGTGCGGTAACTAAGTGTGACCGAATTTTCTCAAAAGCGCGACACTGTGCATCCCCCCACTCCCAGCGCTGACCCCTTTTCAAAAGCCGGGTTATCGGTTCGCTAATGGTCGCGAACTGTGGTATAAATCGACGATACCAAGACGACATGCCCAAAAATCTACGTACTTGCTTGATATTGCGCGGAGCCGGATAGTCTAGTATTGGCTGAACTTTGAGCCGGATAGTCTAGTATTGGCTGAACTTTGTCCGTATCTACCATAAGCCCGTCTCGTCGCACGACAAATCCAAGATATCGAACTTGCGAGCGACAAAACTCACATTTCTCCGGATTTATCGTGAGACCGGCCGCAAAGATTTTCGTTAGTACGCGCTCGAGCCATTCTAAATGTTCTTCAAAAGTTGGCGTCACTATCACGATATCGTCGAGATATGCGAACGCGTGAGGCTCCATCTCCGGCCCGATTATTTTATCTAATAAGCGCTGGAAAGTCGCGGGCGCTCCCGTTAATCCATATGGCATCCGCGTGAAGTGATATAGGCCTTTCCCCGGGACGCTAAAGGCAGTGATTTCCCGACTTCCTTTCGCCAGGGGTATTTGGAAGTACGCCTGGCTTAAATCAATCGTGGAAATATACCGAGCTGATCTTAGCTTGTCTAATATACCATTCATATTTGGTAGCGGATACGCGTCCTTTTTCGAAACACTATTTACTTTTCGGAAATCTAAACAAAATCTATATTTTCCGTTCGGCTTTTTCACCATCACGATCGGATTCGACCACTCACTATACGAAGGTTCTATAATACCGGCACCTAACATCTTATCGACTTCATCACGAATCGCTTCCTGTACTTTAGGCGAAACTAAATAACACGTTTGTTTAATAGGTCGGTTCGGCCCGACATCTATTTCATGCTCGGTTAGAGAAGTGACACCGGGGTTGGCGACCGTTTCCGGGATTCTACCCCTTAAAAATTTTTCCAATTGTTCGGTCTGTGAGGGCGTTAAATCAGGGAGTCCACTGTACACGATCGGCGTATCGCTCTGTGATTCAAAATTATACCTCACCGCGGACTCCTTCGCAAAGTACCATTCGGTCGTCGCGAAGTCTAGTCCAATATCGAATCTACACAAAAAATCTATCCCCACGATACACGAGACTGCTAAATCCGGCAACAAACAAATCGAAATCAGGCGACTCTGATCTTTCAATGTAAACGGGACATCCACCTCCTCCCGTACCTCCGCTAGTTGTCCGTTGGCCGTGCGAATCCGCGTAACATAATTTTTACGCGTCGGCATCCCTAACTGCCGTATTATTCGTATACCGTCGGCCCCAAGGATCGTTCGATTCGATCCTGAATCGACTAATGCTCTTAACGGTTCGCCGTGTATAAAGATCTCGAAATAACAAAGTGACGGCAATCCTAAAGACTTTACGGGATTAAGCGCAGTATACGAGAAACTGGAGGCTTCCCGGCCTTCGGGTGCGACGGGGCCCCCCTTTAAGATTTCGGGAGTCGTTGGGGCCCGTTTTATCGACTCCCCTCCTCGTTTCCCGCACACGCCGGACACGTTCGTACGGTAACGCTCGGTTTGCCACATCGATAACAATGAGCGCGTTTTCTTTCTTCGCATTCTTTCGCAAAATGCCCGATTTTTCCGCAATTCCAGCACTTGGTGTTCGAACCAGAACTAGGGTTGGAGGAATTGGCGGATTTGACCGCAGTTGAGGAGCTCGGCGGACTCGCAGCGGCAACTGAAGCAGTGGCGGGCGCGTTGGTTCTTCCCCTCGCTCGATTTTTCGCGCCACTCCCTATTTTCGGCATCGTCTCCTCAAACCTCGCGGCTGCTAGAGCGATCGGGTTTCTGTGAGTCTTACGCGGCGGGCGATACGCGAGATCCGGAAAAATCGACTGTTCCGGCGGTGGCGGCGCTCGATATTGGTTTACCGCCTCATAACTACGTTCCACTCGTGAAGCTAAGTTTTCCAGCGAATGGAAATCGTATATATCGCGTCGGTGTACAGCGATCTGTAAACGCGGCAGCATATTCCGATGCGCATAATTTAACTGCTCGTCTAGACTCCACGGGGGTCTTAATCGTTCAAACAATGCCCTTATACACGTTAGAAAATCTGCAATGGGTTCGTGTTCCCCCTGCGTGCGGCGCATAATCTCGTCCCGCAACGCGAATTGGAAGTCAGGATTACCGAACCGCGCACGCCATGCCGATTCAAACTCCCGCCAATTACGCCACTGTCTGCGCCCGTTACGGTACCAATACAGTGCGATGCCCGATAAAAAGAACGGGATGCACTTGAATATTTCGTGGTCGCTAACGGGAACTAAAGCGCGTCCCTCCTTTATACGTGTGAGGAATGCCTCCGCGTCACTACCGCGCGCACCCGAAAATTGTAAATTCCACCGACGCATCAGCTGATACGCGTCGAGGGCTGACGAGGTAGCGCGTACGAGTGGCCTTCACTTGGACACAGTATAATTGGACACGGTGCAAATGGACACGTTACAAATGGACACGAGATTTTGCACACGGTTCAATTGAACACAGTGCATTTGGACACAGTAATTTTGGATACAGTAGCTTTTGGACACATAAGAAAATACGCATCGTTTACTTGGACACCGCTCAATTGGACACTGTTCATTTGACACCGTTCGTTTGGACACCGTTCATTTGCCCACTGTTCGTTTGGACACCGTTCATTTGCCCACCGTTCGTTTGGACACCGTTCGTTTGGACACCAAAATTTGATTTAAGTTATACGACGTATTCCACACCAAATTTTTGTTTTAAATAAGAAATAGGTTTGGGTTAGGTTATATCTTCCGGAAGTGGAGCCCCCCCGCAGGGGGGGCGGAACCCACTATATCCATGCATGACATCCAAATATGCGAAAGGCTAAACAAAGTGCTAAAAGCAATGTAAAATTAATGACATCAGTATCAGAGATATATAAGTATGAATATATTTTATTTTGACAGATATTATAACCTTCAAATGTATCTCCTTTTCACGATTTCATATTTTACATAGATTTACCAGTATAAAGTGTTATAAGAATACTGATTATATTTTCCCAAAATGATTTTTATTTCTCTCCATCTGTTACATATTCAAACAAACAGTGCGCATGTTTCTGTGTACAAATGAACGGTGTCCAAACGAACGGTGGGCAAATAACGGTGTCCAAACGAACGGTGTCCAAATGAACGGTGCGCATCTTTCTGTGTCCAAACGAACGGTGTCCAAATGAACAGTGTCCAATTGAGCGGTGTCCAAGTAAACGATGCGTATTTTCTTATGTGTCCAAAAGCTACTGTATCCAAAATTACTGTGTCCAAATGCACTGTGTTCAATTGAACCGTGTGCAAAATCTCGTGTCCATTTGCAACGTGTCCATTTGCACCGTGTCTAATTATACTGTGTCCAAGTGCACCACTCCCAGCGCGTACGGGCCCTCGTGGCTCGGCCCCGTGGGGCGGCAAATCTACTCGCGGTGGCCGGAGGCGCGCCCCACCCGCATCGGTCTCTCCGTCATCGATCAATCTAAAGCCCATTTCGATCGGGCTATCGGGTCGCGCGGACGCCTCCTCCCGGGCCCGGTAACTCGAACGGGCCCTTCGTGGGCGTCGCGGCGCGGGGAAAATCACCCTCCTGCCACGCGTCACTCTCGAATTTAATTAGGCGCGACCGTAACGCGGAGACGGTACCCTCCGGGTCTTAACCACGCTTTGTCAACTCTCGCCGGAGTTGCTCCATCGAGAGTTTATAGACCCATTCGCGTGTGAGCGTATCTACCGAATCCATATTGGAAACCGTTTTCGTTTAATTACTTAATACGGAAAACCGTGCAGCAAATTCCCTAAGCCTACTTACGCGACAGCCAGAAACTTTATCCGGGTATACGCTAATCCCCTAGGGCGCAAACCGCTTAGGCACTCGACACACACGACAACTACGCAATAGTTAGCCCAACCAAAAAAAAAAAACGTACGTCAACTATATGCTGGGCGCCAATTTGTAACCGTCAACTATACGCGGTCACCCAACACGATTCCCGAACGAACAAATCTCAGAAGCAGCCAAATAACGGAAATTCTCCGTCCCGATACTATTCGATAGTTACACGAAAGCCCAATGTCCGAAACTTCACGTATTTCCTCTATTCCTAATTTACCCGATGGTAATTATTATAATTAATAGCCAAATTTGGCTACTCGCAACAAAACTGAAAAAATATTATTAGCACAAATATACGAAAGAAACTTTCCAACATTCATTATATATAACATTTCAATATCGATAAATAGCGAGACACATCACATAAATATTAAACATAATAAAATAAGCAAAATAAATGTGATCGGCGATGTCGAGCAAACCCAATCAATTTCGATTCAAAATATTATTATCTGTATTATTCTTAGGCACGGGCACACCGATCTCAAAATATCAATACCGCGAGTCGTATAAGGTGAATATTCTTTTCAAAAGAAAACTGCCACGTAGCCAAATAACAAAAGAAATGAAATACTAAAGCCAGAAATAATATGTCTCTTCAAACAATTCAAATAAATATTCCATATACTTGTTGCTAAAGTACTTCGAGGAAATAATACAAATTTTCACGTTAACTTCGTGAAAAATTATTCAGACTTCGATAACTACAAGAAAATACTCGACATGCCGTCAATCATATAATCGTCGCTTCAGATAATTGTAGGAGCTGTTCTCCTTACAGACAAAAAAATTCCTTTTCACATACAAATATAATACTGCTCAATATTATTTCAAAAGCTCCGTCGCTCTCGACCTCTTTTACCTCCCGTTTTCGTGTGGACCCCACGTTGGGCGCCAATTTGTAACCGTATATTTCTTTTAAAATTATTTAATTAATAATTATTTATTCGGCGGGCGGTTCTCCGATGCCCACGGTACACCTTCGGCGCGTATTTCGACTATCGATCTCGCAATCCACAAAAATTCCCGGAATCGCAAAATAAACCAAGTTGGGCGCCAGGTACGGCAGGCCGCACCATTCACGATAAACGCAACACCAAAAGATAATCGCGCGACCGATAATTAACGCGACGGCAAAATTCCGCGGCTATTCAGTATACACGAAATGGTAGAGGGGGGGGTTCGGGGAAGACGGGAGAAATCTTGAGAGTCGAGAACACGGGAGCCAAAATGAGCATTCGGTCGGTTAAAACAAAGATAACAATAATATATTTAAAACGAAAGAAACAAGAGTATAGAGCCGTTCGTATAAATAATAGCCTTGGATGACAGTAATTATTTTACAGGCAAATAAGATATATTATTTCCGCGGAGATCGGCACGACCGTGCGCAACAGTATCAAATTACCGGGCGTCTTTCGCGCTTTAACTCGACTTTTCGGCCGCGAGGATTTCCGCCGTACGAGACTTAATTAGGCCGCGACAACTAAAGAAATCTCTCGAATACGCCGGTAACTACTTTACGCACGCTCGTGAATCCGCTTCGATATAATAGAAAATACTAGATTGCACGACTCAAATCGGTCCGTTGGTCCGGCTCGCGGTAAGCCGATATACGTCTCGATAACAATGACGGTGACCTTTGCGTTGAAATGCCTAATCTCTAGCTCGAATGACTCGCGGAAACTAATAGCGGGCTCAAAGACACCCGATAGATTTATTGTACGAATTTTTAGGATTTCGCTTCCTCCTGACTCTAATTTCTTACAATACTCACAAACACGCACTAACAATACACAGAAACAATACGGAAACTATCGACAACGACTGTGGTGTACGAGTCGCGCGGCGCAATACTTTGCGCGAGTCGGAATATCGATCGCGTGAACGTAAAAATCCCGATAATTCACAACATATTATACAGACAAACGCGAAAATAACACTAATGACTGTCGGCGGCGGCGAAGTGAATAAAGAGAGCCTATTTTACCTAATTCGGATGAGCGACATGTGCCCATCGGCCGTACGACTTAATCTACCAAAAATATTCACCAAATTAATCCACCAAAACGCGTGGCTCGACAACTATTAAGGGCGCGACTCATCCGAATTAATTACCTACAATTATTCGGCAACAAAATCGGTCGACGACGCTCGTCCCACCGGCAGGAATATCTCGACCTTTCCTTTGCGATCTCGTGCTCGCTCGTACGCTATGGGCGATGTTTACTAGCCACCAAAAGTGTCTTTTAATAGTTAACAAATACGACCTGACATCTCCTGTGTCCTTGGTGTCCTGGACTCCCGCTCTTCTCTCCTCCTCTCCTTCCGCCGGATGGGATCCCGCCGCTCGACCTCGTGCCGACAACCAATTCGCGGGCTCATCTCGAGCTTACATTTTCGATTTTTCTAACCGAAAGTCAGATCCCGCTGATCTGACCATCGGGCCGCTCTCTCCCTAAATTAGGAAGACGCAGGCCCCCGAAAAACCGCCCCCGATCGGGCCATTCGGCCCTTGTTGTGACGGACGTCCCAAAAACGTCACGTCACAATATATATATATATATATATATAATACATATACCCAGCAAACATCGAATATATCTGCCATATAACATAGATGTAACATGTGCACTTTAATTATGTATATGTTATATGTATGACAATCATATCTTGATTTGCTGGATCACAATTTATGCAGTATAGTTCGAGAAAATTGAACTAAATATATTATAATATTTTAAAATATATTATATATGGATGTAAATATATTATACATTGTGGTGACATACTGCAACCACAAAAATTACGGCAGCGCGATATTCACGAAATTTAAGAGTTTCTCGAAAGCGCACGAATGTCTGAGTTTCTCGAAAGCGCTCGGATTTCAGCGCTTCTCGAAAGCGCTCGCCCATCCGCTTGTGGCGGGCGGCACCGCTTGGCGACGCAATGCGCCCGGGTCAACTCGCGAATGAAAAGCCGTCCGGCCGAAATATAAGTCAGACCCCCTGCGGAGAAAGCACGACGAGTCACATAGAAAATTCTTGGCGCTAAGCCGCCACTCTTCTAAGCGCAAGTCGCTAGCTCTGAACGTTGGAAGTAACGGCGCTAGTCGCCGCATCATCAGCAAGATTCCTCGACAGTCAAGCGTCAGTACGCTGCCAACTTTGGCCGAAATTACTCGACGGCGCAAGACTCGCCCAACACCGTTGAGCCAAACTTCGGCCAAGCGAAGAAGAACAGGCGCCAGGTCGCCTCCAGCTATAGGCGCTCAGTCGCCTCCAGGCAAAGGCGCACGGCCGCCTCCAGTTCTAGGCGTTCAGTCGCCTCCAGCAAAAGGCGCACGGCCGCCTCCAGCTAAAGGCGCTCAGTCGCCTCCAGCTAAAGGCGCACGGTCGCCTCCAGCCTTAGGAACCCAGTTGCCTTCAACCAAAGGCGCCCAGCCGCCTCCAGCTCCAGGCGCTCAATATTCTCTGGCTTTGGGAGTTCGATCACCTTACGCCAAGGACGAACCACCGACAACAAGAGCTCCGTTGCCGCTAACCGAGCGGAATCACCTCCCGGGTAGCCCCCGGAGGAAAAAGAAGATTGAGGCCCGGCTACAGGTGCTCTTCGGCGCTAGCCCGCCAAAATCCAGCCCCGTGAGTTCCTGTCCAAGAGAGAATAAGGATCGGCCAATAACCCCGGACATCGAGCGACCTCAGTGCATCACACCTCCGATTCCGTGGTACCCTCCACCGTTGATTTCACCACTACAAAGGACACCTAAGAAAAAGAGCTTTTCCACGCAAACGAGCCCACTCAAAATATATGTAGACGTTGCAACACAAACTAAAAGACGCGGGGGCAAGCGAAAGTTCTTATACAATAAATCATATGCGTTTAACCGCAATCTCCGTTTTTGATGTATTAATCAATGAAAGAATAAATGTGTGTTAATATGTTTTAAAAATAACCGACTCGTTTATTCATCTACCTACAAGTAGGATATAGTTGAGTAATAACCTACAGCGAAACCTAAAGCGAAAGATCTCCTATTCCAAATAACTTACCCACATACATATAATTTTGAATATGATGATAAATCTTTATCATTGATAGTATATCGGTATAATCGATATGATTGAGGACTAATGAGTAATATATAAACTTCTTCACTATAAAAGTGAATGTTTATATATTCTTATGACATAAGTATGCACATATTAAAACATTTATATACGTATTATTATAAATATTTATAAATGCAAACACATAAATACTCCGTCCAAAAAACATTGCAACAAAATTTTATGATTGTTACAATATTTTGGATATTTATAATATACAAAGGGCTCCTTCATCGGCAATTTTCGTGAGAACGCAACCAAAATATTTTATTTATTATTTTCATATCTGCGATTATAATTTGCAAACAGGATTGAGGCATCTTTTTTCTGGCCAACATTGTTACGAGTATCAGGATAGATTTTTTTAATTATAATTTCTTATTACCTTAAAAAAAGCAGCAGTTTATTGCTTCCTATAATATTAAAATATTAATAGAAACCGTTTCCTCATACTCGAATATGTAAAGATCCTTGGAATATTTTTTTTTATAAGGATTGCCTCTTAATAACGAAGATGTATATATTATTTTCTCTCTTTAGCTACCAACTTGTATATACACAGTTTGATAGACTATTATTATATGATTTGCGAAATTTGGTGCCATTAAAAAAAGAAAAAATACATCGCCAAGAATTATAATAATAATTCCTTCCAATAATTTCTAAGCTTTTATTACCATATATGATTGGTTGCAATCATATGAAGGAATACCAGATATTGCACACTTCTTAGTCTTTCGAAAACGGAAGTGTCTTTAAATTCTGGAATAACTGTTTTTTAATAAGCAGAATATTTATGCACAAACCGGATATGATATGAAATATTTTTTAAACCAACCAGCACACGAATAAAAATCGCCTCTGGGATAAAATATATTTTTAATAACCAGAGCGCACATGCAAACCGCTTCTGAAATAAAATATTTTTTAAAACAACCAGCACACGAATAAAAATCGCCTCTGGGATAAAATATTTTTTTAATAATCAGAGCGCACATGCAAACCGCTTCTGGAATAAAATATTTTTGAAACCAACCAGCACACGAATAAAAATCGCCTCTGGGATAAAATATTTTTTTAATAACCAGAGTGCACATGCAAACCGCTTCTGGAATAAAATAATTTTGAAACCAACCAGCACACGAATAAAAATCGCCTCTGGGACAAAATGTTATTTTTTTAATAATCAGAGCACACATTCAAATCGCATCTAGTATAAAATATTTCTTAAAACAACTAGTTCACGATTAAAAATCGCCTCTAGAATAAAATGTTACTTTTTTAATAAGCAGAGCGCACATACAAACCGTTTTTGGTGGGAAATATTTCTTTCGACAACCAGTTTACGAATTGATCGCTTCTGGGATACATTCTTCAACCAAAGCGTACATGCAAAACGTTTTTGGTGGGAAATATTTCCTTTGTTGTGCCTCCGGAGAGGCACGGTAGTTGGGATTGTTTGCCGGAAGGAATTTAGGAATTCGGGCTCCGCCCGAGAACTTCACTGTCTTTATTTGATTAGAAATGACACCTTTGCATTTAAATAAATATATTAATATCTATTTTATTCGTGACTTGGCTTGATTACAATGTTCCCGCACTTTCGCTCGCGTCGCGTATCACGATAACGGATATCTTGAAGTGCGCGTGTCTAGAGTCGAGTTTCGGTCTCGAGACTCGCCTCTCGCTTCTTCGTGTATATTTCTGCCGACTGCGTGGCTATTCAATATTATAATAATTATTAATACTCGCTTTGACACTCGCGGTTGTTAGAGATATTGCTTGCGTAAAGGAATAAAGACTGCCCGTTTGGTAGTTATTGTGACTACTATTAATTAATGATCAAGATTGTCCGCGTAATATTAATGGTAAAGACTGCCCGCCGTTCGTTAGCGGTGGGCCTTTTTATTAACTCCCTTTGGCTACCCGAGAGGGGGTCGTTTAGCGACAAGGCTGTGTGTCGTGTCGCTTGATTTTGGCAATATCCGGATGCAAGCTAAGAAGTTCTAAGTAGGACTTCTTTACTTGCACTTTCGCAATTTCTTTATTCCTTTTTATTTCGCTTTTAAGTAGGACTTCTACGTTGCATTTTCGCAATGTCCTTCTTCCGCTTGCCCTGATTTCCGCGTTTTCGCAATGAAATGATTGCACGGTCGCTCGGGCTTAGCGCGTGGCTCGCGTTGTCAACGCTTTGTTCGGTCAACGCTCGTAACGTGATTTGTATTCGCGTTACACGTTGAGCAATCATATAAAATAATATGTATTTAGAATAATATATTTAATAATTCGTGTATAGCCTGTTCGGGCTATAACACCTTCGACAACCAGTTCACGAATTGATTCATTGATCGCTTCTGGGATACATTCTTCAACCAAAGCGCACATGCAAAACGCATTTGGTGGGAAATATTTCTTTCAAGAACTAGCTCACGAATTGATCGCCTCTGGCTAACTAATTACTGTGACACAACTACTATTGCAAAATAGTAAATATAATCAATTTTCAGTGAAATATACAAATAAGCAAAAGATTAATTATATCTTAATAAATTTGAAGTTACTATTACATATACACAAACATATACACACATGTAGATAATATATAACACACATATAGTATGCTCGGATAAAAAAGAGGTAGACAGAGAAGAATGGACAAAGAGAGAAAAAAGATATGAGTGTAACTGAGCAAGTATCTGTACAAGTGCTAAAAGTAAGAAAAAAAAGGAAATAGTTATATCTTTTTCTGTAGCAATACTTTATGCTCATTAATGTCTAGTGACTGATGTGAATTTTATCTATCGATACATCGTTTCACAGCCGTTTTACTCTTCCTTTTTCTTTTTTTGCCCATATGTGTTGTGACGTGACGTTTTTGCGACGTCCGTCACAAGGGCCGAATGGCCCGATCGGGGGCGGTTTTTCGGGGGCCTGCGTCTTCCTAATTTAGGGAGAGAGCGGCCCGATGGTCAGATCAGCGGGATCTGACTTTCGGTTAGAAAAATCGAAAATGCTCGAGATGAGCCCGCGAATTGGTTGTCGGCACGAGGTCGAGCGGCGGGATCCCATCCGGCGGAAGGAGAGGAGGAGAGAAGAGCGGGAGTCCAGGACACCAAGGACACAGGAGACGTCAGGCCGTATTTGTTAACTATTAAAAGACACTTTTGGTGGCTAGTAAACATCGCTGCCGGTAATGTATATTTCTTACGGCAGGAAAGGAGAGCGGAGGGCCGGAATAATCCGGCCAAAGGGGAGGCCACTCCACCCGCACGAAGCGAGGGAGTCCCAAGGACGGGGCGACGAGCGGACTCTCAATCCGGAACCTATTCCATCAAATAGGGAAGAGAGCCGATCGGGCGCAGCCGTAAGCCCGCACCTTCAAGCCGAATAAGAAAATCTGGGAAACTCCGGGGCGATGAACCTACCAACACGGCCGTGATGACAACAAGAATCGCGAGGACCGCAGGACGGCCCTGCGTAACGCGAAAGCGCTACAAGTGGCGCGATAGCGATTTATCGCGCCGACGTGTCTCCTGCAGGACTCTCGCTCGTCACTGTTCGGCGAGCCTTGAGGAAGGACGCAGGTCGCCCAGAGCGTACGAGCGAGCACGAGATCGCAAAGGAGAGGCCGAGATATTCCTGCCGGTGGGACGAGCGTCGTCGACCGATTTTGTTGCCGAATAATTGTAGGCAATTAATTCGGATGAGTCGCGCCCTTAATAGTTGTCGAGCCACGCGTTTTGGTGGATTAACTTGGTGAATATTTTTGGTAGATTAAGTCGCACGGCCGACGGGCACATGTCGCTCATCCGAATTAGGTAAAATAGGCTCTCTCTATTCACTTCGCCGCCGCCGACAGTCATTAGTGTTATTTTCGCGTTTGTCTGTATAATATGTTGTGAATTATCGGGATTTTTGCGTTTACGCGATCGATATTCCGACTCGCGCAAAGTATTGCGCCGCGCGACTCGTACACCACAGTCGTTGTCGATAGTTTCCGTATTGTTTCTGTGTATTGTTAGCGCGTATTTTGTGAGTATTGTAAGAAATTAGAGTCAGGAGGAAACGAAATCCTAAAACTTCGTACAATAAATCTATCGGGTGTCTTTGAGCCCGCTATTAGTTTCCGCGAGTCATTCGAGCTAGAGATTAGGCATTTCAACGCAAAGGTCACCGTCATTGTTATCGAGACGTATATCGGCTTACCGCGAGCCGGACCAACGGACCGATTTGAGTCGTGCAATCTAGTATTTTCTATTATACCGAAGCGGATTCACGAGCGTGCGGAAAATAGTTACCGGCGTATTCGAGAGATTTCTTTAGCTGTCGCGGCCTAATTAAGTCTCGTACGGCGGAAATCCTCGCGGCCGAAAAGTCGAGTTAAAGCGCGTAAGACGCCCGGTAATTTGATACTGTTGCGCACGGTCGTGCCGATCTCCGCGGAAATAATATATCTTATTCGCCTGTAAAATAATTACTGTCATCCAAGGCTATTATTTATACGAACTGCTATATACTCTTGTTTCTTTCGTTTTAATATATCATTGTTATCTCTATTATAATACATCGAATGCTCATTTTGGCTCCCGTGTTCTCGACTCTCCAGATTTCTCCCGTCTCCCCCGAACCCCCCCCCCCTCTACCATTTCGGGTATACTGAATAGCCGCGGAATTTTGCCGTCGCGTTAATTATCGGTCGCGCGATTATCTTTTGGTGTTGCGTTTTTCGTGAATGGTGCGGCCTGCCGTACCTGGCGCCCAACTTGGTTTATTTGTGATTCCGGGAATTTTTGTGGATCGCGAGATCGATATTCGAAATACGCGCCGAAGATGTACCGTGGGCATCGGAGAACCGCCCGCCGAATCAATAATTATTAATTAAATAATTTAAAAAGAAATATACGGTTACAGTGTCCATTTATTTATAATAAAAATACTATATGAGTATTAAATACTATGTGCATCATATATGCATCATGTATGCTTATGTGTATACAGTCATTCTAAATTCCATTTGAAGATCAATTTTATATTACAATTTTTTATATAAAAATCTTTATATTGTTTTCTATTTAGGAATTGCTTTAAAGATATAATTTTAAAAAAAGAAATTTGGAATATTATATTTTTACATAATATTACATTATTATATTTATATTTTTGAGTAGACTGCATATAAATAAAATTAAATAATATCTACAACATATTAGTATATAGTATACATTAAAACAATTCCTTCTAAAATTATGGTATATAAATATACTAACTTTTTGACTCTTATTCTTTTCAAGGAAAGTCTGCGGGCAAGCGTCTCTCGAAAGTTTTATTTTCGTCCCAGTATGTGGGGGAACACACTATTAAAACCACACTACAAAATCATAACACTCGTTTTTTAAATTCAACGCGTTATAACGCGTTATAACAGTTAAGCGTATTTCTGCGGTAATCTCTTGTTACGCGTATGTACACACACGCGCGATTGAGTATCTGCCGCGCACTGATATGATCGCGTGTGCCTACCTGCATGTGTGTGTGCATGGTACAGTCAACTTATTCCCCAATATATACATACATACATACTTACATACATGCATGCTACAAATATCGCGTAATAATAAAAACAAATGCGCATCTTTATAAACGAATATTCTCTAACTGAATAAAAAAATTATTTTCATATTGATTAAAATTAATTCGATATATAAAACTATTATTCATAAATATTCTTACAAAAATTACATTTCTAAATTTTTGCTTTAAAAAAATTTTATTTTCTATAAATATAGGCAAGCTTATACAAATATGCAAATGTTTGGGAACATAAGAGGATAAAATATATCAAATTTTCTTTTCTCATTTATATATTACTAAATATAACTATGAATAATAATAAATTGTCATAAAGATTATATGTGTGTATATATATATATATATATCATGCTCCTCGCACATTCGTTTACACGTTCATTCGCGCTGCTCTCTCTCTCTCTCTCTTTCTTTGCTCGTTCTTTTTATTGTATTCTTTCTTTTCCATTAGTATATTCTCTTATTTATTCGACCTTTATTCTTTTTATTCTCGTCTTCCTACATAATAATAATTATTAGTTTAATCATTAATTTATTCAGCTTTATTTTATAGAATATAAATAATGAGATATTGTGTATTATAAATAGAAAAAGTAATTAATTATGTATATTTTTGTATGTACATGTGTTGTATTTAATTATAGTTAAATAGAGAAAGAAAATAACTTATTGTTGTATATCTCATTTATGCTTTATGAAATAAAAATAAATACATAAATTTATTTATTTTTATGTGTGTGTGTAGGGAGATGAGAATAGAAAGAATAAAAGTTGAGCAAATAAAAAAACATAATAATGGGAATAAATGAATAAAAGAATATAATAATGAACAAGCAAAGAGAGAGAGAGAGAGAGAGAGAGAGAGAGAGAGAGAGAGAGAGAGAAGCGCGAGTGAACGCGTAAGTGAATATGCTAGAAGCATGAAATTAAACGATACGCGATACGTAATAGATAGCGAGCGAGCGATTAGGAAGAGACAGAGCGTATGATCGAGAGAGAAAAGATACTGCAATAATGTTAGTGCGTACATGTATATTACTCTCCCACGCATGAAAGAGACAAAGATGGTATGATTATGTTTGTCCTTGTCATGTAAGATTGCAGCTCCGTCTATCGCGACATCACGTAACTAATCTACTGCTCTGTTTTACTCTTGAGCCTCGATTTCGCACACACACATATGTACGAAATTTTTATAAACGAAGATCTTTTTTACTAGGCTTCTAAATACATTTTTAAACGTTCACTTATATTCTTTCATGCATTTCCGAGTGGGAACCTATCTTATTTTGTACGTACAAACTGCACAACTTTTATATTAAGCAAATATTGTTACGACCTGATGCAAGAAGCCGATAAGAAAACTGTAATTTTTTAGCTTTTCTTCGTTTTTAACATAAAAGCGCATAGTTCCCACTTTGTTGATGTATATACTCTAATCGTAGAAAAGGATTTCTCATTTCATGTAACCAATAAAAAAATTTCGGTGAATAAAAATATAATTATTATGGCCGGTAAAACAGGACAGTCCGGCATCCTCTTAAATACAAATATTTTTATTGTACTTTGCAACAAACTTTTAATTTTTTTTTTAATTATCTTTTTTCACTGGTAGGTCTCTTTATTATAATAAATAAGCAATATTAAATGAAATTAAGTAGTAATATTAAATGTTAAGTAACAAGTTATCATGTTTGGTGCTCCAGTTTGAGGTGGTATCGGAATCTGTCCCCTGCCCTTCGTAACTATTTAAAAAATTTACTTAAATTGTTATACGTCGAGGAATTATATAAATTTAAAATAGTTCCTGGAAAAATTTTTTTAAATTATATTAAAATTATGAAAAAATTTAATGTATTTTAAATATATTTAATTAAAATATATAAAAGATTATCAATAATAATGTCGGTAAATATCATGTTTTTTCTTCCTTGACGTTGACCATCCCATGTTAATTCTTTTGCAAGCTTATTTATAAGAGTTATTAGTAAACTGTTAGTTAAATTATATATAATAGCTTAATAGCATATATTAATTATATAATAATATTATATTATATAATAATATTATTTTATATAATAATATTATTAATATTATCTAATTTATTTAATTTTAAGAGAGAGAGAGAGAGAGAGAGAGAGAGAGAAAGAAAGAGCGAAGGCAGGAAAATAGTTTATTGAAAATTAAAGAAGGGGAAGGATAAGCAAAAGAGAAAGAAAGAGAGAGAGAGTATTAAAATTAAAAAAGAGGAAGTATAAGCAAAAGAGTGAGGGGAGAGAGAAAGAGATAGAAGGAAAAAAGAAGGAGAATAAATATAATATCAGGCAGTAATATTGTTTAGTATTATTAAATATATTGTTAAATATTATTAAGAAATATTATTAAAAATTATTAATATTATCTATTTTATTTAATTTTAAGTTAGAGAGAGAAAGAGAGAAAGAAAGAGCGAAGACAAAAAGGAAAATAGTTTATTGAAAATTAAAGAAGGGGAAGGATAAGCAAAAGAGAAAGAAAGAGAGAGAGGGTATTAAAATTAAAGAAGAGAAAGTATAAGCAAAAAAGTGGGGGAAAGAGAGAAGGAGATAGAAGGAAAAAAGAAAGAGAATAAATATAATATCAGATAGTAATATTGTTTAGTATTATTAAATATATTGTAAAATATTATTAAGAAATATTATTAAAAATTATTAATATTATCTATTTTATTTAATTTTAAAACAGAGAGAGAAAGAGAGAAGGAAAGAACGAAGGCAAAAAAGGATAGTTTATTTAAAATTAAAGAAGAGGAAATATGAAATTAATTTATTGGATGTAGCGGTAAGAATTAATTTAATTTAATTATTATTTATATAAATACTTACATTTAATTACAGTTTTTAATAATTTAATTTAATTTTTGTTTTTAGTAATTGATATTGACCTAAATTGATATTTTTGTATTGTTAGATTAAAATTAATTTTGATTTGTATTGTTAGATTAAATTGATATCTTCCTTGTGACATATGAAGTTAATTTGTTGGATGTAGTGGTAATAATTAATTTAACTTAATTACTATATAAATACATTTAATTACTGTTTTTAATAATTTAATTTAATTTTTGTTTTTAGTAATTGATATAAAATTATATTTTATGTTGAACTAAACTAATATTAAATTGAATTAATATTAAACTATATTAATATTGAACTGCATTGATAGTGAATTTAAATTTTATTAAATTAAAATTGGTTTTAATTTGATTTGTTGAATTAAAATTGATTTTGATGTTACATTGTTAGATTAAAATTGGTTTTAATATAGAATTTTAAATTGAAATTAACTTTATTTTTGTATTGTTACATTAAAATTAATTTTGATTTGAATTGTTAGATTAAAATTAACTTTGTTTTGAATTATTGAATTAAAATTGGCTTTAATTTTGAAATTGGCTTTGACTTAATTTAAAATTGACTTTGATTTGGATTATTTAATTGGAGATAATTGAAACAAAAATTTCCGCTATATACAGGGTGGTCCCCGTAGGTCGCCACGATTTTTAAGGCACTTACAATAATCTGACATAAAAAAGTTTCAAACAAAAGTTGTGTGGCTTCAAGGGGGCCATAAGATGGTGATAATGATTTGACCTTGGAAAATCATTTGAAGGTCATGCGAAGGTCAACTTTAAAATCTTAAATAGAAATTTTTTATTTAGTATTCTTGTAGCTGACATCGAGAGCTTTCCAAAACACTATAACAAAGTATTTTTTTATTAAGTACTTTTTGAGTTATTTTATATTTTAATCTGACATATTTTGATATAAAAAATTAAATATCTCGTAAAATATTTAGTTTTTGATAATCTTACCGTAATACTTCTATGTACAGAATAATGAGACAAATCAATTAGTATAAAAAAAATTGTTTTTAAGAAAATTATTTACAATGTATTTTTTTAAACAATTATTTGTTTTTTTTTGGCACTAATTAATTTGTCTTATTATTCTGTACATAGAAGTGTTACGGTAAAATGATCGAAAACTGAATATTTTACGAAATATTTTATATTTTATATCAAAAATGTCAGATTAAAATATAAAATAACTCAAAAAGTACTTAATAAAAAAATACTTTGTTATAGTGTTTTGGAAAGCTCTCGATGTCAGCTACAAGAATACTAAATAAAAAATGGGAGTTTCTGTTTAAGATTTTAAAGTTGACCTTTACATGACCTTCAAATGATTTTCCAAGGTCAAATAATTGTCACCATCTTTTAGCCCCCTTGAAGCCACACAACTTTTGTTTGAAACTTTTTTATGTCAGATTATTGTAAGTGCCTTAAAAATCGTGGCAACCGTTACGAGGACCATCCTGTATATATATATATATATATATTTGGACAAATCTCTTTGATTTTTGATGAAGATTGACAGTCTTTTTTAGTTATCATTTATTTCGTTTATTTTTTTTTATTTTTTGAAATTGGCTTTGATTTAATTTTAAATTGACTTTGATTTGGATTATTTAATTGGAATTGGTTTTGACGTGGATTGTTGGATTAAAATTGATTTTTATTTGGATTGAAATTGGCTTTGACTTGAATTAAAATTGGCTCTGATTTGAACTGAAATTGATTTTGGCTTGATTTAAAATTGGCTTTGACTTGAATTAAAATTGGCTTTGATTTGGATTGAAATTGGCTTTGACATGGATTGTTAGATTAAAATTGTTTATATCCTGATTTAAGATTCATTTTGATTTGAATTGATATTGGCTTTGAGTTAAATTGAAATTGGCTTAAATTTGAATTATTTTATTGGAATTGGCTTTAATTTGGACAATTTAATTGAAATTGACTTTAACTTTGATTGTTGGATTGAAATTGATTTTAACCTAAATTAAAATTTATTTTAATTTTGATTAAAATTGCTTTTGACTATTTATAAATATCTAATATATGTATATCAACAATTAAAAATAAAATAAAATTTTAATTAGTCTATATAATATCTAATAATAGTAGATAATAATTTTAAAGTTTTTTTTATATTATTAATATATTTTTATTAATTTAATATTATTATTGTTAAATAATATTTTTATAATTTAGTGTTGAAATATTAAAAAGCAACATCTTCATAATTTTTAATTAAATACTATAACGATGCACCCCCCATCGTTACCCGGCACGTAGCCAGCCGGAAGTCTGCCGCCCGGCGAACACCAGGCGGGCAGTGGCAGAGGCGCCCAGCGCCCTTTTTAATACTTCAATCACCGCGGTTGTGATAAACAACCATACGGCCGTTATACGGCCGCCGTTACGCCGAAGACCGAGCATAGCCGAACGCTGCCGGAAGATCCCGAGCGTCACCCGTCGAAACGCCGCGTCGTTTCGCCCAGGGGAAGCGACGCGTTTACCGTAATTACCTGCCGAAAACAACGCGTCGTTATCCCCACCCGGGGGCGAACGACGCAATTACCGATAGACGCTCGGGTATAAAAAGACAGCGTTTCGGCATCTCAGGACCAGAACAATTCCTGAATCCGCTCGAGCAGTACGCTCCGAGATACCAGAAACGATCCTGAAATTCGCAGCAACGACGGAACGTGAGGTTGATGTGTTCGCAGCCTCCGCCGAGCATTCTCGGTTTCCGTGCAGTCTCCGAACTCCTGACACAAATCCGACTAACTCGACGAGAGCGGAGTGTTCGCCGCTCTCCTAGATTACGGTCTATCATCCGACCGCTCCAGCCAACCGGACCGTGGGTTTGCGAGTTCGCTGCCCCGTCGAGTTTGCTCGACTCCGCCGCGCTATCCTCAACTCCGCGAACGGAAGCAGGGACGGAGAGTTCTCCGCCCGGTCGAGGGTACTCGATCTCCGCTCACATTCCCCTACCACTGGGAATACGCGATTAATCCCGCGACAACGATCAAAACCATTTGTATAACTGCGAATTATAATCACTGCGCCGAAATACCTGTCATCTAATATTCCATTATATTCCGCGCGCCGTCAAAATAAACACGGCCTTGACGTACACGCGCCGACCGACCGCGCCCAATTTCTTGCGCGTCTCGCGCGCCGTCAAAATAAACACGGCCTTGCCATACACGCGCCGACCGACCGCGCCCGATTTCTTGCGCGTTTCGCGTGCCGTCAAAATAAACACGGTTTTACGAATATTATAAGCGGTTCGATATATCGAACATCGCGCACCGAATAACGAATGCGCATTGCATCTAGCGCGTTGCATCATCCGCCGCGCGTTAACTATTGTAAATCGACCATTGCCGAAAGAGGCAAATAAAAACAATCCCTGTTAACTAAATCTTTCGTGTGTCTCACCTTTTCACGAACCCTGATCCCGACCGAGCTCATCCACGCACTCGCGAAAAGTAACCGCGTTACAATACAACTAATTTATATATTTTATAAGGTGTATTAAAAAAGTTATTAATACTAATTTTACATAATTTCATTAAACTAATAATTAATTATGCCTCGAAGAAAAGTAGTTCGAACTGTTGAAGAAGAAGAATTCCAACGTAATAAACGAGAAAGAAAAACAAAATCTCAGATTAAGAGACGGAAAACGAAACGAATGATAACTAAAAAAGATTGTCAATCTTAATCAAATACCAGTGATATTTGTCCAAATATAGCGCAAACTTTTACAAGCTTCTCGAAAAACATAATAGATTATCATGCTTCAGTCAATTCATCCATGAAGGTAGTATATCCAACAAATAATGTTAATGTTAGCGATGATACTGATATGATTAGGAATGCTCACAATTCAACTGTAGAAACTTTATTAAATAACAATATTATTTCCTCTATACCTGGCACATCAAATAGTACACACAATATAGTTAATAAAAGTAAGGTTGCAAATCGTATCGAAAAAACTCGAGCTTTAAAAAAAGGATATGTAGACATTAATACGTCTTATACTATTCAACTACAAAATATTAGAGTATCACATAGGAAAAATGAATATATGTTGTGAACATTGTGGTGCAAAACATTTTAATTCTGAAAAAGTAGCTAATAAAGGTAATTCATTTAACGATTGTTGCAGCCATGGTTCTGTTAAGTTAGATTCTTTACCACAACCTCCGTATGAACTTTATGAATTATTTACTGGAAATCATCCAAAATCAAAACATTTTTATAGTCGTATTCGTGATTACAATAATACATTTTCATTCACCTCCTTTAATGCAAACTTATCAGACTTTAGTGCACAAAGACGTGGATCTTATTGTTTTAAAATTCAAGGACAAATCTATTATCAAATTAATTCTACGTTGTATCCCGCACCTAACGAAATGCCAAGTTATGGTCAGCTCTTTATCGTGGATAATAATAAAGCGACAGAGTGTCGGTTACATCGAAATTCGAATCTTGATGAAGAAATTTTACATTCAATAGATAATATGATGCGTACGAATAACATTTTCGCACAATCTTATCGAATGATGTACGAAGAAATTCAAATGCAGCAGCAAACAACTAAAAATAACAGTATACGTGAATTACAATTGGGGTTTTTAACAAAAAAGGGTATCGATCGTAGCCGATACAATGTGCAAAAGGTAAATGAAGTTGCAGCTGTTTTTTCTACTACGGCAGATGGTGAAATTCCGGAAACTTACGTGACAATTTATAATAAAAGTAATAAAACATTACAACAAGTCGGTACGATGGATCCAAATGTAGAGCCATGGATTTATCCATTATATTACCCATATGGTAATCAAGGTTGCCATGGTAATTTACTACGCAACAATAGTAATAAACGCATAAGTAGAGCTGCATACGTAAAATATCGAATAGCTATACGTGATAATTTTAATATTTTCATCATGGGAAGACAATTATTTCAGCAATGGCTTGTAGATAGTTATATAAAAATTGAAAAAAAAAATCGAATTAATTATTGTAAACAGAATCAAAAACAATTGCGAGCTGAGACTTATCAAGGATTAATTGATTATTTAGCAAACGCCGCAAATAATAACGATGCTCACATTGGAAAAATGATTATACTTCCATTGACATTTGTGGGTTCACCGCGTAATATGTTGCAACATTATCAAGATGCGATGGCTATTGTTCGAAAATATGGAAAACCAGATATCTTCGTTACTATGACTTGTAATCCAAATTGGCGCGAAATTAAAGAGAATTTACTTCAGAATCAACAACCTGCAGATAGGCCAGATATATGTGCTCGTGTATTTAATATAAAAAAGGATTATTTAATCGATGTTATCGTTAGACAAAAATTTTTTGGTGATGTTTTGACATACGTTTATGTAATAGAATTTCAAAAACGTGGATTACCACATATACATTTGTTGATTACATTAAAACAGAATTGCAAAATATCAAATTCTGAAATAGTTGATAAATTTATTTCCGCAGAAATTCCTGATCCTAATGAAAATGAAAATTTACATAATGTTGTAATGAAACATATGATTCATGGGCCATGTGGAGATTGGTGTTTGATAAACGATAAATGTTCGAAACACTTTCCAAAATCATTTCGACCTGAGACGACTATGGATGAGGATGGTTATCCGCAATATCGTCGAAGAAATAATGGATTACTGTACGAAAGACCTGGACGATATATTGTTGATAATCGATACGTTGTTCCATTTAATCCAACGCTCTTACTTTTATTTAATAGCCATATTAATGTTGAAATAGTTTCGAGTATACGATCTGTAAAATATTTGTATAAATATATTTATAAAGGTCATAATGCAGCGTCTATAATTATTGGAGAAAATATAGATAAAACAATAATTCATGATGAAATTCAAGATTTTATCGAAGCTCGATATGTCGGTCCCGTGGAAGCATGTTGGCGCATTTTAGGCAAACCTTTGCAAGAAAAAAATCACGCTATATTTCGTTTACCGGTTTATTTACCAAACGAACATAGTGTAATAATTAATGATAATATTAATAATGATGCGATAAAATCTGCTGTAGAACGGGTAACAATGTTGTTACACTATTTTAAGTTAAATGCTCGAGATGAGGAAGCGAAACAATATTTATACAATGATATTCCATTTCATTATGTATTTAAAAAAGTTACAATTAACGGCAGAACCATTAATCGCTGGGAGAAACGTCAAAGATACTTTAATTGTATCGGTCGTATGTATTCCGTAAGTCCGTCTCAAATAGAGTTGTTTCATTTACGTATACTTTTATTACATGTTAAAGGAGCTACGAGTTTTCAAGAATTAAGAACAGTTAATAACGAGGTACATGAAACTTTCACCGCCGCATGTTTAGCATTAAGACTCATAGAAGATGATGAAGAATGGTATCGTGCAATGAATGAAGTAAAAGTTTGGATGATGCCCAGACGACTTCGTAATTTGTTCGTACGAATTTTGATTCATTGTCAACCAGTTCATCCGAAAAAGTTATGGGATGAGTTTAAAAAAGATATGTCGGAAGGTTAGACGATTTGGACCTATAATAGGACTAAAGAAAGTTTATAATTATATTATTAATTTGCTTCAAATGGAAGGATCGAATATTGCCAGTTTTCCTGAAATGGAATAGGAAACAGAGAAACAAGAAACAGACAACGAAGAACAGATTGAGAAGGATACATCGATAGGTATGCGACAATATGAACAATTGAGCATAGGACAAGAGGAAATTGTTGATACTATTTTAGTAGCAACAACAAGTAACAATAGTGATAGCTGTTTCTATATCGATGGTCCAGGTGGTTCAGGTAAAACTTTCATTTATACGACCTTGTATTATCTACTTAAAAATACAGGAAAAATAGTTAATACAATGGCATTTACCGGTATTGCTGCGACATTACTTCCAAATAGGAAAACGATACATAAAGTTTTTGGGTTACCTGTACCTCTTTTCGCCGATTCTACATCGAACATTAAAGTTCAATCTAAAGACGCTGAAAATTTAAAACTTGTGGATGTTTTTATTATAGACGAAGCTCCAATGGCACCACGTTATGTATTAAAAATAATGGATCGAACATTACGCGATATAATGCAAAATAATTTATATTTTGGTGGTAAAATCGTTCTTCTTGGTGGAGACTTTAGACAATTATTATCTGTAAAAGAAAGAGCTACGCGTTGTGAAATTATAAATTTATCGATAAAATGTAGTATTCTATGGAAACAATTTAAAATATTTTCATTGACACAAAATATGAGAACTTTAACACAAAAAAAAGAATTTGCATAATTTTTACTAAATTTAGGTAATGGTTCTTCAAATAATTACTCAGATAATGTTTACATCCCAGAAAAATGTATAGCTAACGTAAACTCGGATATGGTTAAAGACATATACGGAGGTATTATAATACGTAAACAATATAAAACTATGGCTAATCACGTTATATTATCAGGAAGGATGTCGATGTTGATGAAATAAATGAAAAAGTAGTAAATTTGTTGGATGAAACGACAGAGAAAGTTTATACAAGTGTAGATACTCTTGAAACGACTGGAGATAATGAAGATATACATGAAATAATTCTGATAGAATATCTTAACTCTTTAAACCCAACATGTCTTCCATCTCATGAATTACGCGTAAGAAAATACACTATTGTTATGTTTATTAGAAATCTTAGTATCAGTGAAGGTTTATGCAACATTACCAGATTATTAGTTTTAGATTTAGATAATAACTTATTGCGTTGTGAAATTTTAACAGGTAATAAGATTGGAGAAATTGTTTTTTTTTAATCGTATCACTTTGTATTATGAAAATGTATATCCGTTTATTTTCAAAAGAAGACAGTTTCCGGTGAAACTGGCATTTGCTATGACCATAAATAAATCACAAGGACAGATTTTCGATACAATTGCAATAGATCTTCGAAAAGATGTTTTCAATCATGGACAACTGTATGTCGCATTTTCACGAGTTCGTTCTTGGGATTCGTTGAAAGTTTATTTAGGGCATGATAATCTGTCTAAAAAAATAAAAAATTATGTTTATAAAGAAATATTCGATTGATAAACGAAAAACAAAAGAAAAATTATTCATATTATCTAATTTATTTAATTTTAAGAGAGAGAGAGAGAGAGTTAAAATTAAAGAAGAAAAAGTATGAGCAAAAGAGAGGGAGGGAGATTAAAAGGAAAAAAGGTGGAGAATAAATACAATATCAGGTAATAATAATTTAAAGATCGGAAACTCGTTAATTCTCGTCGCCGTGGGTTAATGACACAGGTGTTTTTCAAATGCCAAATGTGCAATTATGAAGCCAACATCTGATCAGAACCCACAGAGCTTGAAACATTGGACATTAATACAGCCGCTGTAGCAGGAACTGTTACAGTTGGAATCGACTTTGCCCAGCTGGAAGAGCTTTGTGCAGCCATGAATATTCCATGTATGTCCGATAAAATTTACATCAAATATCGAGAAAATGTAATCAATGATTTTGAGAAAACAGCCGTGAAAGATATGAAAATGGCTGGCGAAGTTGAAAAGCAATTCGCTCTCGAAAGAAAAGAAACTATAAACGGTATTCCGTACATAACTGTTGTAGCGGATGGTAGTTGGATGAAGAGATCGTACGGCAACGCCTACGATTCTCTTTCCGATGTTAGTGCCATATTTAGTTACCACATAAAAAAGGTTCTATTCGTCGGAATCTGCAATAAATTTTGCACGATATATGATATAGCGGAACGAAACAGAATTGAACCAAGAAGTCATAAATGCTACAAAAATTTCGATCGTAACGCAAGCTCCACAAGTATGGGAAGCGACGCCATTGCAGAAGGCTTTAAAAGTAGCCTGGAAATGCATAGAATGATTTATAGAACAGTTATTACCGATGGTGATAGTAGCGTGTATCAGACCATCGTTGATACTAGACTATATCGCGAACAAATGATAACGGTGGAAAAAATTGAATGAACAAATCATTTGCTTCGCAATCTATGCAAAAAGTTGAGGGTTGTAGCAGAGACAACTCAGCCAAAAATACAAAGAAGTGGTTTTGTATAGCTATGAAATGTTGTAAAAAGCAACATTTTGAAAATACGAAAAGAGGTGATAAAAACAATCGATTTGTAAAGAGAAGAAGAGCAACCTGACCATTGTAAGGCAATGAAATTACAAAAAGATATCTTAAATATTCCTAGTCATATATTTAGTGGATATATCAGGTATATAAATATGAAACCGGAATTTGCCCATAGATGGCCCTAGCTGTCAATGCAATTACCGTCAAACCGCGTCATTGGCACCATTTTCTTGTTTTGACATCTGATAAAGATTTTCAACTCACAACAATACAAGTTTTATACAACAGCATAGTTTTTAATAGCGTTGAACATGTCGAATTTTGTGCCTGGAAACTACGATTTGCGGACAGCATTGATTTTCTGTTACCATTTGAAGAAAACTGCTGCAGAATCGCATCGAATGCTTGTCGAAGCTTACGGTGAGCATGCTCTTGGTAAATCACAGTGCTTTGAGTGGTTTAAAAAATTCAAAAGTGGCGATTTTGACGTGAGAAACGAAGAACGTGGAAGACCACCGAAAAAGTTTGAAGACAGCGAATTGCAAACATTGTTGGATGAGGATGACGCTACCGACAACAAATGATCGATTCAAGCTTTGCGTGAAAAACGACCAGAATATCAAAAAAGGCAACACAAAGTGATTTTGCTTCATGATAATGCACCATCACACACAGCAAAACCGGTCAAGGAAACGATTGAGGCGTTTAATTAGGAAATACTTTCGCATGCGGCTTACTCACCAGACTTGGCTCCATCCGATTACTACTTATTTGCATCGATGGGACACGCACTTGCTGAGCAGCACTTCACTTCTTACGAAAATGTACGAAAATGGCTCGATGACTGGTTTGCCTCAAAGGAGCAACAGTTTTTGTGGCATCCACAAATTGTCAGAGAGATGGGAAAAATGTATAGCTAGCAATGGGCAATACTTCGAATAAAATATTTTTTATCATTTTCATACAATAAACGTGTATTTTCTATACAAAAATTCCGGTTTCATATTTATATACCTGGTAAACGATGTAAGGAACGCGGTCGTATATATGACTGTGATAAAACAAAGAAAAATTATGTACCATATCTCAAGTTGCACTGTCTTTACCAAAAAGTAGAGAGTGTTATCGTATATTTAAGCGCTTATTCCGACAGCTTGTTGCTGAAATTCGGGAGTGGTGCACTTGGACACAGTATAATTGGACACGGTGCAAATGGACACGTTAGAAATGGACACGAGATTTTGCACACAATTGGACACAGAGCATTTGGACACAGTAATTTTGGATACAGTAGCTTTTGGACACATAAGAAAATACACATCGTTTACTTGGACACCGCTTAATTGGACACTGTTCATTTGGACACCGTTCGTTTGGACACAGAAAGATGCGCACCGTTCATTTGGACACCGTTCGTTTGGACACCGTTATTTGCCCACCGTTCGTTTGGACACCGTTCATTTGCCCACCGTTCGTTTGGACACCGTTCATTTGCCCACCGTTCGTTTGGACACCGTTCATTTGCCCACCGTTCGTTTGGACACCGTTCGTTTGGACACCAAAATTTGATTTAAATTATATGACGTAATCCACACCAAATTTTTGTTTTAAATAAGAAATAGGTTTGGGTTAGGTTATATCTTCCGGAAGTGGAGCCCCCCCGTAGGGGGGGCGGAACCCACTGTATCCATGCATGACATCCAAATATGCGAAAGACTAAACAAAGTGCTAAAAGCAATGTAAAATTAATGACATCAGTATCAGAGATATATAAGTATGAATATATTTTATTTTGACAGATATTATAACCTTCAAATGTATCTCCTTTTCACGATTTCATATTTTACATAGATTTACCAGTATAAAGTGTTATAAGAATACTGATTATATTTTCCCAAAATGATTTTTATTTCTCTCTATCTGTTACATATTCAAACAAACAGTGCGCATGTTTCTGTGTACAAATGAACGGTGTCCAAACGAACGGTGGGCAAATGAACGGTGTCCAAACGAACGGTGGGCAAATGAACGGTGTCCAAACGAACAGTGGGCAAATGAACGGTGTCCAAACGAACGGTGGGCAAATGAACGGTGTCCAAACGAACGGTGGGCAAATAACGGTGTCCAAACGAACGGTGTCCAAATGAACGGTGCGCATCTTTCTGTGTCCAAACGAACGGTGTCCAAATGAACAGTGTCCAATTGAGCGGTGTCCAAGTAAACGATGCGTATTTTCTTATGTGTCCAAAAGCTACTGTATCCAAAATTACTGTGTCCAAATGCACTGTGTCCAATTGAACCGTGTGCACAATCTCGTGTCCATTTGTAACGTGTCCATTTGCACCGTGTCCAATTGTACTGTGTCCAAGTGAAGGCCACTCCTGAAATTCACCAACAATCATGCAGAATTGTTCAACTCGATAATCTGCAAAGAAATTGGTGGAAAGAGCATCTATTTTGGTAACCGAGGCTCCTACAATGCTAGAATTGCGGGGGCACTTGTGCAATATAATACGCAACAAGTTCTCACGTAAGTGCCTAAAAGCACATGTAAAAATGTTCCTCCCATTGTCGAGACTCTGGAAAAGCGACGACAAGCAAACGTTGCAAGAACCAGAGAATCTCGGGAAATGAATGGAAGACAAAAGAAATTTAAACGGGAATCGGAAACAAATTGTCATTACGGCCCGCAATCACAAACCAGATCTTCCACCCAATGTTTTCGAGCAACTTTGAGAAAATCATTTGGAAAAGTTGTTTGAAAATAGGAAAAATTGGAGACAAATTGAACGTGATACAATTGAGCAAAATGAATCGGATTTGTGGCATTCATTGAGACACGAAATGTTGACAGCATCTAATTTTGGAATCATATGTCGCATGAGACCGACAACGTCTTGCGTCGCGACAGTGAAGAACATTTTATTTCCTCCCTCTATCGATACCGCGGCTATGAAATATGGTCGCGAGACGGAAAAAATTGCAAAAAAAGAATTGGCCGTTATACTGAACAAGGAAATTAAAACTTGCGGGTTATTCATTCATATTGAAAATCCATGCTTGGGTGCTTTTCCTGACGGACTCATAGATGAAGATGGTCTAGTAGAAATAAAACGTCCTCTGTCAGCTGAGCATTTAACAGCGGAAGAGGCCATAAAGACGCTGCCTCAACTAAAAGGCATCTTTGATAAGAACCAGATAAAATGAATCGGAATCACCGATTTTTCTATCAAGTTCAAGACCAGTTAAATATAACGCAGTGAGATTATTGTATTTTCGCTGTGTGGACGCCAAAAAGCTTGAAAATAATACGAATAAATAGAGATAATGTATTTTGGAGTAATCAAATGCTGCCCTTTGTAACACGTTTTTATTACGATTGCATGCTTCCAGAAATATTGGATAGTCGGCATAATAGACATATGCCAGTTAGAAATCCAAGATATATAATAGAAGCTCAACAAGAAGTAGCCAAAAAAATAATTAATTGAAAAAGTCTTCGTCAATGTTATATAGAAGACGAAAATATTATCGACGATAATAAATATTTCGAATCGAATAATGTACCAATGAAAGCAACTGTTACTGCTGTTACTGCTCTGAGTGCAGAACAAGATGACGATTGTATCATTGTTAGTTACTCACAAAATGAAGAAGAGCTAACTGAAGACGATATGGCAAGACAAAAGGAATTTCTCGATAACTCGATTGTTCCTTTTTATTTAGTAAAGGATAACGTATTACCTGAATATAGCAAAATAAACGAATAATTAGAGTTATTTTTACGCGTCGTAAGAGATAATTCTCCTTTTGAAACAAAAAGCGTGCTATATTTGGAATATCCTTATATAATTGAAGCAAGTCGTAGTGACAAAAGCTTACAAATTATTGGAGGAAATTGCAGTGATCACTGTCGATGTATATTTTTTGACGGCACCAAACTTCGAGTGTACGACAGTCTACCCAATTGTACATATGATAAATTAGTGTTTAAAGAAAAAAATTACATACATCGTCGTTATTCACAAATAAGTGCAAATAGTATAATATTTGAAAAGATTCAAGTACAACCTGATGGCACATGTTATGGAATTTATGCTGCAGCTTTTGCTACAACTATAGCCTTAGGAAGAAATCCTTCTAATGCAGTGCTCGGATTTAGTTGCACATTTCGGCCCGATTCCGTGGCTCACGCCTATTGCCCCCCACTCACCGCTCGTGCGTTACCGACGAGACGCCAGATACGCGTAACTAAGGAGCGCGACGCTTTGTCTCAGGAGCGTTCATATGTAAAAATGCCCAAATATAATAAATAAGATAATATTTTTTTGAATGCACCGCGTAAATTATCAAAATTCTAAAAGTATTTTTCAATATTTTATATTTCATTGATATAAAATATTGAAGAAAAACTTTTAATTATAGAGAAGTATTGTCTTATTATTATATTTAGGCATTCTTATATACGGACGCTCCTGAGACAAAGCGTCGCGGTCCTTAGTTACGCATATCTGGCGACTCGTCGCTAACGTACGAGCGGTGAGAGGGGGGCAATAAGCGTGAACCACGGAATCGGGCCGAAATGTGCAACTAAATCCGAGCACTGTTCTAATGAGAAATATTCCAATAACGTGGAATATATGAGGCAACATTTTCTTAAAATTGTAGCAAAAAATAAATTGCTGCTGTTTCCAAAATAAAAAAAATTTATCATTATTCGATAAATTTATCATTATATTGCAATGAATATCATTGGAAAAAGATGCCTCAATGCAAATGTCTTGTTTGCAATAAAATCGGAGAGACGAAAAAAAAAAGATTATAGTTGCGTTCTCACGGGAATGGGCGATGGAGAGGCCTATCCTATCCTCGATACATTTATATATATATATATATATATACATATATATACAGGGTGCATAAAAAGTACCAGGACGGTGAAATATCTGGAAAACTAAGCATTTTTGAAAAAAATATTTCAAATAAAAGTTATAGGGTTTCAAAAGATCTATTTACTAAATACTATGGATTTGACCTTGGGTGGCGTCGCCACGGTCAGGACAAGGTCACTTTGAATTTTTTTAATGGAAACTACTTTTTATTGCATATTCTTGTAGCTTATCTCGAGAGCTTTCCAAAACACTATAATGAAGTACATTTCATTTGTAACAATGCCGTTACTAGCGGCCTAAAAGGTCGATTCACCGCGCGCTTTTCGAGGACCGGCGCTTATGACGTCCCTAAGCTGCCACACCTGTGTCGCGGCCTCACCGTGGAGCCACCCCATCACGCGCCGACTCGCGTGAGTGGGAGGCCGGCCGTCGGTATATAAGGCGGTCCGGCAAGCGTAGCATTACCAGTTCCCTATCCTGAGTCCTCTCATTAACTCCAGACCTGAAACTACCTCTCGTGTTATACCAGGTCACAGGCTACCTGTGGTTATGCCGGGCTACCTGGTTGCTGGGACGGCGCATCCTACCGTGCGTTAAACCAGGTCACGGGCTACCCGTGGTTATGCCGGGCTACCCGGTTGCTGGGACGACGCATCCTTAGATAGTAAGACTGTTTCGCGTACACCGCATCCAGATTAGACCGTAAGATCGTTCCGCGCATATCGCGATCAGACCAGACTAGACCGTAAGACAGTTTTGTAAATATCGCGTCCAGTTAGACAGTAAGACCGTTCCGCGCATATCGCGTCCAGACTAGATCGTAAGACCGCTTTGTATCCATACCGCGACCTGATAGCTTGTAAGATCGTTTTATATATTTATATACCGCGACCGAACCCCGTATTTGTAGAATTAATAACCTATTGTAGGATAACCACCCGCGTCGCGCTAACTCCACCTTTATACGTGGCCTTTAGACTACACCAGGGTGCTAGTCCTTCTAAGCATGCGCCGCAGAAAGTGCCGACGCCCCGTCCTTCTAAGGATAAGGCGGTTGGAACCACACTAAGGGCCACGCCACGCGACACCCCGTAGGGTTAAGATTTATTTTATCTGTCTAGGCATAACGACAATTGCTTGCATGCGATCACCGAGCACATCCACGTGAGCCACGCTCGCTTCCCGAGCTTTACGCGCATCAATCCACGCGTAGAACCCCTCGCGTAGATATCTGTACGCACCGCTCCCACATGTCTTATTATAAATAATTATACCTTTTAGTGTGCAATCTCTAATGCCTGTTTAAAATAAACTAATTGTTAAATCGCTCATACCGAGGAAGAGTGAATTCGAGTTTCCCCCTTCTCCCGAATCCTGGCACAGGCGAGCCTGATTCGAGGCGTACGGGAAAGGTGAACCGTTACACATTAAATACTTTTTAAATTATTTTATATGTTAATCTGATATAATCTGATATAAAAAATAAAATATTTAGTTTCCGATAATTTTACCGTGATACTTTTATGTACAGAATGATGAGTCAAATCAATTAGTATAAAAAAACAAATAATTGTTTAAAAAAAACATTGTAAATAATTACATACTTTTTCTTAAAAACAATTATTTTTTTTATACTAATTTATTTGTCTCATCATTCTGTATATAAAAGTATTATGATAAAACTATCGAAAACTAAATATTTTACGAGATATTTTATTTTTTATATCAAAATATGTCAGATTAAGATATAAAATAACTTAAAAAGTACTTAATGAAAAATACTTCATTATAGTGTTTTAAAAAAATCTCGAGATAAGCTACAAGAATATGCAATAAAAAGTAGGAGTTTCCATTTAAAAAATTCAAGGTAATTTTGTTCTGACCTTGGCGACGCCACCCAAGGTCAAACCCATAGTATTCAGTAAATAGATCTTTCGAAACCCTACAACTTTTATCGGAAACGTTTTCCAGATATTTCACCGTCCCGGTGCTTTTTATACACCCTGTATATACATATACACAGGCTATCCTAGACCAACCGTACATCCCTTTTTTTAAAAACTAAGCATTTTAGAAAAAAACGTTTTGAATAAAAATTGTATGGTTTTGAGGGGAACATAAGATGGTGTCATTGGTTTGATCTTGGATGGCATCGTTAAGGTCAAGTCAAGGACACTTTAATTTCTTAAATGGACCCCCTTATTTTTGATTGCACATTCTTATAGCTTATGTCGAGAGCTTTCCAAAACAGTATAATAAAGTATTTTTTCATAAAGTACTTTTTGAGTTATTTTATATTTTAATCTGACATATTTTGATATAAAATATAAAATATTTTGTAAAATATTCAGTTTTCGATAATTTTACCATAATACTTTTATGTACAGAATAACGAGAAAAATCAATTAGTATAAAAAATTAATTGTTTTTAAGAAAATTATTTACAATATATTTTTTTTGAATTATTTGTTTTTTTTGGCTCTAATTGATTTGTCTCATTATTCTGTACATAAAAGTATTACGGTAAGATTATTGAAAACTGAATATTTTACGAAATATTTTATTTTTTATATCAAAATATGTCAGATTAAAATATAAAATAACTCAAAAAGTACTTAATGAAAAGATACTTTATTATAGTATTTTGGAAAGCTCTTGAGATAAGCTACAAGAATATGTAACGAAAAATAAGGGGTCCTATTTAAAAAATTAAAGGTGTCCTTGACTTGACCTTAACGATGCCATCTAAGGTCAAACCAACGACACCATCTTATGTTCCCCTCGAAACTATATAATTTTTGTTGAAAACGTTTTTCTCTATATTGCTTAGTTTTTGAAAGAAAAGGGGTGGACGGGTGGTCTAGAACACCTAACCTGTATATACAGGGTGTTTCAGAACAACCTTCCATCCTTAGAATGACGTATTCCTGACACGATTCTAAGACGATTTTTCCTTTACCAAAATTTAAATTGAAGCGTAATTTTTGAGTTATAAACAAAAATAGTTAGCAAATCACGCGTCGAGTACAGAAGGCAGGCAGGAGCGGCGCAACGCGCGGCAGCTAACCGTCCGACGCGTGACTATCACCGCATGAGTCGCTAACTATTTTATCTTATAACATAAAATTATGCTTTAAATAAAATTTTGATAAAGAAGAAAAAGTTTTAGATTACGTCAGGAATACGTATTTCTTGAAATAACGTCACTTTAACAAAAGTTGTTCCGGATCGCCGCTCGTCGGACGCTGCAATTAGCTGATTGCTACACGTGATGAGTGTATGGCGGAGTGTGTGCGTAAAAAGAAGGAAGAGACAGATAGAGAGAGAGAGAGAGAGAGAGAGAGAGAGAGAGAGAGAGAGTGAGAAAGAGAGAGAGAGAGAGAGAGAGAGAGAGAGAGAGAGAGAGAGAGGAAGAAAAAGAGAAGGAGGGAATGTGGGAGACGCGTGCGCGGTACACTCGCGCGAAGCGGGGCGTGACCTTTTTATTTATCGCGCGCGGTGTATCGAGATGTTTATCCTACTAGTAGATGGCGACGATATTCTCGATTTCACCACCGATCAGTTGAGATTTATCGCAAAGATAATCTTGCTAAAGCATTTCAGTCGCTACGTAGAACGATTGTGGGAAAAACTGTCCGAACATATAAGAATGGATCCGGAAGGGCGGCGCTATTGTCGATGCTTGGAACATTACAATCACGATCGACGGCCCGGCGCCGCTCATTAAAAATTGCGGCAAATGCAATTCGCGAAGCGGCGGTACGGTATGATCGGTAACATTAGCGGCGCCGGCTTATCGAACAGAGCAATAAACGCGCTATCCTTCAAACTCGGATATCAATTTTGCGGGCCGGGTACCTGTCTCGCGAAACGACTCGCGCGAGGCGATCGAGGCGTCAATCCTCTGAACGCGGCCTGCCGCGAGCATGACGTAGCGTACTCGCGAAACGGCGAGCTCGCCGATCGACATGTCGCCGACCTCGCGCCCGCCAAGAGAGCACACGAGCACGTCGCGGCGAGAGACTCGACTCTCAGCAAGAATCGCCGCGACGGCCGTATGGGTGGCTATATAATCGAAGACGAAACTCGGAATGGGCGCCACAAGAACCAAGAAAAAGAAGAGCAAGAGGAGAACGACCGCTATGAGGAAAAGATCCGATAGCGAAACGCGGCGGCTTTTTGCCCCTGCTGCCGTTATTGGGTTCCCTGTCGCCATGCCCTGGGCAGTTTTCGGTTCTTTGGCCGGAGGAGCAGCGAGAATCGCGAAAGCGGTGAATGATTGCAAAGCGGCACGGCAACAGTTTGAGGAATTGCACGTCATAATCGCGCGATGGAGGATCATAGCTTATATCTCGCGTCATACAAACGCGGTAGTGGCGCATTTGCGACGAGAAGAAAAGGAAGCGCTAAAAAAACTTCGCGTAAAGGAACACTAGGAATCTTTCCATCCGTCGGAGTAATGACGAACGAACAGTTAAATCGCGCGGCGACACTCTCGCGCGTGCCTATCTTCAGAGGCGTGTTGATGCGCGACGCGCTTCCATCACGGGCGGTGTGAATGAGATACGGTCGGCTGCGTTTGGATATTTCCCAAAGACTAATCAAGGGGGGAGTAGTAGTCCCCCGACCGTGGCGAGACGTGATGTTAGTACCTGACCTTTGTGGCGTAATATGCGAGAATGTAAGTCCTGTTAAATATCGGGCAAAGTTCGCGTGAAACCACAAGTTTAACGTGGAAGAACCGCTCACGTCTCGCTGTTAGAAGCCTATTTGGGAGTTGAAACGCGTATGTCGGGCGTATGTTTGGAGGATTGCTCGGTCAGCATTTCCTCATACCTGCTGTCAGGTAGGGCAAATCCTGGCACATTCTAGCCTGAAGTCTGGACTAGCACCCGTTCGGATTCGGGTGCGTCCATTCGATAGGGGTGACGTTAAACCTTTAGCATCATATATGGAGCGGGCCTATCCCGTAACACTTTTCTTTAGAGTCACTAGTACCGATAGGGCTGACCACCCGAAAGCCGCTTCCCGGTTTCGGTACTCATATTTAGGGTTTCTCTTACTCGGGGAAGCAGCCTTACCGCGGTAAGGCTCCCATGATGGGCGAACCGGAGGAATTATTATTATGCATCATGGATAATTACTTATTTTCAATGGCGGTAACTGAGCGGGGGGCGATGACGCCTCCAGTGGAGGAGGGAACCCCCCGCGGGGGATTCAAGTATGGAGATGAGTCGGTGGATCCGTCGATTAGGAGATCCTCGCTTAAGCGAACACCTCCGCATAGCCCAAAGAAGGGGGCGGTTGAGGGAGAGGGGGCACTTGCTGAGTCACGCAAGGGCGAAGGGGGTGTGGTGGCCAACAAAGCGAATAAACCCCCACCACAAGGGGAGTGGCAACCCGGGGGAGGGCCGTGGAGGGGGATCGGCAACCACTGGTCAGGGTGACCAAGGTGGAGAGCTTGCCGCAGGGGAGCGTGTCTCTTAGGAGAGGACTGACGCTACCTAAGCTCCGGATCCCTCGCAGTGGGGAGATTGAAGGACCGGCTACGGCCCCTTCGGCACCCACACTGGCCACGCTACTGAGAGCATCGAGGGACGACCCCCCCCCCCGTATCGGCTCCGGCAGTACCGGGAAGCAGCGTGTCGCTGGCGTCGCTGTTTTCATCAGCGACCTCCACACCCGCAAGCGCGGAGAGCGGCAGGGGGGACCACTTGGCGGCTCCGACTTCCGGCGACTCGGACTGCTCCATAGTGGACCCGGGAGAGGTGTCCGTTAGAAGGGGAAGAGGACGCCCGGCCACTACGGGCGAGTACGAGAAAAAGAAGAGGAGGGACGCTATGAGGCAAGAAGCGGAGAGGAAGGAGAAGAAGAGATTGGAGGAAGAGAGGATTCTGGATGATGGATATGTTCCGCCAGAGACCAAGTCCAGCTCCAATATCCCCAGGGTGGAGGACATTCTGGACAGCTCAGGGACGCTCCTACGCCGGATATTTCGGCCAGGGCCTTGGAGCACCTCCAAAAGGTATATAGGGTGGCGGCCGTCTCCAAAAATCTTAAGGGGACGTTCGTCAACCAATTAAAGGTGGCCGTCAACGTCGGCAAGGCATGTGCCACTGTTCTGGCGCTCAGGGCACAGAGCGGCAGCGACGGTGGACAGGACGGCAGTATCGAGGTGGAGGCTCTGAGAAAGGACCTTAGAGCAGTCCGTATGGAGAACCTGCGACTGCAAAGGGAGATGGAGCAGGCCAAGGGTGAGCTCAAGTTGGCCCTAGAGCGAACCAACCAGCCCCCCTCCTATGGCCTTATGGATGGGGATAACCCCCTATTAATGGAGGTGGACTATGAGCCACCAAAAGTGGCCGCACCCTCCCTGCCCACTAGGCAGCAGCTGGAGGCAGGACAAACTGAGGTTGCAGGGAAAAGAAAAGAGCGTGGTGAGATCCCCGCCAGCCTGGTAGAGGATATGATCTCCAAGAGATTGGAAAATCTATTCGGAGAATGGAGCGGGAGGATGGAAGGGATTCTGGGCGGTTTGGTTGCGCGGGCCACCCAGCCCGCAAAAAAGACTACCCACCCCCAAATGGATGGAGGGAGAGCAAAGGGGGGAGAACAGCCTCCCTACCCAACGCACGCCCCTCCCCCCACGACCCCCCCCGTTCCCACCCCTACCGCTGCCAAAAGACGGCGGGGGGTACTAGGGGGGGATGTGCCAGGGCGACGGGCCCCCTGTTCCCACCCCCGCCCCCGCCAAAAGACGCAAGCGGGGGGGTACTGAGGGAGCACCCGCCCCCAAGGCACCACCCCCAAGCATGGGGACCCCCCCCACACTAACCCGCGGCGGTGGAGACATTGGCCACCGTCGCGCGGAGGGGGGGGGGAAAGGGGAAGAAGGTGCAGGCCCCGCAGCCCAGCAATCCGGAAACCTCTGAGCCAGTCGGGACACGGAGCGCCCCGAAAAGCAAAAAGGGGGCCGGCGCTGGGGCACAGGAGACTGGACCCAAAACGAGGAGAGTGCCCAAATCAGAGGCCATTATGGTCCTCTGCCCGGAGGGCAACTACAACACGGTAATACTGGAGGCGAGGTCCAAAATTAACATTGTGGACCTCCAAATAGAGACGATGAAGACCAAAAAGGCCATTACCGGCGCCCTCATTTATGAGGTCTCGGGGGAGGGTAGCCGAAGCAAAGCGGACACCTTTGCGGCCAGGCTCCGGCAGGCCTTCCAAGGCCGAAGCGATGTCAGGGTCTCTCGCCCGACAAAAATGGGCGAGCTCAGGGTGAGGGACCTTGATGACGCAACAAAGGCCGAGGACATCGTCAAGGCCATTGTGAAGGAGGGGACATGTCTCCCGGAGGAGATATCCGTGGGCCCTATAAGAAGGGCTGGTAACGGTCTGGGTACGGCCTGGGTTCGCTGCCCACTAAGAACGGCCAACCAGATTTTGCGGAAGGGCCAGATCTGGATTGGTTGGGCACTGGCTAAGGCCGAGTTACTGGAGGCAAGGCCCCTCCAGTGTTTTAGGTGCCTTGAGGTTGGGCACGTCCGTGCCAACTGTACCAGTAGCGCTGACAGAAGCGGCAGGTGCTACAGGTGGTGCTGGGCATGCGGCGAGGTCCTGCGAGGCCAAGCCAAAATGCCTCATATGTGAGGAACAGGGCAGGCCCAGTGGCCACCGCATCGTCAGCAAGAGCTGCCCCGGAGCGAAGGGTGGGAGCAAAACCCCCCACGGGGATAATAATCCGAGGAACTTGAGGGGAAAAGGTGCCGTCGAGAGAACGACCAAACCACCCTCCATTTCAACCCCGCACCAGGAGGAGACAAAGGAGGGGCCAGCCTTCAAAGCCCCTAAAGAGCAACGGGAGCGACGGAAAAGGAAGAGGAAAGTGGGACCCACTACTCTTCTTCAGCTGGAGTCTGAGGCGGAGGGGCCTTCTGATAAGTCCCAAGAAATGGAGATTGCGGAGGAGGACCCAAAGACCGAGGACCCATAATGTCCTCCAAGATCCTCCAGGCAAACCTCAACCACGCCCGTCAAGCGCAGGACCTTTTCTTGCACAGCTTGATGGAGTATGGTTGTGGAATTGGAGTGGCTGCAGAGCCCTACTCGGTCCCCCCGGACCACCCGTGCTGGGCAGCTGATCTGGGGGGCTCTGCTGCCATTACCTGGCTGGGGAGCCAGAACTCCCCACCGGTTGTAAGACTGAAGCGCGGCCTCGGATACGTGGCCGTGCAATGGGGGCGTATTTCGGTGCTCGGAACGTACATCCCCTCAAGCATCGATCTCGTGCGGTTTGAGGAGAGACTGGAGGGCCTGGGGGAGTGCATCAGGAGGTGCCTCCCCCGACCGGTTATCCTAGCGGGGGACTTCAACGCCAAGTCGGCGGTATGGGGTTCCCCGCATACGAACCGTAGAGGTGGGGTCCTTGCGGATTGGGCAGAGGCGTTGGGCCTCTGCATTATTAACAGGGGCTCAAAAACCACCTGCGTAAGGCCGCAGGGGGAGTCCATCGTGGATTTCACCTTGGCGACCCCTGCGGCGGCTCGTTTGGTGAACGAGTGGGAGGTGCTAGACGAGGAGACGGCGTCGGATCACCTCTACATAGAGACCATCGTTCTAGCGGTGGCTCCGGAGGTTCGCGACCGTCGCCGAGTACAGGACACCCGGCCTCGAAGATGGGTCCTGCAGAAGATGGACGGAGATCGGCTCATGGCTGCGGTGACCTCGGCCACTTGGCCGAGAAATGGCCTAACAGAGGAAGGGGTCGACCAGCAGGCGGGCTGGCTGAGGGACACGCCCACGGACGCCTGCGACGTGGCGATGCCCTCGTCCAGGCGGGCTGCATACTGGTGGACGGAGGAGATCGCCTGGCTGCGGAGGGCCTCCGTCCGGGCCAGAAGAATACTCGCGCGCACCCGCCGGAGGGCGAGATCGACGGAAGAAGAGACGGCCGAAAGGCGTGCCGAATACAGGGCTGCCCGTCGGGCGCTGGCGGAGGCCGTCTGTGCGGCTAAGAGGATCGCATGGACGGAGTTATTCCGGACCTTAGAAGAGGACCCTTGGGGGCGTCCATACCGTATCGTGCTCAAAAAACTGACCGTCTTTCGTCGATCAAGCGCAGTTCGACCGCTCTTGCCAATCATGTCACTGACTCTCACTTTTTCCGGACGAAACAGCGTTCTCGCGGCAAACTACTTTCCGCCTCTGGGTTTAAACGACGACGATTACGAGTTAGGTTTAACCAATTTCAAGACTTATAACACGATATCGAATGTAAATTCTACAAATAATAAATTTTACTTCGATGATAACGACGAGGTTATCGCGATTCCGATGGGATCTTAGTTAAACGCTATAAGCGCGTATATAAGAGCCGCGATTCGTCGCAAACGACGAGCAAGAGAAGAGAGGCGAGAGCGCAGAAACGAGGAACCGAAAACGAGCGATGACGATTACATATATAACGTCGACGATGACCGCGACGACTATTTCGAAGACAATGAGAACGGTGATAAAGATGAAAGTTCCATAACGCTTCGTAACGATAACACTATGAGAAGTGAGATTAAGTGCGCGTATCGAATAAATTTCACAAAACCCGATAACATCGGTTTGCTACTGGGTTTCTCGTCTCGCATATTACAACCGAATAAATGGTACGCGTCTGATACACCGAAATATTATGGCTATTAACCTCATTCGGACAGAGTACAACGTCACGACAAGGGCGTATCATAACGACAAATTCGTGTATACTATACACGAGTCCGCGCCTAACGTTCCACCCGGATATAAAGTGACGGAAATCCCGACGCAGATCATTTATCTCCCGATCATCGCGCGAACCATTACCGATATAAACGTGCGTATCGTGGATCAGAACGGAAAATTGATCGATTTTCGCAGCGAGATCACGGTTCGTCTGCATATGCGGCGAAAACGGTAGAGAGCCGCACGATACTCGTAGTGAACGGATCTAACGCGAGAAACGTGCCCGTAGTCGCCGTCGCGTCGCCCCTAAATGCGAAAAAGAAAAGGAAGAAGGGAGGAAGGTTGACCGTCGCCAACGCGATTTTCCTGCGCTCCTTGGCTTCGTCATGCCAATAACCGCTCCATAAAAGCGGAATGTGCGACATTCTAAGCATCGGCGGAGAGCCGGTCTTCGACGATCGCATCGTCAAGATCGAAACTCACATGTACAAACTTTATGCCAATACTACGTTCGGGAATAGCGATGAGATACGAATTCCTATACAATAGCAAGATCTGTACACGTTACCGTGCGACAGTTTTCTCTACGAGGGAAACTCGAGTCGAAGGAGCCGCGGAGCGCGCAGGGAGAAATGGCATCGGTGACGAGGCTGGTAAACAATTGCGCGGCATTTATGTTCGAGGAGATTCGCTACAAGGTCGACGGCGTGGAGATCGATCGAAGCAGAAACGTCGGGATAACGAGCACGATCAAGAATTACGGCGTCGCTGACGATCGAGAGAGGCAAGATATTAAAGATTGCCGGATGGGACTTATCAGCGGTAACTTGTCGATCGGCAATTTCAACTTTTGCGTACCTCTCAACGTGCTGTTAGGTTTCTGTGAGAATTACAAGCGCGTTGTGATCAACGCGCGACACGAGCTTATTCTGGTAGCGCACGCAACGATAACAATTGTATCATATCACGCGAAACGGAAGAACCTACAATCATTTTTTTAAAGATACAGTGGCGAATGCCTCATATAATGTTAAACAATGTTAATAAATTAAGGTTATTGCGCACGTTGGATAGCGGATGATATCTGAGCGTCGCTTTTCGCTCATGGGATCTCTACAAGTTTCCGCTTCTACAGAGCACGACCAAACATTCGTAGGCTGTCAAAGCGGTGACGCAGCTCGAGAAACCGCGATACGTTATCTTCGCGCTACAGTCCAAAAAGAAAAACATTCTGTCCGAAGAGCCTTCTCTATTCGACAATTGCAAACTGACTAATGTCAAGCTGCATCTTAATTCCGATTTTTATCCTTATGACGACATGAATCTGGATTTCAATAAGCGCACAGTCGCCGTGCTATACGACATGTACTCGAAATTTTGAAGAACGTACTACGGATGCGACAACGAAAAAGCGCTCTTAAATCTGAATAAATTTTTAGTTCACGGCCCGCTCGTAGTCATTGACTGTTCCCGATAGAACAAGTCGATCAAGAGCGCCACCGTGGACGTTCGCGTAGAATATGACTGCAAGGAGAACATTCTCTCTAACACCACAGCCTACTGTCTTATCATTCACGATCGAGTGGTAGAGTATAATCTGCTCACCAACCTTGTGTGCAAAATCGTATAAGTGCGATAATATTCGAAAAAGTATAGAGAGAATAAAGCGCTTAAGAAGAAATCTAGAAGCGAACACTTCGCTAACAACGACGATGGACGCGCCAATCTTCATCGATTTCCAAGGTTTCGTAGTCAACGAAAGATTCGTCGCGAAAGAAGTAGCCATGTTAAAAAATGGCGCGGGATTGACACATCACATCTTTTGCCCTATGTCTTGGGATCTGCTCACGAAAGCGGAAAAATCGCGAGTGTGTTGATTGATCATCAATTAAAGTGGAACGATGGACACGCGAATTACGAATCGATGAAAAGACTCGTTCGGGACGCTGTGTGCCTAAGACTTCGATCAGCCACTTCTTCTTCTCGTGACCTTTTACGTAGATCCGCACTGTCGAATCGGGGCTAGATCCTCATCTAGCCCCGATTCGACAGTGCGGATCTACGTCAAAGGTCATGAGAAGAAGAAGTGGCTGATCGAAATCTTAGGAAACGTCGCCGACGATCGCAACGTAGCCGTCTCCGTCGAGACTATCGACGTTGATTATGAGGACGTCGGACGTCTGGAAATTTTGAATGCTTCGCGAGCTTTTTGCTGCGGATATCACGCGAAGAATTGCGCGTTAGAGAACGCGCGCAAATTGCGCGATTGGTGGTTCGAGCGACGCGATCGTTTGCGCAGTATGCGCGATTAATTCTATATTATATTACTTTATATCTATGTAAGACATTCTATATTTACATTTGTATTATAAATTATATTGAATCATTATATGTTATATGACGTATATTATTTGACGTATCGAATCAATTATATAATCTATAAATTTAATTATATATTTTAAGTTTTATATATAATTGTGGCGGATAATCCACCACCAAGTAGAAACGCATGCCATATAAGGCGCGCGAAATACTCGCGGGAAATAAAGGTCCACGCGCTAATCACGTGCCACGCGCACAACAAGAACCGCGCGCTAAGCACGTGCCGCGCGCAGGACAAAGACCACGCGCTGAGCACGTGCCGCGCACAGGACGAAGAGCACGCGATAAGCACGTGCATAACAGCTCAGGTAGTCAAATACCTAACCGCGAGGCGGCGAATTGGGCAAACCAAAATCTCGCTATCAGAATACCATCAACAACAGTATATAAGGTAGCGAAGACCTCCACATTGGTGACCCCGACGAGGAAGGATGCCGAGAAACCCGAAGGATAGCACGATACTCGTCGACGACGAAGACCAGCCAACAAGCAGGATGGGACTACGCATCCCACCCTTCTGGCCGGAAGACCCGGAGCTGTGGTTCGCGCAGCTAGAAGGACAGTTCGCGTTGAGCAGCATCACAGATGACAACACGAAATACGCTTACGTTCTCTCACGGATAGAACCTAAGCAAGCAAGAGAAATCAAAGACGTCATCACGCAGCCACCAGCAACTCGCAGATACGAGGCCATCAAGAAGGCCCTCATACAGCGCCTAACAGATTCACAGGCGCAAAAGATAAAGCAACTCCTTGAGCACGAAGAACTAGGCGACAGGAAACCGTCGCAGTTTCTACGACATCTGACTACCTTGGCCGGAACGACGGTATCAGACGAGCTGCTAAGGACCTTGTGGCTAGGGCGATTGCCTCCACAAATGCAAGCAATAGTAGCTACACGAACGGAGGACGAACTGAGCAGCGTAGCAGAGCAAGCAGACCGAATACACGAGGTCAGCAACCGGACACTCGTGGCGGCAATCGGACAGCAAACGGCAGCAACACAAGTAGCCAACCCATGGACAGCACAGATAGAAATGCTGACAAAGCAGGTCGCAGCACTCACGACACAGATGACAAGGTTCATGAAGCAAAGGAACACCCGAGGCAGCACGAGAGAACGCTCAAGAAGCAGGAGCCGAAATTATCAAAGAACACCTAAACAAGAGGGCATATGCTATTATCACAAACGCTTTGGAGCAGAGGCACGCAAATGCACTCAACCATGCACGTACAAGAAGCCAAAAAACGAGGAAAGCAGTCATTGAGGGCGGCCAATGACGGCGACACAGAACCTCGCCGCCTGTACATAAAAGACCAGAAATCAAAAATAACATTTCTGATAGATACAGGCTCCGACATAAGCGTCTATCCACGCAGGTTTAGGCAGGGAAATCAGCAGAGACAGCCATTCGATCTATTCGCAGCAAACGGCACGAGGATCGTAACGTACGGCATGATAACCCTGCAACCAAACCTGGGATTGAGACGAGCATTTCCATGGCGCTTCACGGTAGCAGACGTAGCACAACCAATCATCGGCTCAGACTTTCTGGCTCAATATCACCTATTACCAGACGTCAAGAACCGAAAATTAATAGACGGGAAGACCGGACTGGCCACGCCAGGAACGGCAAAATACAGCGAAGTCACCTCGATAAAAGTTGTGAAAGAGGAAACACTCTACCACCGTATAATAGCAGAGTTTCCGGGAATCACACAGCCCGCAGGAGAGCAGAAGATAGCAAAACATAATACAGAGCACCATATAGCGACAACACCAGGACAGCCGGAAGCAAGCCGACCACGCAGATTGGCACCCGATAAATTACAAGCAGCAAAAGCGGAGTTCGACCTCTTGCTACAAGAGGGAATTATAAGACCATCAAAAAGTCCTTGGGCATCACCGCTACACATGGTGCCAAAGAAAGAGAATAACTGGAGACCATGCGGAGACTACCGCAAACTAAACGCGAGAACGATTCCAGACAGCTACCCAATTCCGCACATAGAGGACTTCGCGCAAACGCTGCATCAGAAACAGATCTTCACAACAATCGATCTAGTACGGGCATACAACCAGATCCCGGTACACCCCGCCGATATCGTAAAAACGGCAATAGCAACACCATTCGGACTCTACGAATTTCTATACATGCCATTCGGATTGAGAAACGCTGCACAAACATTCCAACGTTTTATAAATGAAATCCTGCACGGACTGGATTACTGTTATGCCTACATAGACGACATACTGATAGCCTCAAAAACAAAAGAGGAACACAGTAAACATTTGAGAGAAGTTTTTACCAGATTAGATACATACGGGATCAAAATAAATCCAGCCAAATGTGTTTTCGAGGCAAAACAAGTAAAGTTTCTCGGATACCTCGTGTCACAAGAAGGTACTAGGCCACTTCCTGAAAAAGTCGAAGCCATAAGAAACTTTCCAAAACCTAGCAGCATTAAACAAATGCGCCAGTTCTTGGGGATAATAAACTTTTATAGACGTTTTATCCCCGGGGCTGCTAAAGAACAGGCAACCCTCAACGACGTGCTGAAAGGTCCAAAGAAGAAAGGAAAAACACCTATCACATGGACGACAGAACTAGAAGAAGCATTCACCAGCTGTAAAAACAGCTTAGCTCGAGCAACACTACTAGCACATCCAGATCCAGCAGCAGAATTGGCGGTAACAACAGACGCCTCAGACACCGCAATCGGAGCTGTAGTCCAACAACGAGTAGACGGACAATGGCAGCCACTCGCGTTTCTAAGTAAAAAACTTAACAACGCACAAAAGCAGTATAGCCCGTATGATCGAGAGCTACTAGCGATCTACGTTGCTGTAAAACATTATAGACACTTGCTGGAAGGACGAACATTCACAGTATACACGGACCATAAACAGATTACGTTCGCCTTCAGACAAGATCCACTGCGCAGCTCACCACGACAAGCCAGACACCTCGAATTGATCGGACAATTTACAACCGACATTCGACACGTCTCCGGAAAAGAAAACGTCGTGGCAGATTCTCTTTCTCGCGTAGAAGCTGTAGAAAAGGCAGTAAACTACGAAGCACTCGCTCGAGCACAAGAGGAAGACCCAGAGTTACAAAAAATCCTCAAAGCGAAGAAAGGATTAAAACTAACAAAGATACCTCTTCCCGGAACAATAACCGGATTGTATTGTGACACGGAAACGCCAATCACACGACCATACGTACTAGAAGCGCTACGGCGACAAATCTTCCTGTCACTACATAACCTGGCACACCCAGGAAGAAAGGCAACAGTAAAACTCATCACACAACGATACGTATGGCCACAAGCACAAAAAGACTGCACAAGATGGGCACAAGCATGCATACCATGCCAAAAAGCAAAAATCTCAAGGCATAATCAAACACCGTTGGGAAACTTCCTAAATCCCACACAGAGATTCCAACATATACACATGGACATTGTAGGACCTCTACCAATTTCGAAGGGATACCGATATTGCCTAACCATCATAGACCGATTTTCGAGATGGCCAGAAGCCATCCCAATACGAGACATAACCGCAGAAACAGTCGCACAACACTTATACACAGAATGGATCACACGCTACGGCACACCAGCAAAAATTACAACGGATCAGGGCCGACAATTTGAAGCAGATTTATTCAAACAACTAACACAGCTAACCGGTACGACGCACATAAGGACAACAGCATACCACCCGGCAGCCAACGGAATGGTCGAGCGCTTACACAGACAATTGAAGGGCGCAATCAAATGCTATCAAACCACCTCATGGACGGAGGTACTACCAACAATACTACTAGGCATTAGAGCCGCATGGAAGGAAGACCTGCAGGCAACCCCCGCCGAAATGGTTTACGGAGAAACAATCCGGCTCCCTGGACAATTCCTATGGGAACAACAGGGACAGGAGAGAGAGCAACAATCAGACACAGTAGTTGAGAAACTACGCAAAACTATGCAACAGTTAAGACCCGTAATAAAAAGGCACGGACAGAAAGCAGTATTCATATTCAAGGACATGGCAACGACACCACAAGTCTTCGTACGCCATGACGCCCCAACCGGAGCGCTACAACAACCATACGACGGACCATACGAAGTACTGCAAAGAAATGAGAAGACATACAAGGTCAAGGTCAACGGAAAACCAGTCAACATATCAATAGACAGACTGAAACCAGCATACGTCCTAAAAGAAGAACCAACGCCAACAACGCTAACATCGCCAACAACGCTAACATCGCCAACAACGCCAACATCGCCAGCAACGCCAACAACGCAAGAACAGAAACAGCCAATAAAAAAGGGTACACCCGATCCGGAAGACCAATACGACCACCGGTCAGATTCAACATTGACCAGTAAAGGGACTTCACTACAACCAAGGGGGTCCTGTGGCGGATAATCCACCACCAAGTAGAAACGCATGCCATATAAGGCGCGCGAAATACTCGCGGGAAATAAAGGTCCACGCGCTAATCACGTGCCACGCGCACAACAAGAACCGCGCGCTAAGCACGTGCCGCGCGCAGGACGAAGACCACGCGCTGAGCACGTGCCGCGCACAGGACGAAGAGCACGCGATAAGCACGTGCATAACAGCTCAGGTAGTCAAATACCTAACCGCGAGGCGGCGAATTGGGCAAACCAAAATCTCGCTATCAGAATACCATCAACAACAGTATATAAGGTAGCGAAGCGACGAGGCAGAACAGTCTGCTCACGCTTTCGAGAGCGCAAGCAACAGATACGTGAGCACGACTCTTTTGATATACGCTTAGAGCGTCAAAAAGCTGTTAAACAGCGCCCCAACAGGTTCGCCTTCACGACCGCTGCCGCCCCGTTCACCAGGGGCCGACCTACGGCAGAGAGCGGACCAGGAGGGCACACAGCGAACTAGCGAACCACCAGCCAAGCGGGTACAGTGGTCATTACTGCCCTGGAAGCTGGAGCCGCTGGAGATACCGACCGTCAACTGCACACGTCCTCCAAGAAGCCTGCTCGCTACCTGGGACATACGACTGAGGAGGTATACATCACCCTCCTATCCAGGAACGGTGCCAGCACTCCTGACACCACCGGCGCTGACACCTCCCAGGAGCGACGCAAAAAGAGGCGACAAACAGGAGCGGGCCACCCAGACGGATCGTCGCAGCCTGGTACATCGCGGCACGCAACACCGACAACCGCAGAAACAGGAGCGGGCTACGCAGTCCTCCGACTCCGACTGGGAGGCCACCACCAGGACGACGGCCACGCAAACAGAGGCAGCATATCACCAGGCCTCCACACGTATCCGGCGAGCGGTTTCCACACCGGCGAAGCCCAGGGGCACGTCCGGGCAAGGACCCTTGAAGTGGACTCGAACCACACCACACATCTCGTGGCGAGAAAACCTCGCCACGCGTAGAAGTCGCTAAACGCGACGCAATCGGCCCTTTTTAGGGCCACACAAAATTTAACACTTGTGCATATATAATCAGGAGAATATATTTATTGTCGATACATAGACCACGCCTTCTACCTTTCAATCGACATCCTATCTTCGAACACATTCAAGCAACCTCCACAATAATGTATCGAGTCAATTATATAATCTATAAATTTAATAATTTATTTTAAGCTTTAACAAATGTATTTGTCATACCGTCGCAAATAACACGCTATACGAACGAACCGCGTTTTTCCTTTATCGCGGCCGCGTATCCTTCCTCGCGATAATAACTCGCGCATCTCCTACTTTAAAACGTTTATACTGATGTCCGTCACGAAACGTCCGACTGTTCGAAAATTAAAAGTGCGAATAAAAGCGCGTTTAAGCGAATAAAGTGCCATCGTTGATTGAAGCTATGTTATGCCGAGGACGTTGGAACGCGTCATGGTGGGCGCAAGATTTGGCGATGTGGCTGTTGAAAGCCCTATTGAATCTGGTGGTTTTTCAAAGAGTAAGTATTTTTATTTAGTACTCTGCGTTGATACCACTG
>NW_027223345.1:2989457-3039634 GCF_030449975.1 Polyergus mexicanus
ATAGATATTGTCTCGAACATTTTAGAGTAGGGGATGTATCACTTACAAAAAACGCTTACCTTCTGCACTTGATAAGAAGACAAAAGTAAGCACGTTCCCACGAACAATTATCTAAAGTTTTTAACTATGAATAATGTATTATTATAATATCTAAACCTCTATCGAACAGCTTTGAACAGCTATCAAATGGCTATCAAACGACTTTGAACGGCTATCAAACAGCTATCGAACAGCTATTGAACGGCTATCAAACGACTATCGAACGGCTTTGAACGGTTATCGAACGGCTTTGAATGGCTTTGAACGCCTATAAACGACTATTAAACGGCAAAACAATTATTTATACGCCATTAAAATATTTAAAGTCTATGTTCATGTACTGAAATGTAACATCTGTAGCCTCGTAAGGCGGCTGACACCGCTATTTAACGTCACGTACTGAAATTTGATACTCGCATACTGGGATAAGAAAAAGGAAAGAATAAAAAAGAATACAAATATATTTTAACAATAGTTTATTCTAAATAATGTTTGGGTGAATCCTTATGATGATTCGTCCACCAATTGAATATTTTAAATACATTTTGTAAAGCGCAATTTTTTAAATGTTTTTCACAGCGCATAGTATTAGTAACAGCTAGCTTATTTAACGAAATGATATCTTCATGATCCGCATCCAAGATCTCGATAATAACGTCGTTTCTCGCATCATCGTCAAGTATATCGGTCAGCCATTCTCATTTTTCGTGTACTTTAACGTACACGATAGGAGATGCTCCATCTTCCTCTGCCGCCGCACCCATCACAGCTCTCGTAATCAATCGCCTAACGAAATTGTATGGAACGTTTCCATCCTCCCATTAAAGTCCTTGGTGATGCCTGATTAACCATGAAGCTTGACATCTCTCCTGGTACGGGATTTGCAAGAAAGTAGTGAGGGAGAACAAATCCGTTTCTCAGTATCGCTACTTCCTTCACGACAAAGTTTCGCCCGACAATGAATCCTTGCAGATCCACAAACGTTGGTGTGATCATGCTGATAATATTACTGCACGATTGCAAGAATGATGTACGACTGCTATCGACCGTCAAAATTTCAATCTTTATATATAATATTTTGACATTGGAGGGGATATTTGCTGATCTATGTAATTTTATGAACTTAGTCAATGGGCAATATTCGACAATGCGATCGTGCAGGATGAGACAATAGGCGGTAGTGTTTGCCGGTATATCCTCCTTGCACTCAAATTCTAATCTCACATTCACGGTGGAATTTTTGACAGATTGTTTTTGTCGCGAACAGTCAATAACCGCGAGAGGACTCCAATGTAGAAATTTTGAAATGTTTAATAGCATATCATCATTATCACATCCGTAATAAGATTTGCGAAAACGGGAGTACATATCGAACAAGAGGGCAACTCTATTTTTATCGAAATCTAAATTCAAATCATCGTAGGGATAAAATTCCGAGTTTAGATAGAGTTTGACGTTGGTCAATAAACAGTCGTCGATTGTAGTAATATCTTTTGACACAGCATTTTTTCTGCCAGTCTGCAGCGCAAAGATCATGTATCGCGGCTTCTCCAGCTGAGAGGCGGCTTTCACGGTCCACGAATGCTTGGTCGTATTATGCAATAGAAGAAATTCGTATAGATCCCAAGAGCGAAAACTGATATTCAAGTATCGCCCGCTTTCCAACGCGCGCAGCAAGGATAGTTTATTGATCTCGCTCAATATTACATGTGGCATACGCCATTGTATCTTGAATAATTCGATATCAGCTTCAGTCGAAGCATGTCCAAATATGCAATTGTTGTCGTTGCACGAACGTATCAGAATTAATTCGTGACGAGCGTTGATCACAATTCGCTTATAATCTTCGCAAAAACCCAATAGTATATTTAGCGGCACGCAAAAATTGAAGTAAGATTCAACAGCATTATGTGACATATTCCACGCAGCATTCCCCAAGATTTTACCTTTCTCGGTTGTTAGAGAGATATAGTTTTTAATCGTGGAAGTTATTCCAACGTTTCTGTTGCGGTCAATCTCCACACCGTCGAATTCATATCGAAGTTCATCAAACATAAACGCGACACAATTGTTTACCAATATAACTCTCGCCCCTTCATCTACTTTACGCACCCTCAACTTTTCCTCAACGTATAGAAAACATTCACACGGCAACGTGTACAAATCTTGATGTTGTATCGGTATCCGTATCTCGTCGCTATATCCAAGCGTTGTGTTGGCGTATGGATTCTACGTATGAGTCTCAATCTTGACGACACGATCGTCAAAGATCGGCTCGCCTCCAATATTTAAGATGTCAATCATATTGTTCAAGTATTTCGTACGACGAATCCCGATGATCTTAAAAATTCGCGATTCAACGCGCTAAGCTTCTTTTTAACGTAAACGGATATCTGATTATTGTCACCCGATACCGCAGCCACTCGCTTTCTCGCAAAAATATTGTCCCTCGTAAAGATATTGTCTCTCGCGTGCTCCGAGCTTTCGTTCAACATAAAAATTTCAGGGGTCGCATATTATTATTTTTGCGTATATGCAATCTTACGGTAATTTCCTCTCCTCGAAAATCGAGCAAATGCCCTTCTTGATCAACAATGCATATCGTTAAATCAGTAATGCTCCGTGCGACGATTGATAGATAAATGATCTGTGCTGGCGTTTCCGATATCTTATATCCTGGCGGCACGCGCGGTGAAAATTCATGTATCGTGTGTACGCGCTTGTCATTGCTGTACGCGCCAGCGGTTACGCTGCATTTTATACGAATAATATATTTACGCTAATAATATTTATCGGTACATCCGATTCGTGCCATTTCCGAGGCTGTAATATACGATTCGACGAGAATCCCAACAACGATCCAACGTTGTCTGGTTTACTAAAATTTGTAACGATGCACCCCCCATCGTTACCCGGCACGTAGCCAGCCGGAAGTCTGCCGCCCGGCGAACACCAGCCGGGCAGTGGCAGAGGCGCCTAGCGCCCTTTTTTTAATATCTCAAAACCGCGGTTGTGATAAACAACCATACGGCCGTTATACGGCCGCCGTTACGCCGAAGACCGAGCATCGCCGAGCGCTGCCGGAAGATCCCGAGCGTCACCCGCCGAAACTCCGCGTCGTTTCGCCCAGGGGAAGCGACGCGTTTACCGTAATTTACCCGCCGAAAACAACGCGTCGTTATCCCCACCCGGGGGCGAACGACGCAATTACCGATAGACGCTCGGGTATAAGAAGACAGCGTTTCGGCATCTCGGGACCAGAACGATTCCTGAATCCGCTCGAGCAGTACGCTCCGAGATACCAGAACCGATCCTGAAAATCGTAGCAACGACGGAACGTGAGGTTGACGTGTTCGCAGCCTCCGCCGAGCATTCTCGGCTTCCGTGCAGTCTCCGAACTCCTGACACAAATCCGACCGACTCAACGAGAGCGGAGTGTTCGCCGCTCTCCTCGACTACGATCTATCATTCGACCGCTCCAGCTAGCCGGACCGTGGGTTTGCGAGTTCGCTGCCCCGTCGTTTTCTCGACTCCGCCACGCTATCCTCAACTCCGCGAACGGAAGCAGGGACGGAGAGTTCTCCGCCCGGTCGAGGGTACTCGATCTCCGCTCGCATTCCCCGACCACTGGGAACACGCGATTAATCCCGCGATCACGATCGGAGCCATATTAATACTAACGAATTATAATTATCGCGCCGAAATACCTATCACCTGCTATTTCATTATATTCCGCGCGCCGTCAAAATAAACACGGCCTTGCCGTATACGCGCCGACCGACCGCGCCCAATTTCTTGCGCGTCTCGCGCGCCGTCAAAATAAACACGGCCTTGCCGTACACGCGCCGACCGACCGCGCCCAATTTCTTGCGCGTCTAGCGTGCCGTCAAAATAAACACGGTTACGAATATTATAAGCGGTTCGATATATATCGAACATCGCGCACCGAATAACGAACGCACATTGCATCTAGCGCGTTGCATCATCCGCCGCGCGCTCACTATTGTAAATCGACCATTGCCGAAAGAGGCAAATAAAGACAATATCTAAATCTTTCGTGTGTCTCACCTTTTCACGAGCCCTGATCCCGACCGAGTTTATCCACGCACTCGCGAAAAGTGATCACGTTACAAATTTATTCTATAGACACATTTGATTTGACTCTTTAGCGTATTATGATTAACGCGAAGCGTTATTGGATATTCGCCGTGTTCTTCGATATCATCTTTATTCTCTTCTCGTGCGACATTTTCGTCATCAACAATATCGTTGAAATCAACTACATGTCGATGTCGTAAAATTGCACGTTGGAGGTATTTGTTATAGCGTGTAATTCGTACGATCCCTCGGGAATCGTAATTTTCCTGTCGTCGTTATCAAAATAAAATTTATTATTCCAAGGATTCACGTTCGATATTGTATGATACGTTTCAAAGTCCGTTAAACCAAGCTCGTAATCGCCATCGTTTAAATCTATAGCCGGAAAGTAGCTTACAGCAAGAGCGCTACTCTTGCCGGTCAACGTAAGTGTGAGCGACATGCTGGAAAACTGTCAAACGAATACTGAGTCGCAACGGTGAATTGTCAGACTTTAAATTCATATCGATCATCGACTGTTTGAAGAAATCGTAGACACAATTGTCCACAAATACTTTGATTATAATTTTGATAGGTCATGTGGTTGTATTTTATATTTGCAACATTCTGTCCAAAATATCGCATTAATTCCTTGGGCGGTCGAAGATTTTCAAAACTATAGAAATATACTACACGATCTCCCTTTTTTGCATACGCTATCCAATAAGTACCGGAACCATCGACGTCATCCAAATTGACGATGGCGCTCTCATTTCGTCGCACGCCGTTTATCGGTAAATTATTGCGCATGAAAACGCCTCTAAAAAATGGTATACGCATACGTCTTGCAAATTGTTCTAATTGTACATTGGTTGTTACGCCGGCAGGCATTTTTGTCGTTATTTTGACTTTTTTTCTCTTAGCCGTTGTTGAGAACCCTCATCCATGTTTGTATGGAGCGAGATAAAGTCCGTGACCTTCCATGGTGCGATTATGACATTGCATTTCTTTGAGCTAACGTTGCGCCGTCTTGCTATCGTTTACCGCCTTCGCGATTCCCGCTGCTCCGCCAGCCAACGAACTGAGAACTCCCAATAATAGTAAAATTGGTAAGATACCACCGCGCTTCGCTATAGAAAGTATTCGTTTTTTTACAGTCTTTTTCTTCATCGGTGATTTTTTGGTTTTCATCTCCATACCGCATTTTGTCTTTGCTTTCATAACTGCCCAAACAGCTGTAGCGGCCGCTCTTTCGCCAGGAGTCGAATCTCTCGCGGTAATACGTATTTGCGCTTTCGTGGCGAGTATATTATCCGCAACGTGTCGTTGACGGAGATCGTTGCTTCAGGAATAAGCTATGTTGTGCTCGCAACACGCGGCATCCAATTGATTGATCGCCTCTAGCCAATCGTGTCTCTAAATGAGTTTCCGGTCCGCAAAACTGATAGCCTGGAATATGTAATTCAATAAGAAATGCGTTTATCGCACGATTTAACAAACCGCTACCACTTATAACTTTTGTCGGCATTTGCCATAATCTTTTATTAACGGTGTTGGACCGTTGATATGTGTTCGTTGCCACGGTAAATTATAATGTAGCATGCATCGACGATACTGTCGAACCTCTGAGTTAGCTTTTATATGTTCGGGAAGCTTGTCCCACAATTGTTCCACATAGCTACCAAAGTCTCGCAGTAAAACAATCTTGGAGATAATCTGTAACTGCTCGGTGGTAAGCTCGAGAATATCGCTGTCAACCGATAGAAGAAGAAACATTTTTGAGACTGAGCGGTTTCGATTCGGTGCGCCTCTATAAATAGGGCCCCGATGACTCATTTTCCAAAATTTGATTTGAGATTTGCGAGAGCAAACATGCGGTTCGCGCGACAAGCGACGATAATCAAAGTGATAAATTTTGACGATAAAACACGAGTAATGTCCGAGAAAGAAATACGCAAGCATGGAAACTTGCTGCCGACGACTATACGCGGTATCATTTGCGGTCCTTCGAATTGCGGTAAGACTATCGTGTTGATAAGTTTGATAGAAAGTCCACACGGTGTACATTTCGAGAATGTGTACGTATATTCGAAATCGCTTCAACAACCGAAATATCGATACTTGGAAAATTGGCTATTATCGATCGATGAAATTGGCTATTTTACATTCTCTAATAATAGTGACGTTATTCCACCGAGCGAGGCGCTTCCGAATTCCATTTTTATCTTTGACGACGTGGCGTGCGATAAGCAAGATACGATAAGAGAGTACTTTGCAATGGGTCGACACTCGAGCGTCGACTGTTTCTATCTTTGTCAAACGTATGCCAAGATACCCAAGCATCTTATACGGGACAATGCAAATTTACTGATTTTATTTAAACAAGATGGTACAAACTTGAAACATGTATACAACGATCATGTAAATACTGACATGTCTTACAGCGATTTTCGCGCATTCTGTCAGAAATGTTGGCAACACAAGTATGGATTTGTAGTGATTGATAAAGACAGTTTACAGACTAATGGACGATATCGAAAAGGATTTAACGATTTTGCAATACCGTAAAGTGGTTAGTCGCTATCGATACATCGATCGAACAACGTCTAAAAAATTTTCGTCCGAGCGCAACATGACGACGACGATTGACAGTGACGATCGTGAGAAGATTGCGAGAGAGATTGTAAAAACGAGCGAATCAAACCGCAAAAAATATCGTTCTTTAAAAACCGGTCAAATGGAGGAAGACGTCGCATTGGAGAGGCACTTTAAACCAATTATCAAACCTCTAAAACAACTTGTCGAAAATACAATCAATGTGGAATCTAATGAAGCGAAAATCGAACCATCGAGTATGCTCGAAGACAAGCATCTGAAAAAAGAGTCTGGAACAAAGCGAACAAGGTCAAATATATCATTGAACGGTTCGCTAATAACTTCTACTCCAAATCAATCGAAACGTAAGCGAATGAAACAATTATCGAATGTGATTACTTCTACTCCGATAAAAGATGTACAATCGAGTCAAATATTGCACGAAAGATCGTCTCCGTATGTGGAAGAAGTTTTCGAAACCACGCCTGAAACGCTTGTGACATCGGTTCAACATCTGCTACAAACGTCCGAGGGTCAAAATACATTGCGCACACATCTGGGTCCACTAGGGCAAAAATATGTTGGAGCTATTTTGAGTCAAGATAAAAATAACAGTATGGATTATGTTTACGGTGTTAAATTTTGCAACGAAGGAATGATGCTTGGTGATCAAATTTTTGATGTGGATAAAGATGACAATATAATTATCGGTGGAATAAGATACATGGGAACACCAGGTCTCTATGAGTTGATTTTCAAGAGAATACCTGACGGTGACGTATACAATGATAATGATAAAATTAAATACAAAAATATATTACTAGCGACAAATGCACATAGACGTGGCAATGATATGCGTAATCCAGTGTTAAGTAACAAGAGATACAAGTATAAAAATATAATAGCACCATTAATCTCTATTAAAAATATAATAGTGTCTGGAAAGAAAGCTGGAAGAGGTATAAACATACCGCGCGCTATGACTTTAAACGATAATAAGATCGATTACGTGCATTGGAATGATCCCAATGAGTTGGTAGATCGCTTGCGATTGCTGGAAGCTTCGCGTCAAGCCGGCAACAATGCCCACGACAATGAAATATTATCAATTATCGAGGAACTTTGCGAAGCTGGCCTTATTATAAATTAATCTATGCGTCGGCGAAACGAGTCAGTCTGTCATTATTGTTTGTATCGAAATGTCGATTAATAAATTTGGATTATCGTTGGGAACACCCAACAACTCATACTATCAATGGAATGGATTACTAAGAAATTACGTGCGCGATAACGCTCTGTGTCAGACAGCCTCCGGCTTTGACGCAAGGTCGCGTAAGATACGACGCGTAGCGCAACCGGAAGATGATACTGATGCAGCAAACAAACAGTACGTGGAAATATGTGTCAAGCTTTTGGAAGACAGACAGGAAGAACTTGAGAAAAAAATAGTCACGCTCGAGACGAATGTGCAAACGCTGCAAATAATGATGGATGAGATGCAGAAAATGCTTCGGTATGCAACTCACGCGCAGACTACATCTAATTCAGCGCATGAGAAGAAAGATATATAAAGAATATATGTGGAGGAATTATCTCATTATTGCAAATTATGTCTCGATCAAATATGTCGCAAAAGACCTCTGAAAAACAGCTGCTCGTGGAAGAATTGCATGCTCCAGCGAGAAAAAATTTCCCACGTAGACGTGTCATAGTACGCGGATACAACGATCTGTGGCAGGCGGACGTGGTCGAGATGCGTCCATATGCACGATTCAACAAAGGTTACAACTACATACTCATAGTTATCGATGTGTTGAGCAAGTATGCGTGGGCTGTACCGCTCAAGAGCAAGAGTGGAAACGAGACGGCTGATGCTATCGCAAAGATAATTCGAGACGATGGAAGAAGTCCGAAAAATTTTCAAACCGCCAGAGGAAAAGAATTTTACAACACAAATGTACAGAAACTCGTGAAGAAACACAGCATTAATCATTATTCGACGTACTCTATTATGAAAGCCTCGGTCGTGGAACGATTCAACCGAACGTTAAAGAGCAATATGTGGAAAATGTTTACGTTTAATGGAAATTACAAGTGGATCGACGCGTTGTCCCGGCTCGTTAGAGAGTACAATACGCGAAAACATCGCACTATCGGCATGAGACCTATCGATGTTACCCCCGCGATCGCCGATAAACTTTTAAATACGGTATACAGCAACGTAAAGATTGCGGCACCGGCAAGATTCAAAGTAAGCGATCCGGTACGCGTGAGTAAATTTAAGACCATCTCTGACAAAGGTTACACACCAAATTGGTCGACCGAAGTGTTTAAGATCGTTAAAGTGCAGAAAACTAATCCCGTGACCTATGCACTCAAAGATTCGCGCGGAAATTCCGTCGCCGGCGGATTTTACGAATACGAGTTACAACGCGTTAGTACTCTGCGTTGATACCACTGCTAAAAGGTAATACGCAAAAAGAGCGATGAGGTTTATGTGAAATGGCTGGGATTTGATGCAACACACAATTCTTGGATACATAAAAATGATATATTATAAATATATTAACAATAATACATAATAGTAGGATAGTAAGGATGCTTTTGGCTCACTTTGTCATGAGTATGAGAGAGAGGGTACCGGTGGAGAGGAAGAGACAGATATTTTCGGAGCAGTTTGTTGGCGCCCGCGGGGGGGGAGTTCGGGCTGGGCGGGTGAATGGGGGGGTAAGTAGGGCGAGGGATGAAGCGCGGGCGGGGTGGAAGCGGGGGGTACGAGTCGCCGAGAGCGCTCGAGAGATGGCGCTCGGGGGGTGGAGGTTCCTTCCGATTCGACATTGGCGCGACTCGTTCTTTAGGGGCGCGCGCCGCTTCTAGCGCGCGATCCGCTATCGCGATTGTTTAGGGACGCGCGCGACGCTTCTAGCGCGCGATCCGCGAGCGGACGGCGGGCGCCCGGCGTCGAGCGGGGGGGGGATCGTTGGTGGGCGGTCTAGCGGACGGAGGGGCATCCCTCGTCGCTCTCCTCTTCTCGAGGCGCGCGTTAGCGGCGATACGAGCGCGCTTATCGCGTTTCGGGGCGAGTTTTTTTCCATTTTCCGGCGACGTCGCGCGTGCGGTGGCGAGACGCGTCCGAGAGCGAGTATCCGGCTCGGTTAATCGGGGGCGCGTCCTCGCTATTTTTCCCCGTTATAAAATGACGCCGCGACGGTCTCGCGGTATTAGTACGTTCGAGAATATTTCGCGGCGCGATAAAGCGCGCGCCGAGCGCTTTAACGAGATTAGCCGGAAGAGCGGTGAATGTTCGAATTGGAAGTATCGAGGACATACGCAATTTGGAGATATCGAATTGTTTGAAGAAGGAACTGCGCGAACGTTATATAGAGGACCGTTTGTACTGTATAGAAGAGATCGGCTTCGCGGAAGAGTTCGTGCGAGAGGCGAGCGAGACGCGATTCGACAAGCCTTTCGCGAATGTCGGAGCCGACGGCTATTTGTTTTATCGCAATTGGAAACAGCGATACGGAATTCCGAAATTTTCGTGGGAGGTGAATCACGTCGTGCAATGTTCTTTTAAGTTCGGTTGCCGATTCGAGAACGGAAATTATTTCGAGGAGGACGAGAGATATTGCGCGTATTGTGCGCGTAGCTCGAGTTTCGCGAGAAGCGTATCGACGCACGTGACGAAAACGGTGTATAGCGAGATGGTGCTCGCGATGGCGCTTGCGATCTCGTCGACGAAGTTTTCGACGTGTCGAATAATTGGTGCGCCGGCTGCGAGACGGGAGCTTTGTTCTACATCGAGAATTACGACGAGGAAGAGACGTGGTTTATATGTAAAAAATCTTGGCGTTCGTTAGACGACGAGTGACGAATCAAGAAACGATGGAGGCGCGCGATCTTCTGGATAGCGCGCAGGACGTCGCGACGGAGGACGCGTATCGCGCGTGGGCGCGACGATGCGACGAGCGTCTCGAGTCTCTGCGGGAGAGGTGTCGAGGCGAGCGCCGGGGGAGATCGACCGGAGCGATCAATTCTCTTATCGCTCGAATCGTTCGATTGACGGGCGCGAGAGACGATCTGCGTTGACGTTTCGAACGCGTGGGAGGCGGCGTAGAGAGACGCGAAGGATTCTCGTGATCCGAAATCGAGACGGCTTTCTCTAGACGCGTTTTAATTGGCGCGGTTATTAATTTCGATTATATCGAACCTCAGCGATTTCTTGAGGACGCTAGAGATACCGTGCTCGATCGAATACGCGATGTTATGGATGGATATAACAGTGTTAAGGTCAATACCGCGTTCATCGGCGAGTTCGTCTCGGGCGACAAGATCGGTGTTAAGACTATCGTCACTATCGTCACAAGAATTATCTGCTTCTACCTCTTTCCGACTTGCGAGAGTGGTACGAGAAGCGAGTGGTCGACGCTACTCTAGCCTCGTTGAAGGAATTTCAGGAGCGCGATAGCGGATGGGCGTTATCGCGAATATTCAATTTAACGGTGAATGTGAACAGATACAATCCTATGCGCGCGGGGTGCCACGTTAAATTACCGCGAGAGATCGTGTTGAAGAGAGCGGTAATAAACGTGCGATCTAATGACAATGCGTGTTTCGCATCGGCGGTGGTCGCCGCTCTGTATCCAGCCGAAAAAACGCGGGTCGGGAATCTTTGTACCCGCATTACACGACAGTGCTGAATCTGCAGGGCGTTAAGTTTCCTATGAGTTTGAACAGAATTACTAGATTCGAGCGTATTAACGACATATCTATCAATGTGTACACCGTTCGAGATAAAAAGGAGGGAAAAGGCGGTTGCCGCGTCGTTCCTCTGCGTCTCACTGACGATAAAAAGGACAGACACATTAATCTGCTGTATTTTGACGATACAATGCGACGAGATAATGCGACGCATTTCGCGTGGATCAAGAATCTGTCGCGACTCGTCGGCTCGCAACTGAGCGGTAGGCAAAATAAATCGCATATATGCGATCGGTGAGTACGAATTAAAAGAATCGTCGCGCGATGTTGATAATGCGCGCGATTTAAAAATGTGCGTTATGTCGCAGATGCATGCCCTATTTTCGAACGAGCGATAAGTTATCGGCTCACAGCGTGGATAGCGGAAGGATGAACGAGTGCGCTATAGTCCTTCCTACCAAAGACGACAAATGGTTAGAGTTTCGCAACTATAGTAGAAAGGAGCGACTTCCATCCGTGGTGTACGCTGATCTCGAATGTGTGCTGAAGAAGAAAGAGGAGAGGAGAACGTCGAACACATCTATCGTTCAGCATCACGAAGTCTATAGCGCCGGATATTACGCTCGATGGCGTTAGCTCGACCTATAGAGCGGCGAGGGTTGCGTATTGTCGTTCGTTAAAGAACCGCACGATCTAGCGTTTCGCGCGAGGACTATTCTCGATACCGATGCTCATATGACGGATCTTACACCGGACGAGTGGGAGAGATTCGTAAACGCGACGCGCTGCAGCGTATGCGAGAGACCGTTCGAATCGGGAGACGCTCGCGTGCGCGATCACTGTCATCTGACCGGACGATACAGAGGTCCGGCGCATTCGAATTGTAATTTAAATTATAAGGATACTTACGTTATTCCCGTATTCTTTCACAATTTATCGGGCTACGACGCGCATTTTATCATTAAAGATGTAGCTAACGCTTTTTCCGGCAGCGTGGAAGTATTGCCGATAACGAAAGAAACGTACATCTCTTTCACGAAGAACGTCGAGGATGCGTGGGACGAGAGATGGTTCGGGAGACGCTTGAAATTGCGTTTCGTGGATTCTTTCAAATTTCTAAGCGCGAGTCTCGAGAAATTGTCGTCGTATCTAGACAAGAGCGAGTTGAGGATCGCGCGTTCGGAATTTTCCGATCTTAGCGACGCCGATTTCGAGCTTCTCGCGCGAAAGGGCGTATTTCCGTCGGAGTATGTCGACGACGTAGATAAATTGCTGGAGACTCGTCTACCGCCGCGCGAGGCTTTTCACAGTTCGCTAACCGGTGACGCGATATCCGAGAGCGATTACGCGCACGCGATAAGAGTCTGGGAGCGGTTTCGCGTCGAAACGTTGGGCGATTATAGCGATTTGTGTTTAAAGTCCGACGTTCTTCTATTGGCCGATGTCTTCGAAAATTTTCGCGACGCGTGTATGAGGAGTTATAATTTAGATCCCGCGTACTATTACACGTTACCGGGATACACATGGGACGCTATGTTAAAGTATACGGGTGTGCGATTCGAATTATTACCCGACATCGATATGGTGATGTTCATGGAACGCGGAATACGCGGCGGGCTAAGTCAATGTTCCAACAGATACGCGCGCGCTAATAACAAGTATTTACAGTCGTACGATCCTTCGGAACCATCGTCGTATCTCATGTACTTCGATATAAATAATTTGTATGGATGGGCAATGTGTCAATCGTTGCCTTACGAAGATTTTCGATGGGTCGATGACGTTACGAGCGTTGACTTAACGTCCGTGACACCGAACTCGCCTATCGGTTACATTCTAGAGGTCGATCTTGCGTATCCGTCCGACCTTCACGATTCTCACGCTGACTTGCCATTCTGCCCGACGCGCGATAAGCCGCCCGGAAAACGAGACGAGAAGCTTCTCGCCACGCTGTACGATAAAAGCCGTTACGTAATATATTATCGCAATCTGCAGCAATGCGTTCGACACGGATTACGCGTTACGAAAATACACAGAATATTGCGATTCGCGCAATCTCCATGGCTGCGCGAATACATCGAACTGAATACGCGATTACGAATTAACGCGAAAAACGAGTTCGAGAAAAATCTATACAAATTAATGAATAACGCCATGTTCGGCAAAACTATAGAGAACGTGCGCAATCATTCGAATGTCCGACTCGTGACTCGATGGGACGGGCGATACGGCGCGGAGGCGATGATGGCGAAGCCGAATTTTCACAGTAGAAGCGTCTTCGCGGAGGATCTCGTAGCCGTGGAATTGCGCAAACTCGAGGTTAAGTTCAACAAACCGATCTATGTGGGTATGTGCATTCTCGACATATCTAAGATTCGTTTGTACGAATTTTACTACGAGTACATGCTACCATTGTATCGAGATAAGTGTAGAATAATGTACACCGACACGGATGGGAATGGTGCACTTGGACACAGTATAATTGGACACGGTGCAAATGGACACGTTACAAATGGACACGAGATTTTACACACCGTTCAATTGGACACAGGGCATTTGGACACAGTAATTTTGGATACAGTAGCTTTTGGACACATAAGAAAATACGCATCGTTTACTTGGACACCGCTCAATTGGACACTGTTCATTTGGACACCGTTCGTTTGGACACAGAAAGATGCGCACCGTTCATTTGGACACCGTTATTTGCCCACCGTTCGTTTGGACACCGTTCATTTGCCCATCGGTCGTTTGGACACCGTTCATTTGCCCACTGTTCGTTTGGACACCGTTCATTTGCCCACCGTTCGTTTGGACACCGTTCATTTGCCCACCGTTCGTTTGGACACCGTTCGTTTGGACACCAAAATTTGATTTAAGTTATACGACATAATCCACACCAAATTTTTGTTTTAAATAAGAAATAGGTTTGGGTTAGGTTATATCTTCCAGAAGTGGAGCCCCCCCGCAGGGGGGGGGCGGAACCCACTGTATCCATGCATGACATCCAAATATGCGAAAGGCTAAACAAAGTGCTAAAAGCAATGTAAAATTAATGACATCAGTATCAGAGATATATAAGTATGAAAATATTTTATTTTGACAGATATTATAACCTTCAAATGTATCTCCTTTTCACGATTTCATATTTTACATAGATTTACCAGTATAAAGTGTTATAAGAATACTGATTATATTTTCCCAAAATGATTTTTATTTCTCTCCATCTGTTACATATTCAAACAAACAGTGCGCATGTTTCTGTGTACAAATGAACGGTGTCCAAACGAACGGTGGGCAAATGAACGGTGTCCAAACGAACGGTGGGCAAATGAACGGTGTCCAAACGAACAGTGGGCAAATGAACGGTGTCCAAACAAACGGTGGGCAAATGAACGGTGTCCAAACGAACGGTGGGCAAATAACGGTGTCCAAACGAACGGTGTCCAAATGAACGGTGCGCATCTTTCTGTGTCCAAACGAACGGTGTCCAAATGAACAGTGTCCAATTGAGCGGTGTCCAAGTAAACGATGCGTATTTTCTTATGTGTCCAAAAGCTACTGTATCCAAAATTACTGTGTCCAATTGAACCGTGTGCACAATCTCGTGTCCATTTGTAACGTGTCCATTTGCACCGTGTCCAATTGTACTGTGTCCAAGTGAAGGCCACTCTACCGCGAGATATGACGTTCGCTTAACGACGCGATGAAGAATGTATATAGAGCGTAAGAAAGAGTCCGTATAAAGCGCGAAAGAGAGAACGCAGGACGCGGCGGCCGCGTAGCGGCGCAAGAAAGAATCTATATGGAGCGCGAGAGAGAACTCGTATGGAACGCGATAATAATTTAATATATGTAGTTATATATCCAAGAATTGTGCGATTCGTCCATTCCCAACCATTTCACGTAAACCTCGTCGCCCTTTCGACGCAGCACCTTTTCTACGAGATACACGTCGGGATCGCCGACGCGCAGCAACTCGTGCTCGTAGAATCCTCCGGCGATCGGCTCGCCGCGCGAATCCTTTAACAGATATGTTACGGGATTAGTCCGTTGTATCTTAGTTATTCGAAAAATCTCTGTAGTCCAGTTGGGTGTAAAGCCTTTCTCGAAGATCGTCTTAAATTTACTGACGCGTACCGGATCGACTACTTTGAATTTCGCCGGAGCCGCGATCTTTATATTGCTGTATACAGTATTTAAAAGTTTATCGGCGATCGCTGGAGTCACGTCGACAGGTCTCATACTTATAGTGCGATGTTTTCGCGCGTTATATTCCTCGACGAGTCGTGGTAACCCGTCGATCCACTTGTACGTTCCGTTTAGCGTGAAGTACTTCCACATAGAGTTTTTGAGCGTACGATTGAATCGTTCGACTATCGACGCTTTCATCACCGAATATGTCGAATAATGATTCACTCCGCGCTTCTTCGCGAAATTTCGCATATCGGCGTTGTAAAATTCCTTTCCTTTATCGGTCTGCAGATTTTTCGGACACCGCTTAGAGTCTCGAACTAATTTAGATAACGCTCGGGTAACCTCGTTCGCGCTTTTGCTCTTAAACGGTACAGCCCCTGCGTATTTGCTCAACGCGTCGATAACGGTGAGTATGTAGTTGTGGCCTTTGTTGAGTCTCGCGTAAGGACGCATCTCGACCACATCCGCCTGCCATAGGTCGTCGTACCCGCGCACCGCGACGCAACGGCGCGAGAAGTTTCTTCTCGCGGGCGCGTGCAATTCCTCGACTAGTCTTCGTTTTTCGATGCTCATAATTCTCTTCCCTTTCTCTCGAGAATAATGTTGGGTGGAATCTGTCTCTCGAGCGGCTCGCCGCTCCCGCTAATCTTCGCCAATTCCCTCACTCTTCCCGATAGCTCGTCCGCGTCTCTCTTCAATCCCGACGTTGAATTTTCCAATTCTCGCATCTTCGTCTCGGATTTCGCCGCGGAATTCGCCGCGATGCGCGATTTTTGGGTTAGTTCCTGTATTACTTTACCTTGATTGAACAGTATTTTACGATCGCTCGCATTTCTCGTCGAGGACTCCGCCGCGTTGAGCGATATAGTATTTTTCGCGGCATCGATTCGATCGCTTAAATCCTTGATTCGTTTATCCAAAACATCGATCCGTTTATCTAGAGCGTTAGCGCTCGTTTCTATTCTCGAAATGGAATTTTCCGCAGCGTCTATTCGTTTACTCAGAGCGTCGTCGCGCGCTTTTATCTCAGAAACGAAACTTTCCGCGACGTCTATTCGTTTACCCAGAGCGCTATCGAGCTGAGCGAGTCTCGTGAACAATAGAATGACGCCCTGCCCCGCCTCGTCCGCGTCTTTTCTCAATTGCGATGTGATTCCCTCGACGTAACTTTTGCTCGTCGCGTCGGTGCCCTCCTCAGGCTGAGCCAAGCGTTTTATCTTGCGCTCTCTTGCGTTGTACTCGATGGTAGAGCTTAGACACAGCGCGTTATCGCACACGTAATTTCGCAGAGACTCGATAGCCGGACGTAGTCTTCCGGTTCTCGCGTCGTAGCCTCGGTTTCTTAGAGGTGTGCCGAATTTGCTCACGGACATCGCGAATTCCGCGTACGACTGCGACGGTCGTCGACGCGACGGTTCGATTTATACGATCGCGTCTCGCTTTATCGTCTCGCGCTTAATTTCGTCTCGCTCTATCTCGTCTCGTTCGGCGCGATCAGCGATGCGCCGCAGCGGTTCGACGATCGGTTTGAAACGACTCTCTATCGCGATCTCGTTTTCCATTTTGCCGGTCTTCAATGCTCTGTGTTTTTTACGAATCGACGCGCGCGTCTTAGCTATCTCTTTCGCCGTCTTTTCGCGTTCACCGATATCCGTCGAGGCCATTGCGACTAACGAATCGATTCTTCTAGCTCGCGGGAGAGAGCGATCGGCGTGTTCGACGTATCCGCGACGACTGATCGCTCTACGGTACAATGAAGTCGTTAAACCCTCGTCTGTATCTACCGGCGCGAAGCGCGCTATCTTTGTCGATCACTAAGAAACCATATTTATACCGCCAACACGCGCGACATAGCGCGTTAAAATTCTCGTACGACATATCCGTGTTCACGTGATCGTTGTACGCGTGACGCAAATTAGTGCCGTTCTGTTTAAAGAGAATTAACAGATTCGCGTTATCTCGAATCAAATGCTTCAGTATTTTAGTGTACGTTTGGCACAGATAGAAGCAATCGACGTTCGAGTGTCGACCCATAGCGAAATACTCCCTGATAGTATCTTGTTTGTCGCACGCTACATCGTCGAACACGAATATCGAATTCGGGAGCGCTTCGCTGGGCGGAATAACGTCAAAGTTATTAGAAAATGTGAAATAACTTATATTTTCCATCGGTGTTAATAAATTTTATAAATATTGATATTTAGGCTGCTGCAACGACTTCGAGTAAACGTAAACGTTCTCGAAGCGTACGCCATGCGGACTCTCCAACAAACTTATCAACGCGTTCGTTTTGCCACAACTAGAGGGGCCGCAAATGACGCAGCGAATAGCGCTCGGTAATAGACGATCGTGTCTGCGCGCTTTTTTCGACGGTCGCGTCCTATTGTCGAGGTTCGTCACCTTTATCGCGATCGGTTGCCGCACGAAGCGCATTCCTCTTGCCGCGCGCGTGCGCGGTACACTCGCGCGAGGCAGGGCGAGACCTTTTTATTTATATACGAATAGATCGCCACCGATCGCGCAGTAGCGAAATCGCGCGCGGTGAATCGAGATGTTTATCCTACTAATAGATGGCGACGATATTCTCGATTTCACCACCGATCAATTGCGGTATATTCTGAAAATAATTTTACTAAAGCATTTCGGTCGCTACGTGGAACGATTGTGGGAGAAACTGCCCGAATATATAAAAGTGGATCCGGAGGTGCGGCGCTCCCGTCGATGTCTAGAGCATTATAATCGCCCCTGGCATCGAACGCACATCGACGGTCCGGCGCCGCTCGTTAAAGATTGCGGCGAATGCAATTCGCGAAACGGCGGTACGGTGTGAGCGGTGGCGCTGGCTTGTTGAATAGAGCGATAAACGCGCTCCCTTTCGAACTACATATACCTGGATATCAATTTTGCGGGCCGGGTACCTGTCTTGCGAAACGACTCGCGCGAGGCGATCGAAACGTCAATCCTCTGGACGCGGCCTGCCGCGAGCACGATATCGCGTACTCGCGGAGCGGCGAGCTCGCCGATCGACATGTCGCCGACCGCGCGCTCGCCGAGAGAGCGCGCGAGCGCGTCGCGGCTAAAGACTCGACTCTCGGCGAGAGAGCCGCCGCGGCGGCTGTATGGATGGCTATGAAATCGAAGACGAAATTTGGAATGGGTGCAACGAGAATCAAGAGAAAGAAGAGCAAAAGGAGGACGACCGTTACGAGGAAAAGAACGCTTCCGATAGCGAAACGCGGCGGCCTTTTGCCCCTGCTACCGTTATTGGGAGCTCTCGGTTCTTTGGCCGGGGGAGCGGCGGGAATCGCGAAAGTGGTGAACGATCGCAAAGCGGCGCGATGACAGCTGGAGGAATTGCAGCGCCACGATCGCGCGATGGAGGATCGCGGTTTATATCTAGCGCCGTACAAGCGCGGGAGTGGCGCGTCCTCGACGAGAAGAAGAGAAGCTAAAAAAAACTACGCGTAAACAGACGCTAGAGATCCTCCCATCCGTCGGAGCAACGACGAACGAACAGTTAAATCGCGCGGCGATACTCTCGCGCGTGCCTCATTTTAGAGGTGTGTTTATGCGCGACGCGCTTCCGTCGCAAGCGCGCCGCGACGAGAGCGGCATTGTGAATTTAGACGACGCATCCGGACCGGGTACTCATTGGGTGGCGTACGCGAAAAAAGGGGGTGACGCGATTTACTACGACGGTTTCGACGATCTTCGTCCTCCGTGCGAACTTGCGCGGTATCTCTGGCGCGACGCGAACATTCGATACAATCGTCGCTCCGAGCAGATGCGCGATCAGAATATCTGCGGACAATTGAGTCTTTGATTTCTTCGAGGAGTCGATTGGAGGAATCGTCGACTATAATATCGATCGTTATTCGTCGATCGAGCGCAGTTCGATCGCTCTCGCCGATCATGTCGCTGACTCTCACTCTTTCCGGACGAAGCAGCGTTCTCGCGGCGAGTTATTTTCCGCCTCTCGATTTAAACGACGACGATTACGAATTAGGTTTAACCAATTCCGAAACTTATAATACAATACCGAATATAAATTCCGCGAATAATAAATTTTACTTCGACGATAATGACGAGATTATCGCGATTCCGGTAGGATCTTACGAGTTAAGCGCTATAAACGCGTATCTAAGAGCGGCGATTCGTCACAAACGACGAGCGAGAGAGGAGGGACGAGAGCGCGAAAACGAAGAACCGGAAACGAGCGATGACGATTACATATACGATGTTGGCGGCGACTATTTCGAAGACGATGAGAATGGCGATAAAAGTGAAAATTCTATAACGCTTCGCGGTAATGATAACACTATGAGAAGCGAAATTAAGTGCGCGTATCGAGTAAATTTCACAAAACCCGATAATATCGGTTCGCTACTGGGTTTCTCGTCTCGCGTGTTACAACCGAATAAATGGTACGCGTCCGATAAGTCGATAAATATTATGGCCATTAACCTCATTCGAGTAGAGTGCAACGTCACGACAGGGGCGTATCATAACGACAAATCCGCGCATACTATACACGAATTCGCGCCTAACGTTCCACCCGGATATAAACTGTCGGAGATTCCAACGCAGATCATTTACTTCCCGATCATCGCGCGGACCATTACCGATATAAACGTGCGTGTTGTGGACCAGAACGGAAAATTCATCGATTTTCGCGGCGAGGAGATCACGATTCGTCTACACGTGCGGCGAAAACGGTAGAGAAGCGCGCGATGCTCGTAGTGAACGGATCGAACGCGAAAAACGCGCCCGTCATCGCTGTCGCGTCGCCTCTAAACGCGGAAAAGAGAAGGAAGAAGGGAGGAAGACTGACCGTCGCCAACGCGGCTTTTCTGCGCTCTTTGGGTTTCGTCGTGCCGAGGACCGCTTCTTCGTAAAAAGCGAAATGTGCGACATTCTAAGTATCGGTGGAGAGCCGATCTTCGACGATCGCATCGTCAAGATCGAGACTCACACGTACAACCCTTACGCCAATACTACGTTCGGGACTAGCGACGAGATACGAATTCCTATACAACAGCAGGATTTGTATACGTTGCCTTGCGACAGTTTTCTCTACGTCGAGGGCAGACTCGAGTCGAAGGAGGCGCCGGGCGCGCAAGGGGAAATCGCATCGGTGACGAGACTAGTGAACAATTGCGCGGCGTTTATGTGCGAGGAGATTCGCTACGAGCTCGACGGCGTGGAGATCGATCGAAGCAGAAACGTTGGAATAACGAGCACGATCAAGAATTATGCGTCGCTGACGGCCGAGAGAAGCAAAATATTAAAAAACGCTGGATGGGATTTATTAGCGACAACTCATTCGTCGATCGGGGATTTTAACTTTTGCGTACCTCTCAACGTGCTATTAGATTTTTGCGAAGATTACAAGCGTGATCAACGCGCGACACGAACTTATCCTAATACGAGCACGCAACGATAACAATTGTGTCATATCGCGCGAAACGCAAGAACTTAAAATCGTTTTGTTAAAGATACAATGGCGAATGCCTCATATAATATTGAACGATGTTAAGAAATTAAGATTATTGCGCACGTTAGATAGCGGACGATACCTGAGCTTCGCTTTTCGCTCGTGGGATCTCTACGAGTTTCCGCTTCTACAGAGCATGACCAAACATTCGTGGGCCGTCAAAACGGCGACGCAACTCGAAAAACCGCGATACGTTATCTTCGCGCTACAATCCGGAAAGAAGAACGTTCTGTCCGAGGAGCCTTCTTTATTCGACGATTGGAAACTAACTAATGTCAAACTGTATCTTAATTCCGATTTTTATCCTTACGACGACATGAATCTAGATTTCGATAAGCATAAAGTCGCCGTGTTATACGATATGTATTCGAAATTTCGAAAAACGTACTACGGATGCGACAACGACGAAGCGCTCTTAAATCTAAATAAATTTTTAACTCGGCCCGCTCGTAGTCATCGACTGTTCTCGACAGAACGAGTCGATCAAGAGCGCCACCGTAGACGTCCACATAGAGTTCGACTGCAAGGAAAACATCCCCTCGAACACCACAGCCTACTGTCTTATCATTGACGATCGAGTGGTAGAGTACAATCCGCTCACTAACGTCGTGTGCAGAATCGTGTAAGCGCGACGATATTTGAAAAAGTACGGAGAAAGAATAAAGCGCTTAGAAAAAAATCTAGAAGAGAACACTTCGAGTATCGCTAACAACGACGATGGACGCGCCGATCTTCGTCGATCTTCAAGGTTTCGTAGTTAACGAAAAATTCGTCGCGAAAGAAGTAGTCGTGTTAAGAAATGGCGTGGAATTGACGCATCACATCTTTCGCCCCATATGTCGTGGGATCTGCTCACGAGAGCGGAAAAATCGCGAGCGTGTTGGCTGATATCGAATCATCACCAGCTAAAGTGGGACGATGGACACGCGAATTATGGGTCGATGAAGAGACTCGTTCGAGACGCCGTATATCGAGGATCTAGCCCCGATTCAACGGTGCGGATCTACGTCAAAGGTCACGAGAAGAAGAAGTGGCTGATCGAGATCTTGGGAAACGTCGCCGACGATCGCGACATAGCCGTCTCCGTCGAGACTATCGACGACGATTACGAAGACATCGAACGTTTGGAGACTCTGAACGCTTCGCGGGCTTTTCGCTGCGGATATCACGCGAAGAATTGCGCGTTAGAGAACGCGTGCAAACTGCACGATTGGTGGTTCGAGCGACGCGATCGTTTGCGCGATATGCGCGATTGATTTTATATTATAAATTATATTACATTATTGTATATTATATATAATCTATAAATTTAAGTTTTATATATAATGTATCGAATTAATTATATAATCTATAAATTTAAGTTTTATATATAATGTATCGAATTAATTATATAACCTATAAATTTAATTATATATTTTAAGCTTTATATATAATATATCGAGTCAATTATATAATCTATAAATTTAATCATGAATGTATTAGTTATACTTATACTTATACTGTTGCAAAATACACGTTATACGAACAAACCGCGTTTTTCCTTTATCGCGGTCGCGTAACAAACTTAATGCGGACACAGATGGTTACTACGAGAAGCGCGAGAGCGAGAGGATGCGGGAGAAGGAAAGGGAAGCGTAAAGAATCGACGCTTCGCTTAACGTATAGCGTTTATTCGTAAAAATCATATCTTACAAATGCGCGTGCATGCGATACGCGAAATATGTATTATGTATAGATAAAAATCATATTTCATTAACGCGTAAAATTACTGCGTGTAGAACGGTTGCGATTCAGGCTCGTAATTCGCCAATCGTACACCCGCCCGCGATTCACCCTCGTCGACCGTCGCCGGTTCGGCCTCGTCCTCCATCGGCCGCGGTTCGGACTCCTCGCCGATCGGTCGCGATTCGGGCTCCTCGTCGATCGGCGATGCGACGACTCGCCTAACCTCGGGAACGGCGAAGTCGCGCTCGCTCTCGCGAAGCAGGCCAATTAACTCGGGGATGGCGAAGTCGCGCTCGCGCTCGTGAAGCCGACCGATTAAGTCGAACTGTTCGGGGGCTCGCGCGACGTCGCGTCGGCGAGCGTCGCGCAACGCGCTATGAACGATTTGCGCCTGTGCGAGCATAGTTCTCGTTCTAGTTATTAAATTGTAATAAACCGCTTTCGCGAGGCGGTCGTGGATAACTCGGTCGGGATCCGGGGCTCGTGAAAGGGTATCGAGAGACGAACGATAGATGCGTTAGGTAAAATATAATTTATTGCGTGTAAGTATGTGTGTATACAGAGTGAGTGTGTGTATAACTGTTGTGTGTGTCGGTGTGTGTGCGCTTGTATGAGAGTGAAATGATAAGCGAGCGAGTGCGTGTGCGAACGCGAGATATTTACAATGTGTTGAAAATATATGGGCGAGGCGAAGGATGACGTGCAGGTGACAAAACGCACTCGTGTATGCGTGAGTGTTGGACTTGTCTAGCGGTGTGGTCGTGCCGGTCGCGATGCATACGAATTACAATGCACGGGGTGTGTGTGTGTCGGAGCGCGCTTTCAGCGATTCGATACAATTATCGATTACGTGCGCGGATCTGGATTTCGGCAGAGGCCGCTAACTACCGGGCGGTAATTTCGGTCGGGTCGGTGGGCGGTCCTTAGACGTGTCGGTATCGATCCGATTGCGTCGATCGATGTCGCGGCCGGGTTAGATCCTCCCCCTTGAGCGGGACTTAGCGCGCCGTATTAATGGCGAGTCCGATCGCGGTAATGGTGGTCGCGGAATTACTGCGAGTTCGCGGATATCGCGGTATTGTTTCGTCGGGGATGGTTTTCCCGTAGAATGCAGGAGTGCAACGGCCGACGGGAACACCCGTCAATGGCAGGGAACTCCCTACCACTGGATGATCGCCGTTGCACTTAGGTGGACGGATGCGTGCGAGGTGTCGAGAACTCCCGACGGAGGCTGAGTACGCCCAACCTCGTGTTCCTCGGTCGCAGAGATTTCAAAGGATCGCTCTTAGAGATGCCGCAAACTCTCGGCGGAGGCTGGGTACTCCCAACCCCGTTTTCTCTCTCTTTGAGCGTGTTTTTCAGGATCGTTCTGGATTCCAGGCGTCGTACTGACTCTGACGGTTGCGGAAGATCTGGTCCTGAGATGTAAAACGTGCCCTATTTGTAACGATGCACCCCCCATCGTTACCCGGCACGTAGCCAGCCGGAAGTCTGCCGCCCGGCGAACACCAGCCGGGCAGTGGCAGAGGCGCCTAGCGCCCTTTTTTTTAATATCTCAAAACCGCGGTTGTGATAAACAACCGTGCGGCCGTTATACGGCCGCCGTTACGCCGAAGACCGAACATAGCCGAGCGCTGCCGGAAGATCCCGAGCGTCACCCGCCGAATTGCCGCGTCGTTTCGCCCAGGGGAAGCGACGCGTTTACCGTAATTTACCCGCCGAAAAACAACGCGTCGTTATCCCCACCCGGGGGCGAACGACGCAATTACCGATAGACGCTCGGGTATAAGAAGACAGCGTTTCGGCATCTCGGGACCAGAACGATTCCTGAATCCGCTCGAGCAGTACGCTCCGAGACACCAGAACCGATCCTGAAAATCGTAGCAACGACGGAACGTGAGGTTGACGAGTTCGCAGCCTCCGCCGAGCATTCTCGGTTTCCGTGCAGTCTCCGAACTCCTGACACAAATCCGACCGACTCAACGAGAGCGGAGTGTTCGCCGCTCTCCTCGACTACGGTCTATCATTCGACCGCTCCAGCTAGCCGGACCGTGGGTTTGCGAGTTCGCTGCCCCATCGAGTTTTCTCGACTCCGCCACGCTATCCTCAATTCCGCGAACGGAAGCAGGGACGGAGAGTTCTCCGCCCGGTCGAGGGTACTCGATCTCCGCTCGAATTCCCCGACCACTGGGAACACGCGAATTAATCCCGCGACCCCACTAATACTAATATTACAATACTATAATTCTAATTATCGCACCGAAATATCTACCGCCTAACAGTTCATTCTATTCCGCGCGCCGTCAAAATAAACACGGCCTTGTCGTATACGCGCCGACCGACCGCGCCCAATTTCTTGCGCGTCTCGCGCGCCGTCAAAATAAACACGGCCTTGCCGTATACGCGCCGACCGACCGCGCCCGATTTCTTGCGCGTTTCGCGTGCCGTCAAAATAAACACGGTTTTACGGATATTGTAAGCGGTTCGATATATCGAACATCGCGCACCGAATAATCTAAGCGCATTCTATCCAGCGCGTTGCACTATCCACCGCACGCTCACTATTGTACATCGACCATTGCCGAAAGAGGCAAATAAAGACAATAGCTAAAATCTTTCGTGTGTCTCACCTTTTCACGAGCCCTGATCCCGACCGAGTTTATCCACGCACTCGCGAAAAGGGACCCCGTTACATTGGCGCCCGAACAGTAGGACCGTCCGGGACACACGATTTTTTTTTTCTATTCTCTAACGGCGTGGTCGATAACCAAGCGATATGAAGACCTGGCTATACATGCTCTCGAAAGAGCAACTAATCAATATAGCCCTGCAACATGGCATCGAAACGTCCGGTACACTCGATGCCATCCGCAGCCGGATGAGCCAATATATAGACTCACATCCAGACGAATTTGGGGCCCAAGGCCCAGACGCTCGAAACACGCGGACGCCCCCACGCATAGAGATCGCGCCGCCTAGCATCCACCGCGACGAAAGACACGAAAGCGAACCGTCCGCAACCGTACAGATGCTAGAGCATCTACGGAAATGGGGACGTCCATTCGACGGACGTGACCCTATCGCGTTCCTAGAACGCGTAGACGACCTCCGCGCGGACTACGGGTACTCCGGCGAGCAACTTATGAAGGGGCTGTCCGAGCTCCTACGCGGAGAGGCCGTCGCTTGGGCGCGTAATAACCGCGAAGACTGGAGAACGTGGGGGGATTTTTGCGACGCCATCCGGCGGCGATACCTACCCCCACGGTATAACGAGGAGCTACAACAACAAATCGCCGAACGAAAACAGGGGGAGAACGAAAAATTCGCGCCGTACGCGGACGAAATGATGACCCTCATACGCCGAGCTGGGGGGTTCACCCGCGACCAAAGACTGTCGCGAATCTACGCAAATATGCGGCCCGAATACAAGAAGTACGTCAAGCGCCGGGACGTACACGGATTAAATGAATTGTTCGAGGACGCCGCGGAGTTCGAGCGGATCGAGCAGGAACAGCCGAACCGAAGACCGCACGGCGCTACAACACCGACCGTAGCGACCGCATATAACCGGGAGGAGTGCTGTTGGCGTTGCAAACAGCGGGGGCACACCCGGTTTCAATGCCGGCAAACCCCACGGCGATTCTGCTCGCGGTGCGGGAAGGACGGCATACTGACCGTCGACTGCCATCCACCGCCGGGAAACGCCCGACGCGCCGGGAGTACCATGGCCGCATCCCGGACGCACAGAGCGAAGTGAGATACACACCGCGGCCACACATTACGGCAACCGTGCACGGGCATCCCGTGGAAGCCCTATTAGACTCGGGCTCGGAAGTTTCCTTCATCAACGCCGAAACCGTCGCGACAATGAGGGAACTCGGCATCACACCCAGCGAAGAAGACGGCCAAATACAGATGGCCGACGGTACCGCCGCCCGGACCCTCGGGAAGGTGCGACTACCGGTAAATCTGCAGGGACGGACGTATATCCACGACTTTTGGATCCTGCCGACACTCCGCGAGGCAGCGTTAATCGGGATCGATCTATGGGGCCGCTTGGGGCTCGCGATCACCCCGCCCCGACAACGACGAGCCCGACACCGCCCACCGACATGCGGGGAAACCAGCGGCCTGGCCAAAAGGACAAAAGAAGAGGAAAACCGCCTGAGTAACTTCCTGAACCGCGAACTCCAGAAATTCCAGACCGTCACGGGGCCGACTCCGCTGGTCGAGCATCAGATCCGACTAACCCGGACCACACCCATCAAACAACGATACCGGCCACGCAACCCGGCCATGCAAGCCATTATCGACACGGAGGTCGAAGAAATGGAAAGGGCGGGAGTAATCGAACCGTCTCGAAGCGCCTGGAGCTCGCCCGTAGTGGTCGTCCGGAAGAAGGACGGGAAGCACCGCTTCTGCATCGATTTTCGGAAAGTCAACGAGGTCACCGAGAAAGATGCCTACCCGCTGCCGCAAGTTACCGCCACCTTGGACAAACTACGGGGCGCCCGTTATCTAACAACGCTCGACTTAAAGAACGGGTACTGGCAAGTACCTTTGACGCCCGAAAGTCGACCGATCACAGCCTTTACCGTACCGGGAAAAGGCTTAATGCAGTTCCGGGTGATGCCGTTCGGGTTGCACTCCGCCCCGGCCACGTTTCAGCGCCTGCTCGATACCGTCATCGGACCCGCCCTCGAACCGAACGTTTTCGTGTATTTGGACGATATAATAATAATTAGCCGCACGTTCAACGAACATTTAGACTTGCTCGCCGAAGTATTCTGCCGCCTCCGTCAAGCTCGCCTCCGGTTAAACCCCGACAAATGTCGATTTTGCGTCGACAACCTGAAGTACCTGGGGCATGTTGTTGACCGTACCGGCATCCACACCGACCCCGACAAGGTCAGCGCGGTCGCAAATTGGGCCGAACCGCGCTCGGTGAAACAAATACGACAGTTCCTCGGGATGGCGTCGTGGTACCGACGATTCATCCAGAACTTCTCGACGTTAGCCGCACCCCTCACGCAGTTAACTAAAAAAAACGCCCGCTGGACATGGGGAGCGGAAGAAGCCGCCGCGTTTCAACAACTAAAACACGCGTTAACCACTGCACCCGTACTCGCATGCCCGGATTTTCGCCGCCGGTTTTTCTTACAAACGGACGCGAGTACCAGCGGGCTAGGAGCCGTCCTCACGCAATACCATGAGGATGGCGAACGCGTCATCGCCTACGCGAGCCGCACATTATCCGGCGCCGAGAGAAATTATAGCGCCACGGAGCTCGAATGTCTGGCGGTCGTCTGGGGCATACGGAAAATGCGGAATTACCTAGAGGGGTACGCCTTCACCGTCATCACAGACCATCAGTCTTTGCGGTGGTTGCAAAAACTCGAAACCCCGACAGGACGACTCGCTCGCTGGCTATTCGAGCTCCAGCAATTTGATTACGAAATCAAATACCGACGGGGAGCGCTAAACCGAGTAGCCGACGCGCTCTCACGAAAACCGGAAGTAAACGCGATACAATCGATACGTTGCCGCTGGTATAACCGTTTACTAAACAACGTCCGGCGCAACCCCGCCGCGCACCCGGATTACCGAATCACGAACAACGAGCTCTACCGGCACCTCCTCCACAGTTTGAACTTCAAAGAAACATCCGCCGACGAACAGTGGAAGCGGTGCGTGCCCCGCGAGCAACGCGGAGAGATCCTCCGGCAGTACCATGACGCCCCCACGGCCGGACACGGGGGGGTCGCGAAAACTATCGCCCGCATTGCCGAAAATTTATACTGGCCCGGGATGTTGCGGGAAATCGCCAACTACGTCCGACAATGCACCAAATGCCTAGCGCATAAGGCACTCCAGCAAAAGCCGGCGGGACAAATGCATGCGACACACGTTAGCCGTCCCTGGGAACACGTCACGGTCGACCTAGTAGGACCGCTTCCCCGATCGCGCCGAGGGCAGGTATGGCTACTAGTCATGCAAGACCGATTCTCAAAATGCGTAGAACTTTCGCCTCTCAGAAAAGCCACGGCACCGGCCGTAACACGCGAAATCACGGAAAGCATAATCCTGCGACACGGCCGTCCCGATATCATTATATCAGATAACGGGACGCAATTCAAGTCCGCACCACTAACCGCGAGGCTCAAGGCCTTTAATATCGAGCATCGTTTTTCCTTAGTTTTTATCTATTTATACCGCTTTTCCGGCGGGTGCGCGTGCGTAATATGCCTGATTGTTTTAAGGCATATTATTTAACGGTGAACCGCCGCGCGCGACTCGGGTGGTTTCGGGAACGGTCGGTACGGTTACCCGAGCGCGGCGACGGTTCCGGGTAAACACGCGTTGTAACGGCGGTTTACAAATCGGAACGTTTGATAAATCTTTAAAAATGGGCGCTCGGCGCCTCCGCATTATGCCCGACCGGTGTTTGTCGGGCGGCGGACTTCCGGCGAATCGACGGCCGGGTAACGGTGCAGGGATGTATCGTTACAAAATCGTAAAGCTATTCTCGCGCCGTTCTTATACAGCCCTCTATTTCTTGTCTAAAACACAAAAGTAAAAGTTAGTAAAAGTAAAAAGTTATTAAAAAAGTTATTAAAGCATTATAATTTATTATAATTCCGATCGAATACTTACATTAAACGCGCGATATCTACGTCTCCGTTCAACTGAAAGGCGAGTCTAAACGAATCCGGACTATTCTCGGTAACACCTTGCGCCTCCACGCGCAAATCCGTGGCGAGGTCTCCCAGAACGTAGGACTTTATCGCGATTAAATCTCCGTTTACATTAATATAATCGGCCGCGTTAATTATCTGTTCGATTCGTTCCATTACAAGCCTCGTGAAGAATATCATTTACAGCACATGTCAATAACTCGCAATCTATGAGCTGTTAAACATATCACTTTCATGTATAGTTTTTGTAGCGTCGCATACATTAACGATATTATTCTGTTGTAAAACAGTTACAAATTGTTTGAATTTTTCATTTACAATATGCGTATTTTCGCATAACCAGTAATACATATGATCTATACATTTTTCAAAATCGAATAAATAGAACAGAGTTGGCGGCTTCATATATAAAGAATTATTTGATAATCCAATTTTTATAATATTCGAATCAGATATTTTAACCACTTCGAATGTCAAATCTCGAATCCGCAATGGGATTTCAGCCGATTGTAGAAGTCGTTCAATGTCCGCACGTTTCAGCATTAGCGATTTCCACGTTTCAAAGGGCAATATTATTTGATTGCCCCGATTATCGCCGAGAACCAATTCCACGCAAGATACAGCTCCAACGTTTATTCCAATGTCCAAATATTTGTACGACGTCGGAGTTAAGGCGTATCGTCTTCCGAGTATACGAACCGCGCGACGAGACTCGGATGAAATGCTAGGGAGTAAAAACAATATTATTTATATAAATATTTAAAAAGTATAAAAAATATTTAAAAAGTATAAAAAATATTCAAGTTAATTAAAACTTACTTGTTACATTTCTTCTTACACGGTGAAGTTTCATCAGCATCTTGAATCGGAACGTAATAATTCATGCGGCTTCCTTCAGTGGGATACATTTTTATATGAACCTTTCACACAAGTGGTTGATGCAATACTGAACGTATTGAACATATTTAAAATATGTATTAGCGTTTCAAAATTGCAATGTGGTGGGGGATTATTGATGACGCGATATTTTTTTCAATTTTTCCATTCAAGCGCCGATATACGGCTGCTTCGCGATGACATCATCACCAAGTGTGAGATTTAGCCGAATGCACAAAAATGCAACGTAATATAAAATTTGCAAGCGCCGATGTGCGGCTGCTTCGCGATGACATCGCCTATAGATATCAGATTTCAAACGCGCGTGTCAAAACATGACAAAATCCTATAATATAAGGATAATTCTCATGATTAAATTGCACTAACATTGGACAGCTGTATGTAATTTGAAACTTTTGCGATACATCTGGGATTTGACATCATCTCTAGACGACAAAATGCAATAATCGACATTAGCCAAAATGTACGTGACAAATCGCGAAATAAAGATTTAGATACACATGATGGAAAGAGACATCAAGATAGAATATAAAATCATGGTAAAGAGGCACACCCTGTCAGTATTTTCGCCAAGAGTTCCGAGACAAGAGCTGTTAATAAGCACATCTTGTTAGCAAAAAATTTTTTGTATAAATTTGGAAATATGGCGGAAAACAATGCCGAACGAAATCTACGCGAGCAATCTGCAAGGGTGAATTCGATAGAGGAGTACGTTGCGTGGGAGCAACGATGCGACGAATATATCGAATCATTGGAAGAGCAAAGTCGAATCAAACGTCCACGATTATTGATTGGGATTCGACAATCGCTGATTGCTCGAATTGCACGACTCAAGGGATTGAAAAACTCGTTACGCACACGTTTTGTACACGCGGGTGCAGGATGCAGCACGCGGCAACACGGATTAATTTGGCGAGAGATCGATACGGCGTTCGAGAGCCGCATATTGACTGGTGCGGTTATAAATCATAATCACATCGAGCCTCGTCAATTTTTCGAGGATGCTAAAGACATTGTGCTCGGACACGTGCAAACCATGCTGAAAAAACACTTTAATGTGAAAATTAATACAGTGTTCAATGGTGAATTTGTGACGGGTGATAAACGCGCAAATAAAAGTATCAATACGAGAAACTATGAACTCTTTCGCACATCCGATTTACGCGAATGGTACGAGCGGCGCATTGTCGAGCCCACTCTAGCATCGCTCGAAGAATTTCAAGAACGCGATAGCGGGTGGGCATTATCGCGAATACTCGATTTAAATGTAAATATAAATAAATATAATCCATTGCGCGCGGGATGCCACATAAAATTACCGCGAGAAATAACGATGAAGAGAGCAGTAATCAACGTGCAATCTAATGACAATGCGTGTTTCGCGTGGTCTGAGGTCGCCGCTCTATACCCAGCTGAAGATTATGTTTATCGGGAATCTTCGTACCCGCATTACACGACAGTGCTGAATCTCCAGGACATTGAGTTTCCAGTGAATGTGAATCAAATTAAAAAATTCGAACATGCCAACAATATCTCAATCAATGTATATAGTATCGAGGAAAAGAACATTGTCCCGATACGTCTGAGTGAGCTGAAAAAAGACAAACACGTCAACCTGTTGTACGTGGAAGACAACAACGTTGGACATTTCGCGTGGATCAAGAATCTATCCCGCCTCGTGAGCTCGCAATTGAGCAAAAAAGAACACAAGAAATATATCTGCGATCGGTACGTATATATTTAATAAATTATATTACAGAAATCTTTGAACAAAAATTAAAAATTATTTCTTTTACAGATGTTTGCACTACTTTGGCTCGAACAACAAGTTACAATCACATACGGTGGACTGTCGCGAGATGAACGAGTGCGCTATCCGATTACCGAGGGGATAAGGACAAGTGGCTCACGTTCAACAACTATAATCGGAAGGAGCGGCTTCCTTTCGTCGTGTACGCCGATCTGGAGTGCGTTTTAGAGAAGACGGAGGAAGAGAGAAACTATTAACATCACAAAGTATTTAGCTTAGCATATTATGTACATTGTTTGTACGATGATTCGTTATCCGTGTATCATTCTCGTCGCGATATCGATTGCATATCATGGTTCGTCGAAGAACTTAAAAATTTAGCACTGCGTGTAAAAAGTATTTTATCAGCTAATGTCCCCATGGTAAATTTAACATCTGATGAATGGCAAATTTTTAATAGCGCGACACAATGCCACATTTGCGAGAAACCATTTGTACAAGACGATACACGCGTACGCGATCATTGCCATCTGATCGGGCGATACAGAGGTCCCGCGCATTCAAATTGTAATCTAAATTATAAAGATTCTTTTTGCATTCCAATAGTTTTTCATAATTTATCCGGTTACGACGCGCACTTCATTATCAAGGAAATAGCTACAGCGTTCGAAGGGGGAATCGAGTTACTTCCAATAACAAAGGAAAAATATATATCATTTACGAAAAATGTTAATCTTACTGAAGAGAAATCAAAACATCATATTAAATTGCGTTTTATCGATTCGTATAAATTTCTCACAGCTAGTCTCGATAAATTGGCATCATTCTTGAATAAAGACAAACTCAAAATTTTAAAATCTGAATTTCAAAATTTATCGAATGACGATTTCAATTTATTAACACGGAAGGGCGTCTTTTTGTACGAATATATTGACTGCGTCGACAGGTTGCAAGATACGTGTTTACCGCCGCGCGAATCATTTTACAGTTCCTTGACCGGTGACACGATATCCGAGAGCGATTACGCGCACGCCGAGAACGTGTGGGAGCGGTTCTCCATTCGAACGCTGGGCGAATATAGCGACTTGTATCTCAAAATTGATGTCTTGTTATTAGCAGACATTTTTGAAAATTTCCGCGAGAGTTGTATTAAAAGTTATGGGCTCGACCCCGCGTATTACTACACTCTTCCCGGATATACGTGGGACGCCATGTTGAAGCATACAAATATTACATTCGAATTGCTTACGGATATCGACATGGTTTTATTTATCGAACGCGGAATACGCGGTGGTTTGAGTCAATGTTCCAACAGATACGCACATGCTAATAACAAGTATATGCAGTCGTACGACCCATCGAAAGCTTCAACGTATCTTACGTACTTTGATGTAAATAATTTGTACGGATGGGCAATGTGCCAACCCTTGCCCTATGCAGATTTTCGATGGGTCGACAACGTATCCGATTTTGATACATCATCGATCGCGCTCGATTCGCCTATAGGCTACATCCTTGAAGTCGATCTCGAGTATCCGCAACGTGTTCACGATGCGCACACTGATCTACCGTTTCCCCGACACGCGACAAACCACCTGGTAAGCGGCAGGATAAGCTGCTCGCAACCTTATACGATAAGAAACGTTACGTAATACATTACCGCAACCTGCAGCAATGCACGCGATACGGACTTCGCGTTACAAAAATACATCGAATATTACAGTTTTCGCAATCTCCATGGCTTCGCAGTTATATCGAACTTAATACACAATTCCGAACACTCGCGAAAAATGATTTTGAAAAAAATTTATATAAATTAATGAATAATGCGGTATTTGGCAAAACGATGGAAAATGTGCGCAATCATGTTAATATTAAGCTCGTGACACATTGGGACGGAAGATATGGCGCAGAGGCAATGATCGCAAAACCAAATTTTCATAGTAGAAGCGTGTTTTCGGAGAATCTGATCGCCGTTGAATTGCGCAATCTCGAGGTGAAATTTAATAAACCAATCTACGTGGGTATGTGTATACTCGACATATCCAAGATATGTTTGTACGAGTTTCACCACGATTATATGATACCTATGTATCGAGAGAAATGTAAAGTCATGTACACTGACACCGACAGTCTCATATATCACATCGAGTGTGAAGATGTATATGAGAATATAAAGTGCAACGTCGACAAATTCGATACCAGCGATTATGCGGTGGACAATGTGTACGGTATACCGCTCGCGAATAAAAAGATACCGGGTTTAATGAAGGATGAAAATAATGGTGCCATCATGACCGAATTCGTCGGGCTTAGGGCAAAAATGTACGCGTTGCGAGTAGATGGTAAAAAAGACACAAAAAAGGTAAAAGGTGACAAGAGTAACGTCGTCGCGAGAACGATAACGTTCAACGATTACACACGGTGTTTGAACGAAGAGATTGAAATGACGCGTCAGCAGTCTTGTATAAGATCTAAATTACACGAAGTATACACTATTCGCGAGACAAAAATTGCTCTAAGTCCGTACGATGACAAGCGGTATATCGTACCCGAAACCACCGACACGCTACCGTGGGGACATTACAAAATACCGCTATAAATAAAAATCATGTATATTTATTGTAAATAAAAATTGTATATTTATTGTAAATTAAAATTATATGTATATTTATTGTAAATTATATGTATATTTTATAAAGTGTACAATTTTGTTTATATATTTGGAAAATATCTTTAATATTATGTATTATTGTTAACGTATTTATAATATATTATTTTTATGTATCCAAGAATTGTGTGTTGCATCAAATCCCAGCCATTTCACATAAACCTCATCGCCCTTCTTGCGTATTACCTTTTCCACGAGATGTATGTCGGGATTGGCAACGCGTTGTAACTCGTATTCGTAAAATCCGCCGGCGACGAATTTCCGCGCGAATCTTTGAGTGCATAGGTCACGGGATTAGTTTTCTGCACTTTAACGATCTTAAACACTTCGGTCGACCAATTTGGTGTGTAACCTTTGTGAGAGATGGTCTTAAATTTACTCACGCGTACCGGATCGCTTACTTTGAATCTTGCCGGTGCCGCAATCTTTACGTTGCTGTATACCGTATTTAAAAGTTTATCGGCGATCGCGGGGGTAACATCGATAGGTCTCATGCCGATAGTGCGATGTTTTCGCGTATTGTACTCTCTAACGAGCCGGGACAACGCGTCGATCCACTTGTAATTTCCATTAAACGTAAACATTTTCCACATATTGCTCTTTAACGTTCGGTTGAATCGTTCCACGACCGAGGCTTTCATAATAGAGTACGTCGAATAATGATTAATGCTGTGTTTCTTCACGAGTTTCTGTACATTTGTGTTGTAAAATTCTTTTCCTCTGGCGGTTTGAAAATTTTTCGGACTTCTTCCATCGTCTCGAATTATCTTTGCGATAGCATCAGCCGTCTCGTTTCCACTCTTGCTCTTGAGCGGTACAGCCCACGCATACTTGCTCAACACATCGATAACTATGAGTATGTAGTTGTAACCTTTGTTGAATCGTGCATATGGACGCATCTCGACCACGTCCGCCTGCCACAGATCGTTGTATCCGCGTACTATGACACGTCTACGTGGGAAATTTTTTCTCGCTGGAGCATGCAATTCTTCCACGAGCAGCTGTTTTTCAGAGGTCTTTTGCGACATATTTGATCGAGACATAATTTGCAATAATGAGATAATTCCTCCACATATATTCTTTATATATCTTTCTTCTCATGCGCTGAATTAGATGTAGTCTGCGCGTGAGTTGCATAACGAAGCATTTTCTGCATCTCATCCATCATTATTTGCAGCGTTTGCACATTCGTCTCGAGCGTGATTATTTTATTCAATTAATTATTTAATCCAAATTTATTAATCGACATTTCGATACAAACAATAATGACAGACTGACTCGTTTCGCCGACGCATAGATTAATTTATAATAAGGCCAGCTTCGCAAAGTTTCTCGATAATTGATAATATTTCATTGTTGTGGGCATTGTTGCCGGCTTGACGCGAAGCTTCCAGCAATCGCAAGCGATCTACCAACTCGTTGGGATCATTCCAATGCACGTAATCGATCATATTATCGTTTAACGTCATAGCGCGCGGTGTTTATACCTCTTCCAGCTTTTTTTCCAGGCGCTATTATATTTTTAATAGAGATTAATGGTGCTATTATATTTTTATACTTGTATCCCTTGTTACTTAACACTGGATTACGCATATCATTGCCACGTCTATGTGCATTTGTCGCTAGTAATATATTTTTGTATTTAATTTTATCATCATCATTGTATACGTCACCGTCGGGTATTCTCTTGAAAATCAACTCACAGAGACCTGGTGTTCCCATGTATCTTATTCCACCGATAATTATATTGTCATCTTTATCCACATCAAAAATTTGATCACCAAGCATCATTCCTTCGTTGCAAAATTTAACACCGTAAACATAATCCATACTGTTATTTTTATCTTGACTCAAAATAGCTCCAACATATTTTTGCCCTAGTGGACCCAGATGTGTGCGCAATGTATTTTGACCCTCGGACGTTTGTAGCAGATGTTGAACCGATGTCACAAGCGTTTCATGCGTGGTTTCGAAAACTTCTTCCACATACGGAGACGATCTTTCGTGCAATATTTGACTCGATTGTACATCTTTTATCGGAGTAGAAGTAATCACATTCGATAATTGTTTCATTCGCTTACGTTTCGATTGATTTGGAGTAGAAGTTATTAGCGAACCGTTTAATGATATATTTGACCTTGTTCGCTTTGTTCCAGACTCTTTTTTCAGATGCTTGTCTTCCAGCATACTCGATGGTTCGATTTTCGCTTCATTAGATTCCACATTGATTGTATTTTCGACAAGTTGTTTTAGAGGTTTGATAATTGGTTTAAAGTGCCTCTCCAATGCGACGTCTTCCTCCATTTGACCGGTTTTTAAAGAACGATATTTTTTGCGGATTGATTCGCTCGTTTTTACAATCTCTCTCGCAATCTTCTCACGATTGTCACTGTCAATCGTCGTCGTCATGTTGCGCTCGGACGAAAATTTTTTAGACGTTGTTCGTTCCATGTATCGATAGCGACTAACCACTTTAGGGTATTGCAAAATCGTTAAATCCTTTTCGATATCTTCCATTAGTCTGTAAACTGTCTTTATCAATCACTACAAATCCATACTTGTGTTGCCAACATTTCTGACAGAATGCGCGAAAATCGCTGTAAGACATGTCAGTATTTACATGATCGTTGTATACATGTTTCAAGTTTGTACCATCTTGTTTAAATAAAATCAGTAAATTTGCATTGTCCCGTATAAGATGCTTGGGTATCTTGGCATACGTTTGACAAAGATAGAAACAGTCGACGCTCGAGTGTCGACCCATTGCAAAGTACTCTCTTATCGTATCTTGCTTATCGCACGCCACGTCGTCAAAGATAAAAATGGAATTCGGAAGCGCCTCGCTCGGTGGAATAACGTCACTATTATTAGAGAATGTAAAATAGCCAATTTCATCGATCGATAATAGCCAATTTTCCAAGTATCGATATTTCGGTTGTTGAAGCGATTTCGAATATACGTACACATTCTCGAAATGTACACCGTGTGGACTTTCTATCAAACTTATCAACACGTTAGTCTTACCGCAATTCGAAGGACCGCAAATGATACCGCGTATAGTAGTCGGCAGCATGTTTCCATGCTTGCGTATTTCTTTCTCGGACATTACTCGTGTTTTATCGTCAAAATTTATCACTTTGATTATCGTCGCTTGTCGCGCGAACCGCATGTCTGCTCTCGCAAATCTCAAATCAGATTTTGGAAAATGAGTCATCGGGGCCCTATTTATAGAGGCGCACCGAATCGAAACCGCTCAGTCTCAAAATGTTTCTTCTTCTATCGGTTGACAGCGATATTCTCGAGCTTACCACCGAGCAGTTACAGATTATCTCCAAGATTGTTTTACTGCGACACTTTGGTAGCTACGTGGAACAATTGTGGGACAAGCTTCCCGAACATATAAAAGCTGACTCAGAGGTTCAACAGTATCGTCGATGCACGCGACATTATAATTTGTCGTGGCAACAAACACATTTCGACGGTCCAACACCGTTAATAAAAAAGTGTGACAAATGTCAGCAAAAATTATAAGAGGTAGCGGTTTGTTAAATCGTGCGATAAACGCACTTCCTATCGAATTACATATTCCAGGCTATCAGTTTTGCGGACCAGGAACTCATTTAGAAACACGATTGGCTAGAGGCGATCGAGGTATCAATCCATTGGATGCCGCGTGTCGCGAGCACGACATAGCTTATTCCCGAAGCAACGATCTTGGTCAACGACACGTTGCGGATAATATACTCGCCACGAAAGCGCGAATGCGTATTACCGCGAGAGATTCGACTCTTGGCGAAAGAGCAGCCGCTACAGCTGTTTGGGCGGCTATGAAGGCAAAGACAAAATTCGGTATGGGGCTGAAAACAAAAAAATCATCGATGAAGAAAAAGACTGCGAAAAAACGAATACTTCCTATAGTGAAGCGCGGTGGTATCTTACCAATTTTACCATTATTGGGAGTTCTCGGTTCGTTGGCTGGCGGAGCAGCGAGAATCGCGACGGCGGTGAACGATAGCAAGGCGACGCAACGTCAGCTCGAAGAAATGCAGCGTCATAATCGCGCCATGGAAGGTCACGGACTTTATCTCGCTCCATACAAGCGTGGACGAGGGTTCTCAACAGCAGCCAAGAAAAAAAAATGTCAAAATAAAAATGCCTGCCGGTGTAACAACCAATGTACAATTGGAACAGCTTGCAAGACGTATGCGTATACAATTTTTTAGAGGTGTTTTCATGCGCAATAATTTACCGATAAACGGTGTACGACGAAATGAGAGCGGTATCGTCAATTTGGATGACGTCGATGGTTCCGGTACTCATTGGGTTGCGTATGCAAAGAGGGGAGATCGTGTAGTATATTTCGATAGTTTTGGAAATCTGCGACCGCCCAAGGAATTAGTGCGATATTTTGGACAGAATGTTGCAAATATAGAATACAATCACACGGCCTATCAAAATTATAATCAAAGTATTTGTGGACAATTGTGTCTTGGATTTCTTCAAACGGTCGATGATCGATATAAATTTAAAGCCTGACAATTCACCATCGCGACTCAGTATTCGTTTGACAGTTTTCCAGCATGTCACTTACACTTACGTTGACCGGCAAGAGTAGCGCGCTTGCTGTAAGTTACTTTCCGGCTATAGATTTAGACGATGGCGATTACGAGCTTGGTTTAACGGACTTTGAAACGTATCATACGATATCGAACGTGAATTCTTGGAATAATAAATTTTATTTTGATAACGACGATAAGGAAATTGCGATTCCCGAGGGATCGTACGAATTACACGCTATAAACGAATATCTCCGACATGCAATTTTACGACATCGACGCGTAGTTGATTCCAACGATATTGTTGATGACGAAGAACACGATGAATATCCAATAACGCTTCGCGCTAATCATAATACGCTAAAAAATGAAATCAAATGTGTCTATAGAATAAATTTTAGTAAACCGGGCAACGTTGGATCGTTGTTGGGATTCTCGTCGAATCGTATATTACAGCCTCGGAAATGGCACGAATCGGATGTACCAATAAATATTATTAGTGTAAATATTATTCGTATAGAATGCAGCGTAACCACTGGCGCGTACAGCAATGACAAGCGCGTATACACGATACATGAATTTTCACCGAGCGTGCCGCCAGGATATAAAATATCGGAAACGCCAGTACAGATCATTTATCTACCGATCGTCGCACGGAGCATTACTGATTTAACGATACGCATTGTTGATCAAGAAGGACATTTGCTCGATTTTCGAGGGGAGGAAATTACCGTAAGATTGCATATACGGCGGCGGCAAAAATAAAGCCTTTGACAAATGAACGGTGCGTATCTTTCTGTGTCCAAACGAACGGTGTCCAAATGAACAGTGTCCAATTGAGCGGTGTCCAAGTAAACGATGCGTATTTTCTTATGTGTCCAAAAGCTACTGTATCCAAAATTACTGTGTCCAAATGCACTGTGTCCAATTGAACCGTGTGCACAATCTCGTGTCCATTTGTAACGTGTCTATTTGCACCGTGTCCAATTATACTGTGTCCAAGTGCACCACTCCCACTGACGAGACCGCCTAAACCGACGTAAAATTACGACGATTACGCGCAAGAATTGAAAGAAAGATTAAGAGCAACGAGTCAGCTCGCAAAAGAACATATTAAAGAAGAAAAAATTAAAGCCAAAAAACAATACGACAAAAGTACTAGAGAAATAAAATTTAAAATCGGGGACAAGGTATTAGTACACGACGAAACGCTCCGACGCGGACGATCCAAGAAACTTGAATCCCTATGGACCGGACCGTATGTAATAATCGAGAAAAATTCGGACGTGAATTATACAATCAGGAAAGGAAGAAAAGCGGTGCGCATGCATACAAATAAATTAAAACAATTTATAGAAAATTAAAATAAGAACTTACTTATTCGTTGCTGGAACGACCAATTAATCGCATCCGATCCAAAGCGCGACGCATCTGCTCAACCATAGCCCGACCTCGCCCTTCGGAGTTACGGAAGGTAGGACGGAGATGATTGCGAAAAACGCGCCCTCGAAGACGTACAGGCACATTCAACCAAAGTCGTCGCAATAATGGAATAAATCCATCGGAAGGCTCATAACGAGGCACCCAGACAGCATTGTCGAATCCATCGTCCACCATATTCATGTCAGTTTGAGGAACAACCACTAACATTGCATCATCACCAATATCATCAATCTCGTCCTCCGAAGAGGGAAAATAACGAGAACGATCAACTAGATTCGCGCAAACCATGTTAATAAGACACTTAGTAGAACGTGACTGAATAAAAAACTAAACGACGCTAAAAGCTAGCAAGAAGAAAGCTGAAACTCATAAAATAAGAGCCGATAAGACGGTTATATGAAACATTTTAATATAAAATTGCAGGATACTCGTCAGCTGGAACAGCCGACAGGCCGAGAGTCGCACGGGGCAACATGAAACGGATTCACCTTACCAAATCCAAGAATTCCTACACAACCCCGGCATATATTTCGAGAAAATCGGACAATTGCAACAAGCCACAAAAACGTGGAAATTAGTTATTAAACTAGATATTACAACACTAAACGACAAAGCATGGCAAATAAATCAATACATCCAACAAACCAACGAGATGTGCGAACAAATAAAATCGGAACTCCACCATAAACGTCCTTGCGACAATTTAAAAGAAATCGTAAAAAACGAGTCGAAACAGTTAACAAAATTGATGACTCTAATAAATACGCTATATAAGACACGGACGAACGGACGTAGAGGTCTCGTCGACGGAATAGGCACAATAGCGAAAACATTGTTCGGTACAATGGATGCGAATGATAAAGAGTTAATAAATGAACAATTAAATCTCCTACAAAATAATCAGCAAACCATTTAACATATCGCGAAAAATCAAATAAAAATTTTAAATAGTACTATAATACATCTAGATAAACTAGAAAATATACTAGATCATAACGGTAAACTATTAAACCATTATGTTCGAGAATACAGTACTCGCGAAGAAATAACCGAACATTTTACGGTAACCACCGCGATGATAACAGATTTAATTCGAGATGCGGGAGATGTAATAGAATATCTTACGTATGTACGCAAGGGCACGATGCACCCCGTACTAACACCTATTAGCGATATTATAACACAGTTAAAAGAAGCAGCTATCCAATTACCTCACGGTTTATATTTTCCTTTCGAAATCCGAAACGATGAATAGTTAGCAATAGAAGAATATATTAAAATAACCATGCCGTGAAGGATCAATCATATTTACTGTATTGCGATTCCCACTAATCTCACAACCAGTATACGATATAATAAAGGTAATTACCTACTTACGATCATAAAAATATATTTACGCACGCGGAAATAAACCACGAAATAATCGTAGTTAATAGAGAAGGATTAACGTATATCATAATAACGGAGGACGATTTAAAAAAGTGTATCCAAATAAATTCCATGTGATACATGTCCGAGAAAACACAACCAATACACCGTATTAATTCAAACGCGCCGTGCGAAATATAAATGTACTTGCAACCACAAAACCAGAACGAGGCTTGCAAAAGTAAACATGTAATTGCGACAGAAACAATATGGATACCGTTACAACAGCCACTTACTTGGCTATATTCAACTGTACGCGAACAATCAATAATAATTCAATGCGAAAAGTATAACAAGATTAGAAAAGTAATTAAAGGAACAGGGCAAATTACCCTTCAAAATAAATGTAAATTAATAACAACAGAAATGACGATACAACCAAAAGACGTCATACAAGGTAGCGAAATAGAAACGTATTTACCGGAAATTAATATTACATTTATACGAGATAATACAGACATACTAGACACGAAACAACAGAATATCGTCCAGCATTCAGAATTAACAGAACTAAAAAATAAATTAAAAGAGATGAACAACGATTTGCAAGACAATAACGACAAATTCTTCACACAAAAATAATTCGTATATCCTATGGCGACAAGCGGAATAACCACAATAATTATAATAATATTAATAATTTATATAATTATAAAAAATAAAAAGAAATATACGAAACGACCGTCAGTCAGGATATACGAAGAAAACGAACCACGTATATCATACGGATTCCCAAGACCCATACGTAGTTTAAGCACACGATTTTAGAATAAGAAACGATTATATTCATATTATATACGGGAAAAATATTGTATATTAGAATAAGAAGAAATTTTGTTTTGCGAAAAACGTCACTTTTACACCTCCGTTTTTCTTTTTCTTACGGGGGAGGGATGTTATAGCCCGAACAGGCTATACACGAATTATTAAATATATTATTCTAAATATATATTATTTTATATGATTGCTCAACGTGTAACGTGAATACAGATCACGTTACGAGCGTTGACCGAACAAAGCGCTGACAACGCGAGCCACACGCTAAGCCCGAGCGACCGTGCAATCATTTCATTGCCAAAACGCGGAAATCAGGGCAAGCGGAAGAAGGACATTGCGAAAATGCAACGTAGAAGTCCTACTTAAAAGCGAAATAAAAAGGAATAAAGAAATTGCGAAAGTGCAAGCAAAGAAGTCCTACTTAAAACTTCTTAGCTTGCATCCGGATATTGCCAAAATCAAGCGACAAGACACACAGCTTTGTCGCTAAACGACCCCCTCCCGGGTAGCCAAAGCGAGTTAATAGAAAGGCCAACCGCTAACGAACGGCGGGCAGTCTTTACCATTAATATTACGCGAACAATTTTGATCATTAATTAATAGTAGTCACAATAACTACCAAATGGGCAATCTTTATTCCTTTACGCGAACAATATCTCTAACAACCGCGAGTGTCAAAACGAGTATCAATAATTATTAAAATATTGAATAGCCACGCAGTCGGCAGAAATATATACGAAGAAGCGAGAGGCGAGTCTCGAGATCGAAACTCGACTCTAGACACGCGCACGTTAAGATATCCGTTATCGCGATACGCGACGCGAGCGAAAGTGCGGGAACATTGTAATAATCAAGCCAAGTCACGAATAAAATAGATATTAATATACTTATTTAAATGCAAAAGTGTCATTTCTAAACAAATAAAGACAGTGAAGTTCTCGGGCGGAGCCCGAATTCCTAAATTCTTTCCGGCAAACGATCCCAATTACCGTGCCTCTCCGGAGGCACAACAGAGTGATAAACGCGCAAATAAAAGTATCAATACGAGAAATTATGAACTCTTTCGCACAACCGATTTACGCGAATGGTACGAGCGGCGCGTTGTCGAGCCCACTCTAGCATCGTTCGAAGAATTTCAGGAACGCGATAGTGGGTGGGCATTATCGCGAATACTCGATTTAAATGTAAATATAAATAAACATAATCCTTTGCGCGCGGGATGTCATATAAAATTATCGCGGGCGATAACGATGAAAAGAGTGGTAATCAACGTTTGTTGTAAAACAGTTACAAATTGTTTGAATTTTTCATTTACAATATGCGTATTTTCGCATAACCAGTAATACACATGATTTATACATTTTTCAAAATCGAATAAATAGAATAGAGTTGGCGGTTTCATATATAAAGAATTATTTGATAATCCTATTTTTATAATATTCGAATCAGATATTTTAACCACTTCGAATGTCAAATCTCGAATCCGCAATGGGATTTCAGTCGATTGTAGAAGCCGTTCAATGTCCACACGTTTCTGCATTAGCGATTTCCACATTTCAAAGCGCAATATTATTTGATTGCCACGATTATCGCCGAGAACCAATTCCACGCAAGATACAGCTCCAACGTTTATTCCAATGTCCAAATATTTATATGACGTCGGGGTTAAGGCGTATCGTCTTCCGAGTATACGAACCGCGCGACGAGGCTCGGATGAAATGCTAGGGAGTAAAAACAATATTATTTATATAAATATTTAAAAAGTATAAAAATATTTAAAAACTATAAAAATTCTTTAAGTTAATTAAAACTTACTTGTTACATTTCTTCTTCTTACACGATGAAGTTTCATCAGCATCTTGAATCGGAACATAATAATTCATGCGGCTTCCTTCAGTGGGATACATTTTTATATGAACCTTTCGCACAAGTGGTCGATGCAATACTGAACGTATTGAACATATTTAAAATATGTATTAGCGTTGCAACATTGCAATGTGGTGGGGATTATTGATGACGCGATATTTTTTTTCAATTTTTCCATTCAAGCGCTGATATATGGCTGCTTCGCGATGACATCATCACCAGGTGTGAGATTTAGCCGAATGCACAAAAATGCAACGTAATATAAAATTTTCAAGCGCCGATATACGGCTGCTTCGCGATGACATCACCCATAGATATCAGATTTCAAACGCGCGTGACAAAACATGACAAAATCCTAAAATATAAGGATAATCCTCATGATTAAATTGCACTAACATTGGACAGCTGCATGTAATTTGAAACTTTTGCGATACACCTGGGATTTGACATCATCTCTAGACGACAAAATGCAATAATCGACATTAGCCAAAATGTACGTGACAAATCGCGAAATAAAGATTTAGATACACATGATGGAAAGAGACATCGAGATAGAATATAAAATCGAGGTAAAGAGGCACACCCTGTCAGTATTTTCGCCAAGAGTTCCGAGACAAGAGCTGTTAATAAGCACATCTTGTTAGCAAAAATTTTCGGCATAAATTTGGAAATATTGCAGAAAACAGTGCCGAACGAAATCTGCTCGAGCAATCTGCATGGGTAAATTCGATAGAGGAGTACATTGCGTGGGAGCAACGATGCAACGAATATATCGAATCATTGGAAAAGCAAAGTCGAATCAAACGTCCACGATTATTGATTGGGATTCGACAATCGCTGATTGCTCGAATTGCACGACTCGAGGGGCTGAAGCACTCGTTACGCACGCGTTTTGTACACGCAGGTGCAGGATGCAGCATGCGGCGACACGGATTGATTTGGCGAGAGATCGATACAGCGTTCGAGAGCCGCATATTGACTGGTGCGGTTATAAATCATAATCACATCGAGCCTCGCCAATTTTTCGAAGATGCCAAAGATATTGTGCTCGAACACGTGCAAACCGTGCTGAAAAAACACTTTAATGTGAAAATTAATACAATCTTCAATGGTGAATTTGTGATGGGTGATAAACACGCAAATAAAAGTATCAATACGAGAAACTATGAACTCTTTCGCACAACCGATTTACGCGAATGGTACGAGCGGCGCGTTTTTGAGCCCACTCTAGCATCGCTCGAAGACTTTCAGGAACGCGATAGTGGGTGGGCATTATCGCGAATACTCGATTTAAATGTAAATATAAATAAACATAATCCTTTGCGCGCGGGATGTCATATAAAATTATCGCGGGCGATAACGATGAAAAGAGTGGTAATCAACGTGCAATCTAATGACAATGCGTGTTTTGCGTGGTCTGTGGTCGCCGCTCTACATCCAGCCGAAAGAAACGTGGATCGGGAATCTTTGTATCCTCATTACACGACAGTGCTGAATCTCCAGGACATTGAGTTTCCAGTGACTGTGAACCAAATTAAAAAATTCGAGCTTCTCAACGATATCTCAATCAATGTATATAGTATCGAGGAAAAGAACATTGTCCCGATACGTCTGAGTGAGCTATCAAGAGACAAACACGTCAACTTGCTGTACGTGGAAGACAACAACGTTGGACATTTCGCGTGGATCAAGAATCTATCCCGCCTCGTGACCTCGCAATTGAGCAAACATAATGGTCAAAAATATATCTACGATCGGTACATATATATTTAATAAAATACATTGCAGAAATCTTTGAACAAAAATTAAAAATTATTTCTTTTACAGATGTTTGCACTACTTTGACTCGAATGACAAATTACAGTCACATACGGTGGACTGTCGAGAGATGAACGAGTGCGCTATACAATTATCGAGCGATAAGGACAAGTGGCTCGCGTTCAACAATTATAATCAAAAGGAGCGGCTTCCTTTCGTCGTATACACCGATCTAGAGTGCATTTTAGAGAAGACGGAGGAAGAGAGAAACTACCAACATCACAAAGTATTTGGCATAGCATATTATGTACATTGTTCGTACGATAATTCGTTATCCGCGTATCATTCCCGTCGCGATATAAATTGCATATCATGGTTCGTCGAAGAACTTAAAAATTTAGCACTGCATGTAAAAAGTATTTTAGCAGCTAATGTCCCCATGGTAAATTTAATCTGATGAATGTGAAAAATTTTACAACGCGACACAATGCCACATTTGCGAGAAACCATTCGTACAAGACGATACGCGCGTACGCGATCATTGTCATCTGACCGGGCGGTACAGAGGTCCCGCGCATTAAAATTGCAATTTAAATTATAAAGATTCTTTTTGCATTCCAATAGTTTTTCATAATTTATCCGGTTACGATGCACATTTTATTATCAAGAGAATTGCTACAGCGTTCGAAGGGGAAATTGAAATACTTCCGATAACAAAAGAAAAATATATATCATTTACGAGAAATGTTAAACTTGCCGAAGAGAAATCGAAAAATAATATTAAATTGCGTTTTATTGATTCATATAAATTTCTTACAACCAGTCTCGAAAAATTGGCATCATTCTTGAATAAAGACAAACTCACAATTTAAAAATCAGAATTTCAAAATTTACCGAACGACGATTTCAATTTATTAACACGGAAGGGCGTCTTTTTGTGCGAATATATTGACTGCGTCGACAGGTTGCAAGATACGTGTTTACCACCGCGCGAATCATTTTACAGTTCCTTGACCGGTGACACGATATCCGAGAGCGATTACGCGCACGCCGAGTACGTGTGGAAGTGGTTCTCCATTCGAACGCTGGGCGAATATAGCGACTTGTATTTCAAAATTGATGTCTTGTTATTAGCAGATATTTTTGAAAATTTCCGCGAGAGTTGTATTAAAAGTTATGGGCTCGACCCCGCGTATTACTATACTCTTCCCGGATACACGTGGGACGCCATGTTGAAGCATACAAATATTACATTTGAATTGCTTAAGGATATCGACATGGGTTTATTTATCGAACGCGGAATACGCGGCGGTTTGAGTCAATGTTCCAACAGATACGCACGTGCTAATAACAAGTATATGCAGTCGTACGATCCATCGAAACCTTCAACGTATCTCACGTACTTTGATGTAAATAATTTGTACGGATGGGCAATGTGTCAACCCTTGCCCTATGCAGATTTTCGATGGTTCGACAACGTATCCAATTTATATACATCATCGATCGTGCTCGATTCGCCTATAGGCTACATCCTTGAAGTTGATCTCGAGTATCCGCAACGTGTTCACGATGCGCACATTGATCTACCGTTTTGCCCAACACGCGACAAACCACCTGGTAAGCGGCAGGATAAGCTGCTCGCAACCTTATAAGATAAGAAGCGTTACGTAATACATAACCGCAACCTGCAGCAATGCACGCGACACGGGCTTCGAGTTACAAAAATACATCAAATATTACAGTTTTCGCAGTCTCCATGGCTTCGCAGTTATATCGAACTCAATACACAATTCGGAACACTCGCGAAAAATGATTTTGAAAAAAATTTATATAAATTAATGAATAATGCTGTATTTGGCAAAACGATGGAAAATGTGCGCAATCATGTTAATATTAAGCTCGTGACACATTGGGATGGAAGATATGGCGCAGAGGCGATGATCGCAAAACGAAATTTTCATAGTAGAAGCGTGTTTTCGGAGAATCTGATCGCCATTGAATTGCGCAATCTCGAGGTGAAATTTAATAAACCAATCTACGTGGGTATGTGTATACTCGACATATCCAAGACATGTTTGTACGAGTTTCACCACGATTATATAATACCTATGTATCGAGAGAAATGTAAAGTCATGTACACCGATACCGACAGTCTCATATATCACATCGAGTGTGAAGATGTATATGAGAATACAAAGCGCAACGTCGACAGATTCGATACCAGCGATTATGCGGTGGACAATGTGTACGGTATATCGCTCGCGAATAAAAAGATACCGGGTTTAATGAAGGATGAAAATAATGGCGCCATCATGATCGAATTCGTCGGGCTTAGGGCAAAAATGTACGCGTTGCGAGTAGATGGTAAGAAAGACACGAAGAAGGTAAAAGGCGTCAAGAGTAACGTCGTCGCGAGAACGATAACGTTCAACGATTACTCGCGGTGTTTGAACGAAGAGATTGAAATGACGCGTCAGCAGTCTTATATAAGATCTAAATTACACGAAGTATATACTATTCGCGGAACAAAAATTGCTCTAAATCCGTACGATGACAAGCGGTATATCGTACCCCAAACCACCGACACGCTGCCGTGGGGACATTATAAAATACCGTTATAAATAAAAATCATGTATATTTATTGTAAATAACGTATATTTATTGTAAATTAACGTATATTTATTGTAAAATTACGTATATTTATTGTAAATTAAAATTATATGTATATTTATTGTAAATTATACGTATATTTTATAAAGTGTACAATTTTGTATATATATTTGTAAAATATCTTTAATATTATGTATTATTGTTAACATATTTATAATATATTATTTTTATGTATCCAAGAATTGTGCGTTGCATCAAATCCCAGGCATTTCACATAAACCTCGTCGCCCTTTTTGTGTATTACCTTTTCCACGAGATGTATGTCGGGATTGGCAACGCGTTGTAACTCGTATTCGTAAAATCCGCCGGCGACGGGATTTCCGCGTGAATCTTCGAGTACATAGGTCACGGGATTATTTTTCTGCATTTTAACGATCTTAAACACTTCGGTCGACCAATTTGGCGTGTAAACTTTGTCAAAGATGGTCTTGAATTTACTCACGCGTACCGGATCGCTACTTTGAATCTTGCCGGTGCCGCAATCTTTACGTTGTTGTATACCGTAGTTAAAAGTTTATCGGCGATCGCGGGGGTAACATCGATAGGTCTCATGCCGATAGTGCGATGTTTTCGCGCATTGTACTCTCTAACGATCCGGGACAACGCGTCGATCTACTTGTAATTTTCATTAAACGTAAACATTTTCCACATATTGCTCTTTAACATTCGATTGAATCGTTCCACGACCGAGGCTTTCATGATAGAGTACGTCGAATAATGATTAATGCTGTGTTTCTTCACGACTTTCTGTACATTTGCGTTGTAAAATTCTTTTCTTCTGTCGGTTTGAAAATTTTTCGGACATCTTCCATAGTACTCTGCGTTGATACCACTGCTT
>NW_027223345.1:3039734-3304226 GCF_030449975.1 Polyergus mexicanus
AAGCAGTGGTATCAACGCAGAGTACTAAAAACGGCTGATACGGCGCTCTGTTACACCCTATATATTATTACTTATTGTTAGATATACTATGTATATGCAAACAATTATCGTTTTTATCTCGTTTACATCTCGTACCTCATTGTTATCAAAGGGTAGTTCACACAATCGTATAGAAATATTTCAAATGTTTGCGAGGAGAAATCATATAAGATAAGTGATACGGTTTCGTTGTGTGTATTGCATTGCATATTATATATTGCTGGTTCGAGTCGCGCAAAACGAGAATTAAAAATAAAAATAAGATAAGATAAAATAATAAAGATTAACACTTGAATAATAAAGATTAAGATGCATCATTTCGTGATCGAATCTTGTGTCGAGAAGAAGTAAAAACAATTATATAATATTCCGCTTTAAAAAAAAAAGTTATTCTAAAACATCTTTTTTAAAGCATCTATTCTTTTCCTCTCTCTTTTTCTCCGTTATTTTATTATATTTAGTTATACTATATTTATATATAAAGCACGATAAATTATGATTTATAATTAGTAGTAAAGCGCAGCGATATTTGCTAAAAGTGACAAATATTTTGGCAAAGCATTATTGTTTGCTCCGACGTAACAAACAGTAAGTACCGAAATCTTGCATTTTTTCAGTATCATTTAGATAAAATTCGTGGTTTTGCTTTTTATTTTTTTCAAGACACAAAGTAATTCGTGCAAAATTAAAATGTAATAATTTAATAATGAAACTCATGAAACAAAATACGGGCGGATACTTAATTTTGCAAATTATAATTCTTTGAAACTCGGTTATATACATATATTTCAATTAAACAGTAATGATGGAGCGCTTATGCGCAAATGTACGTTTAATCAAAAATTTGAAATTCAATATTGCTTTAATATTTTGTGAACACGTATATATATCATATCTTTAAATTATTGTTAAACAAACTGAAAATCATGCAAATTAGAAACTTGCGCATTACTTCCTCATTATTTTATTTTATCTCACAAAACTTAAGTTCCTTAAAGTAAGCGGGTTTTTCAATTTTTACTTCGCCATAGAGGAAACTTTGTGAGCGAAATAAAAAGATATAGAAGATAAAGAAGCAATATGCTATTTTCTAATTTACATACTTTTTTATTTTTATATAATTATAACTTATACATTTACATTGTAGATTATAGATTTTCAGAAATATAAAAACTCATTTAAGAAAAACTTAATTAATTTTATTATAAGAAAAGATAACACACAAGAAACATTGATAAACATTTTAAAAGAACGGAGCTGTCAGTAATGCATTTTAATGACTTGATAACTGTTTCAATACTAATATTCCGTTGTTGACCAAAACATTTTTGCACGTGCTGGAAATTATCTTCACTTTCAGCGTTTTTGATGATACTCTATTTATGTAAAAAAATTTAACCCGATATCTCAGAATTTGCGAAAATTATTTCCGAGTATAATTCGTATACAAACATTTTTCAAAAAATTCAAAATTTTATAGAAAATGGACTCTTTCACTAATGCTGACTCTGTCGTAACCCGACCAATTTCTTAATATATTAAAGAATAAAACAATAAAGTTAAACAGAAAAGTTTAAGAAAGAGCTGAGTAAAGCAAAGCATTAAAATTAGAAAAGAGATCAAGGAAAGATAATTAAGAAATAGCAAAGTAATAAAAGGATATTAATAAAATAAAAGTAAGATACGTGACTAAAGAGAAGGAAGTCACGGTCAAGTTCTCGGAAGCTGAGTAAGCAGCTGACGAGACAGACTGACAAGCGGAGCACGAGACATGCTCCGGTCAGGGACACCACACTCCTCCCCAATCAACGACCTAATTAATTAAGAGATATAATAAGCGCGAGGTGCACCTCGCGAGCAGAAGAAAAAGAGACGACTCGCGAGAGACGACTCGCAGACTACTCGCTCGCTCAATATTATCGAAGTACCGTACGTATCGCGCCCGACTATTATAATCGCGAATAAGTGAAAGTGTATTAAATCTTGCAAAATATACTAAATTATACCTAACGTCCGGGAGTGTCTTATTTCGAGCGTGGATCCTAATCCTTTGGGCGTACAAATCCCAAAAGACCTCTTCCTTAGCGGCTAGAGGCACAACATTAATTGGTGGCAGCGGGTGGGATACGCCAGCTCTAACAAGATCAACACCGGTAAAGGTCCATAACCACAAAGCAGAAAATTCCGTGGAATCGACAGAATGAGAGACAGCGAGGATAACTCCGTCAGACAGTCGACACCTACAACCGAGGGAAAAGGAAGTCTAGCAGGAACTTCGAGACACCCGGTATATCGAGGCGACAACGAGAAGCGCAACCTGAGAAGGCGCACCGACCTATCTCAACGGCACGCGACGATCAACGCCCGACGGCCGACATCGAACGAGAGAATGCTGCTCATCGTATTATTGTAAGTCGAGAAATCAAAATTTGTAAACGCGTGAATGTCGGAAAACCGAAACGCACCACAGAAAAGCGTAGCGAATAAATCGTGGCTATTTAGCGAACCAGCGAATAGAGCCATTAGAAATAGCGCAGTAAACCCTATAAGAGTAGCAGTAGAAGCACTCCGGGATATACGCGATAACGTACGAAGAAATCTAAGCGCATTAAATTCAAGCGAGAATTTGTCCGAACCAGAACTCGGAGCAAACGTTGTAATCGAACGCGAATTTCCATTTGGCGAATTAGATAACAGTTTAATAGCGAACAATATAGAACTAGATGTTGAGGTCGAATCATCAATAAGCGCGTCTAGTAGACTAACACACCGCCGCGAATTCTCACTAACGTCATACGATTCAAGTATCCTTGACCCCGACGAAATCTATCGCATTCGAGACATGTATAACTCAAACGCTTCCGCATCGCAACCCATCACATCAGAAGATATCGATGAGGGAATTAGGCGATTACAAGAAGAAGCAATCAGAAACGCGACACAATCAAACGCGCAAGCTCAGCACAAACCGCAGAAAAAAACGGACGAAGCAGCCGACGACTTTAGGGAAATATTGCGGGAAATGAGAGAGGAAATTAGACGAGAAATTAGAAGTATGCATGCCGAGATATACGATTTGAAAATTAGAGGACCGCAACCCCGACAAAAAAACGGGCATAGAACTCCGCCGGGAGAAAGAACCGAGACCGTATACGAGTTCACACCCGAGGATGTACGACATCAAAGAGGACGCGGATTTTTACAATTAAAAGAGGCTCGTGGAATGATTCCGGAATTCGACGGATCACCTAATAAATTACAAGAATTTTTGAGCGCGACCACATATGCAGTAGAACACATCGACCCGTTAGATGAAGTAACGCTATTAGGAGCAGTATTATACACGAAATTAAAAGGCAGAGCGATGCTAGATTTCCAAACGCGAAAAATTCGAGACTTCGCACAATTAAAAAATGAATTAGAGGTCTGCTATGCGAGTAAAAAGAGTACGACACATCTACAAATTGAATTCAATACGCTAAAACAGAAAAACGGAGAAAGCGCACGAACTTACGGACTGAGAACAGACAAATTAGCCATGGAGCTATACGAATCAATGATGGAAGGACGACATCATACAGTAGATAATAAACGCGCAATAATGGAAATAATACAACAACAAGCCTTAGAGAATTTCCAGATAGGATTGCAGGACGAAATTAAAACAATTGTTCGATCGCGAGGATATGCTACGTTGCAAGAAGCAATAGCAGCGGCCAGCGCGGAAGAAAAGGTTAAAGGACCACCCGCGACCGGTACGCGAAGCAAAATAAATTTCACACCGACCTATAAACAAGAAAATAAAATAAACGTGCAATGTCAAAAATGCGGAAAAATTGGGCATTACGGCCGAGATTGTCGAACTAGCCGATATACAAATCGATTCTCATTGCCGAAACCCGATAGACAACCCCGCGTAAACACGGTCAATAAATATTGCCACTATTGCAAGAAATCCGGACATGATCGCGAGGAATGTTGGTTATTACACGGACGACCCAATAGAGATCAATCGAGCCGAATCAAACAATATAATTCGCGACCGGAAAATAAAAACCGCAAGAATAGCGAGCAAGGAAAAAAGAAATTTAACTCCACGCAAAATAGCGATGAGGAGGAAAGGAACGAAAGAAAATCGCACCGACCTGCAATGGAATATCAAGTATCACACTTCAAAAATACGCCGCATATACAGACAGGATTGGACCTCGTCACATTACCAATGCGAGAAGCGAAACGCGAAAAAATAAATTTACTATTCGATGCAGGAGCCGCAATATCATTAATTAAAGTGAAACATTTAAAAGGCGAAACGTTAATAGAAGAAGAAAAAATAACGCTCACCGGCGTAACGGGACATAAGATATGTACACTTGGGAAATTTAAGGCGACAATAACTCTGAGAGAGCGCCGAATTAACCACACTATGTACGTTATTAAGGATGATTTTCCGATAGAATATGACGGAATACTAGGAGTTGATTTCCTACGAAAGCATCAAGCCACTTGCAATTATAAAACAAAACAATTAAAGGTAGGACAGCATATCTTAAAGCTCTACTCCTATCTAAAAATGACGCTGAAACCACGTAGCGAAACTATAATACAGGTCGCTACTGACAAGAACACGATAGGCGTGATAAAGGCAGAAGAAACGATACCAGGAATATTCATAGGTAATTGTCTGATAGAACCTACGAATTACCTATGTGCAGTCAGCATTATAAATACAACGGATAACACAATCGAAATGCTAATGCCGCAAGTAAATATAGAGGAAATCAAACGAGGCGAAACAGAAGAAATTAACATAATACGAACGCTAAATAAAGAGGAAGTAATTCCGCGTAGTGAAAAGATATTACGATTATTACATACACAACATTTAAATAAAGAAGAAAAGAAAACAATAATGGAAATCTGCCAGGATTTTAGCGACGTGATGCATATCGAAGGAGAACCACTGACATGCACAGATACCGTCGCGCATAAGATTGCAACACAAGCAGATAGCTCACCGGTCAACGTACGGCCTTATCGCCTGCCGGAGAAGCATAAAGAGGAAGTAAATCAACCACTAATAGCGATAGATGTAGATAGCCGAACATATTTTACGCCTGACGAAACCGATAGAAATAACGTGCAAAAACGACGCAACGCGAAAAATAGAAATAAAAGGAAGCGGACAAATCACATTAAAAGAAAAATGTAAACTAACAACACAAGACGTCATAATACGGACAAAAAAGCCCGCGATAATAACGATCGTACAGACAAAGCTACCAGACTACAATCTTACGATAACACACAACGAACGAAACGAAAAAACATTTGACAAAATTAGACCGATAAAATTGCGAAAAGTCATTAGAAACCCGACAGAATTAAGGGACCTAAGCGAAAGACTTGACGACACAAACGAAGACTTAAATAACAATTATTTCCCTACTAACGGACACATTATATATCCCGTAGCTTCAAGTTGCACAGGAATAACAATAATAATAATAATTACCATAATAGCAATTATATACGCTAAGAAAAAATGTAAGACGGAAAAGAAAAAATTATCAGAAACTAACATAAATCCGATGTGCAAACCGAAAATAATTCAAGAGCACATCTACGGCACCGCAAGCGGATCGAATAGAACAGCTGAGATAGAAACCGACACCGCGATAACTAACACTGCGATGTTATATTAAAATAAAGTAAATATAAGAAACAATTGTAAAATGCGAAAAATGTATACCGAAAAAATATGTAGACGAAAATTCACGTATAGTTAATTTTCTTTTTCCAAAGGGGGAGGGATGTCGTAACCCGACCAATTTCTTAATATATTAAAGAATAAAACAATAAAGTTAAACAGAAAAGTGTAAGAAAGAGCTGAGTAAAGCAAAGCATTAAAATTAGAAAAGAGATCAAGGAAAGATAATTAAGAAAGAGCAAAGTAATAAAAGGATATTAATAAAATAAAAGTAAGATACGTGACTAAAGAGAAGGAAGTCACGGTCAAGTTCTCGGAAGCTGAGTAAGCAGCTGACGAGACAGACTGACAAGCGGAGCACGAGACATGCTCCGGTCAGGAACACCACACTCCTCCCCAATCAACGACCTAATTAATTAAGAGATATAATAAGCGCGAGATGCACCTCGCGAGCGGAAGAAAAAGAGACGACTCGCGAGAGACGACTCGCAGACTACTCGCTCGCTCAATATTATCGAAGTACCGTACGTATCGCGCCCGACTATTATAATCGCGAATAAGTGAAAGTGTATTAAATCTTGCAAAATATACTAAATTATACCTAACGTCCGGGAGTGTCTTATTTCGAGCGTGGATCCTAATCCTTTGGGCGTACAAATCCCAAAAGACCTCTTCCTTAGCGGCTAGAGGCACAACAACTCTATCACCAAATTCATAACCAACCATCCTTTTATAATAATCTATTCATATAAAAAAATTTGATCAAATATCTCAAAAATTGCGGAAGTTAGAGTTGTACAAACATCCCGTACATACATACATACACAGATACATACATTTTCTAGGAATATAATTTTTTGACGTTTTGGAACATTTTGAACACATTGGCATAAAAAAATTCGAAAAAATATTTTGTCACAAAAACAAAGCTTCCTCTATGAGGAAGCAGAAAAGAATAATTATACGTTTTAAACCGCAAAACTTTTTCAAGATCTCAATGAAATACGGTAGAAAAATAAAATATAAATAATTTATTGCATGAATATAAATAATTTATTTCGTGAATCTTTCGATTAATGAACACAGATTCCAAATTTGGACGAGTTACATAGAAATAATCGAGAAATGTTTTGCCGACGAAATATTCTCAACCACATTAATTTTATACTCAATTTTCATCGATGATATATATTTATATACACATTATATTCCATCTTCTTTAATAAAGTATCTTTATATAATTTTCTGAATTAATAAAGATAATAATGATATAAACATCGTGTCAATAAAATATTTGTCAATGTGTGAGTGTAAAATTCAATTTTACAAAGTATTTATAATAATTTATGCATTACATATTTGGTAACTTGGGCTGTTTAATATGTTTACAGGCTACAAAAATGGACTTAATCTTTTTGATATTGTGCACCTTATTCGTAGTTTTAATAATTCCCGCAATTATGTCGATAGTACATCATCAATACGTTCTTCGACAATAGCTCAAAAATATTTCTCAGATCGGTAGATTTCCTTTTAGCATGGCATTTAAATTAATGAAGCAAACGGACTATGGTAAAAAATCTTATACATAAGATATTGTTATTATATGTTTTTACAAATATTGTTTATATATTTTTAGTAAAAAGTTTAAAGGAATTAATAAATGAAAAAAATTGTCATTTACTGTAAATCAGTATAATAATTAGTAAATTTTGTCACAAAAACAAAGTAATACTAAATATCTAATTATGTACTTATCGTAGAACGCAAACAATGGCTTGAGCAATATATGTTTCATTCTAAAGAAGGTATTTTTATAATTAGGGTTGGCATGAAACCGTCCATTAATATCTATAAACCCGAACTTTTAGAGGTAAGAATGAAAAGAATCTTACTAATAGTATAACAAAATCTTATAGTAAAGTATCGGTTATATTTTTTGCGATGTAAATGTGTGTGTATAAATAGTAATTTAATATCGTAAGAAAACAAAACTTTTTTTCAATAGTTAAATAGAGTAAACTTTCATAAACATATCATTATAAATTATTAAAATGTTTTTTGATCTAATAGAGAAAAAGAATTTTAATCAGTAATACAATTGTTGTTATTGCATATATGAAAAATATGTCCATATTTTGCTATTATAATGAATTATTTAATATTATAACAAAATAAAGAAACAAATTTAATATTAAAAATTAAATATGACAAATTTAACAAATAAAAATTTTATTAAATTAAAAATTTGTTAAATTTAACGAATTTAACAAGTTTAATGTTACAACAAAACTTCTTTTTTCGGTGAAATAGAACAATTTTTGCTGATTCAATTTATTTACTTAAAAATACAAATTTATTGTTAAAGTAAAATAATTTATAATTATTAATAAGTGCTTTTAGCTGTTCATTGTTTTGGTGATTGTAAAATAAACAATAATTTATTATTTTAGAAAACAATATTATTTTTGTGTGTTGTATCGTATCGAATTTGTACGTGCGCAGATAGTGTCGGTACATGTTACTGTTTATTTGAAAAGACTCTCTTGCTTGATGATTATTTGAATATGTTTATTTGAAAAGATAATTCGCTTGATGATCTTTGCATCTTATATAGGAAGAAAAATATGCAGACTTAGCGAATGATATTTCACATCGCGGAAGTAAATTTAGATCTATAATATTGACAATGAAAAAAAGATTTGGTTGAACAATTAATTTTTTTGTTAAAAATAATTTTGATAAATTATGACGCGATAATCACGAAATGCGCGAATATCTCGAAAATCATCCGATGGTGGAAACATCTCCGCTCGATCCTCGCGATGCATTTTTCGGCGGCCGCCCGGGAAATATCGTGACTCGTTATGAGGTTACGGGTACGGAGAAAATACGATACGTGGACGTGTGCTCTTTGTACCCTCTTTGTTCCCAATCGACCATCCGGATATTTACGTCGGCGAGGAATGTTCCGCAATAATCGGAAGGGCACCGAATTATAATTTCGATACGATTGAAGGACTCATACGTTGCAGAGTACTCCCACCACGCGACCTATTTCATCCGGTACTCCCATATCGTGTGCAGGGAAAATTGCTTTTTGCTTTATGCCGCAGTTGTTGCGAAACATTTTCGCAGGTGCCCTGTACACATGACGATGCTCGTGAACGCGAATTCGAGGATACGTGGGTGACCTGCGAATTACGCAAGGCCAACGGAAAGGGTTATCTCGTGACAGCTGTAAGCGAGATTTGGCAATATAAAGTTAGCCAATTCGATCATACGACACGTCAAGGCGGATTGTTCACCGAATATATAAATACATTCTTGCAGCTTAAACAAGAAGCCAGTGGATGGCCGTGTGAATGCGGGGAAAACGACGACGATGCTAAAGAACGATATCTGAGGGAGTACGAGAAAACCGAAGGTATCGTTCTTGATAAACGTAACGTCACTCGGAATCCCGGTTTACGTTCTGTCGCGAAGCTGTGCTTAAATTCTTTTTGGGGAAAATTCGGTCAGCGATCCAATTTACCAAATACCGAAGTCGTGAGAACGCTTCAGCGTTTTGCGACATTGATGATGAGTGTTGAGCACGAGATAACCGGCATATTACCCGTAAACGACGAGGTAATATATCTTTCGTGGCGATTGCGACAAGACGCTGTCATTCCCCCATCGATAACGAATGTTGTAATAGCTGCATATACGACGGCGCAGACGCGTTTAAAATTATATTCTTATTTAGAGCGATTAGATCGTCGCGTTTTGTATTATGATACGGATTCATGTATTTACGTGAGTAGCGGTGACCCGAACGTATGAACCACGTACGGGAAATTTTCTAGGCGATATGACGGACGAGCTTGAAAGTTACGGCCGCGGTAGCTATATCGAGACGTTCGTATCTGGTGGCCCTAAATTTTATGCGTACATTGTTCGTGCACCGGACGGACGAACACACGAATGCTGCAAAGTGAAGGACATAACCATAAATTTTGAAAACTTTCAACTAATCAATTTTCTTAGTATTAGAAATTTGATGTTAGCTAAAGAAAGGGTACGGGAAAATGAAGAAAATGAGGAAGAATCGGCTGGAACTTCGATAAACTTACGGTTTAAAGCAATTTGGCGTACTGTGTTTCATGAGCTGGTACCACGCTATGAAACTGAAGTATGTGCTCCTGTATTGATGAAACGTAAATTTATCAATAGTCATTGTTCGTTACCATACGGCTATGTAGCAGAACGATAATTTTTCTTCTCTGTTTTCTCAACTCTCGTTTTTAAAGTTGCAATATAACGAATTCACGTATTTTCCCTCGTGCTAAGAGATAATCTTTTTTGCTACGCAATATAGTTATATTTAATTGTAAATAAGAATTTTTATTGTACAAATATTTTTATGTAAAATAATTTTTTATTGTACAAAGCATAATATTCTTATGTAAGAAATATAAATAAATATAAATAAAACTGTTTTTAAAATAATGCTACGTAAAAACATTTTCTCTTTTCCTATCCTTTCTTCCCGACGTCTCCGTGACGTCATAGTCTCCGTCCTAAGACTCCGTGTCAAACAGTCTCAGGTACCCGTATTTCATGACCCTTTCTATCCTCTCCAGCGATGACGTTACCGAACGTCTACCTGCCTAGTGCACCTCGGCCGCCCAGTCAACACTACCCGTACATGTACGCACGTGTTCAGCCCCGACGTATCAATTACTTTATTCTAGCAGTACTTTATCCGATTTTGTATTTTCACAAAGAGGTCGGAGGAGAGGATGAAATATACCGTACATTTCGCGGTTTTTCCGTAGGGGTGGTGAAGCGGAGATGCGTATACTGCACGATATCTCCATCCTCGGTAGTCGCCATCTTGCCGATTCTTACGCACGTGTTATTTTGCCGCGTTTTTCCCTCTCACTCAGAAACATACTCCTCATCCAATCAAACTGCTGGCCACTATAGGGAAGCCAATCAGAGCGCAGGGTCCCCTATGCCGGAGGGCTACTCTCTACAAATACTACATCTAATCCTTATTCTAATAAGATTTCAGCTAGCCCAGCATACTAGGACCCTGTCTGGAAATGTGGAGGAGCCAGGTTCGAGCCCGAGCATGTTCACGCGACCGAAAAAATAAAAGAAAAAATAAAAAAAATAAAAAAATTTAAAGGGAAAATTGCCTTGTAGACGTCCACGAGTCCCCTCCACTCTTTTTTTTCCACAGACACCCTTAGGGGGGAGGGCCCCAGACCGTCACAGCAGAGGGTCGGCGCCAGTGGCCGAGGAGTGGGGGTTTGTTGTGTCTCGCTATAGTGACACCTATACTACTTACATCTGCCGTCCTCAAAGGATTTGTAGGATAAATAAAATAATCAATATATAAAGATAATCATTATATAAATAGATATCTTCTGAATTAGAGTTCGTTGTCGCCCGCGGATAGGAACGGACGTATTTAGAACGTGTGTGAAATTGGCCCCGCACTTTTTGAATTTTATATTTTTATTAATTGTGCTGCATTGTGGTACGTTTGTGCTAATTTGTGCCGCAAACCGCAGCTCAATAACATAAAGCATTTTTCAGAAAAAATGAAAGAACCAAATTTTTGCCAGCTCCGCACTTTTCAAATTTCGAATTTTTATTAACTGTGCTGTATTGTGCTATGTTTGTGCTAATTTGTGCCACAAAAAATTCGATAACTCAAACAATAAAATAGATAATAACAAAAAATAAATGCTCGTTGGCCCCGCACTTCTTCGCGAAGTTACAGGAGTTTGAAATTTTTTATTTCTAACGTCTGATTCTCCTAACTTTGTCTGTACTGCAAAATCTAACGATCTGAAGAAATTTTGTCATTTGAAAAAGTTGTTGTACTGCTCTAGCACAATCCGGCACAATAAAAAAATTCAAAAATGTCAAACTTTTGATTCACTCCCACCCCTCTTTCATAAATTTTTATCAACTCTCAAGCTAATCCTTGCTTTTTATGCATGTGCCTCGTAGATTTTAAATAGCACAATTCAGCACAACTCGCAGAATTCGATTATCTGTCAGCGTTCGTAAGTTACAGGAGTTTGAAATTTTTTATTCCTAACGTCTGATTATCTCCTCACTTTATTTGTGCTACGAAATCTAGCGATCTGAGGAAATTTTATTATTCGAACAAGTTGTTATGCTGCTTTAGTACAATCCGGCACAATCAAAAAAAATTTGAATATGTCAAATTTTTGATTCACCCCATCCCTTTTTCATGAATTTTTATCAACCCCTAAGTTTTTCGAAATTTTTATCTCTTGCTTTTACTTTATATTTAAAACAGTAAAAAGGCACAACTTGCAGAAATTCTTTATTTGCATTGCAATATGATTTATATATGTTTTTTTATCTGTCTTTATGAATTTTTTTTAGCGAAACGGAATAAGATATTGAAATTTTTCCAACAGCACAACGCGACACAAATTGGTACCAATTTAAGAAAAAAACTTAATCGCGAAGAAGTGCGGGGTCAGTGAGCATTTGTTTTTTGTTATTATCTCTATTATTGTTTGAGTTATCTCTATTATTGTCAGAGTTTTTTTTGTGGTACAAATCAGCACAAACATAGTGCAATACAGCACAGTTAATAAAAATTCGAAATTTGAAAGGTGCGGGGCTGGCAGAAATTTAGTTTTTTTATTTTTTCTGAAAAATGCGTTATGTTATTGAGCTACAGTTTGCAGTACAATTTAGCATAAACGTAGCACAATGCAGCATAATTATTAAAAAGATAAAATTCAAAAAATGCGGAGCCAACTTCACACACGTGTGTTAGACACGTTATGCGTAAAGTATCGGTTATATTTTTTGCGATGTAAATGTGTGTGTATAAATAGTAATTTAATATCGTAAGAAAACAAAACTTTTTTTCAATAGTTAAATAGAGTAAACTTTCATAAACATATCATTATAAATTATTAAAATGTTTTTTGATCTAATAGAGAAAAAGAATTTTAATCAGTAATACAATTGTTGTTATTGCATATATGAAAAATATGTCCATATTTTGCTATTATAATGAATTATTTAATATTATAACAAAATAAAGAAACAAATTTAATATTAAAAATTAAATATGACAAATTTAACAAATAAAAATTTTATTAAATTAAAAATTTGTTAAATTTAACGAATTTAACAAGTTTAATGTTACAACAAAACTTCTTTTTTCGGTGAAATAGAACAATTTTTGCTGATTCAATTTATTTACTTAAAAATACAAATTTATTGTTAAAGTAAAATAATTTATAATTATTAATAAGTGCTTTTAGCTGTTCATTGTTTTGGTGATTGTAAAATAAACAATAATTTATTATTTTAGAAAACAATATTATTTTTGTGTGTTGTATCGTATCGAATTTGTACGTGCGCAGATAGTGTCGGTACATGTTACTGTTTATTTGAAAAGACTCTCTTGCTTGATGATTATTTGAATATGTTTATTTGAAAAGATAATTCGCTTGATGATCTTTGCATCTTATATAGGAAGAAAAATATGCAGACTTAGCGAATGATATTTCACATCGCGGAAGTAAATTTAGATCTATAATATTGACAATGAAAAAAAGATTTGGTTGAACAATTAATTTTTTTGTTAAAAATAATTTTGATAAATTATGACGCGATAATCACGAAATGCGCGAATATCTCGAAAATCATCCGATGGTGGAAACATCTCCGCTCGATCCTCGCGATGCATTTTTCGGCGGCCGCCCGGGAAATATCGTGACTCGTTATGAGGTTACGGGTACGGAGAAAATACGATACGTGGACGTGTGCTCTTTGTACCCTCTTTGTTCCCAATCGACCATCCGGATATTTACGTCGGCGAGGAATGTTCCGCAATAATCGGAAGGGCACCGAATTATAATTTCGATACGATTGAAGGACTCATACGTTGCAGAGTACTCCCACCACGCGACCTATTTCATCCGGTACTCCCATATCGTGTGCAGGGAAAATTGCTTTTTAGTAGTAGAACTAGGAGAGTTCTAACGCTGGTCCTCCGAGGGGAATGCGGGTCGAGGGGAAACCTTGCGGGCGAGGGGGCATGACGTCACGCGGGCGGAGGGGGATTTTGGTGCCGCGGGGGAATGATATCACGCGGGTGAAAGCCGATAAGGAACAATCATTCGTCCAAAGTCCTCCTTTTCCTTTACTTAATAAATATAGCATTTCTATTGATTTGTGATAAATGCTTGTATCTATATTTATCACATTTTTCTATGCTATTTGATAAATATTATTTATCAGTATTAATGTTTGATTATTTAAAAAATATGACAGTATACATATATTATTATATTATATTTATATTATATTACAAACAAATAGTGTCTCGCAAGATTGCACGTGCGGCCGAATCGGCGCGGTGTATTACAAAGGCGGGTTATTATATTTATATTATATTATGAACAAATAGCGTCTCGCAAGATATAATGTTGCTTTCATGTATAGCACAATAATAAAAATCAAATAAGATTTGAATATGTTAAACATAAAAATATATTTGATATATACATGAAATTCATTACTTTTTTAACACTTTCTATACTCTCTTCTATATTTCTTTCCGATTCTCAATCGATCAACATATGTACATATCAATAGATATTAAAACTATCGCGTGATACGAACGCCAAAGCGCCCGAGTCCCTTTGGAAGAGAAAGTGGAATTTTTTGGTAGAAAACTAAAAGATACCGACTAGATTATAAAATTCTTCTAACGAAATACCCATATTATTATTATTATTATTATTATTATTATTACTAGATTTAAAAAATGTCGATTATTTCTGTGCTTCCTTCTTTCCTTTTCCTACTCGCGAACGCCTCGCGCTATCCTTCTCCCATCCGGTCGCGCCACAATTACATATCTATCTTATAAGTGGGGAAGGGAAGGGAAGCGAAAGAAATAAACATTTTTTTCTTTTCATTTTTTTTTTTTAGCACATTTATTTATGTTAAAATACATCACCTCGTCTCAAGATTTCAGACAAAATTTCATCCACAGCATAAGCTAATAGTTCGCAATCTATGATAGATGTTTTATCAAAAACATCGCGCAAGATTTTAACAGCGTTATCTTTCTCGGCGCCAAACATATTACCTTGCAAATTAACGACAAATCGATAGAAACTCTCATTTACAGCTTCTAAATTCTCACACAGCTTCAAATATTCATGATTAACACAGTGTTCGAGTTCGAATAAGAAAAATATAGTTGACGGTTTCATGTACAAGCAAGAATCGCGTAACGTAAGTTTTACAACACTCGTATCGTGTATTTTAACAATCTCGATTGTTAAATCGTTAATCCATATTGGTGTATGATCGGGCGTTTGCACAAGTCGTTCAACGTCCGCTCGTTTCAGCATTAGCGATTCCCATGTGTCAATAGATAATACGATTTGATTGCCTCGGTTATCGCCGAGATGTAATTCCACGTAAGATGTGATTCCACGCTGTGATTCAACGCTGATTCCAATATCCAAGTATTTATACGCAGTGCGCGTCAAAGCGAATCTGCGTACCAAAATACGTGGTATACAACGAGGTTTACCGTGTCTGAAAAATACGATTAAATATGAAATAGCATGGAAAAAAAAATATATATATATATATGAAAATTTGTGATACTTACAAATCAAGCGGTTTCTTGTACGGCCTAATTTCATCTCGAGGAACGTAATAATTCATGCGTCTGCCACCGTTGCTGTTTCCTTCGGCGGAGTACATTTCTCTAAGTTATGAGAAGTAGAACGGTTGACGCGACACTGATCGTGTAAAAACTAACCGATAATACGCTTATTTTCAAAAATATGATGTGGTGGGAGATTAATGCTCAGAAAATTTAGGAGAAGGGGCAACGATCAATGTTAAAAGAATTCTTAGAAACAACTTCCGAGGAAAGGAGTGGGGAGAATAAGAAATAAAAAACATTAAATACGTTTACACATTTTATTTATAAAAATATTTTTTTTTAACGTTGCAACCACCAGTTAAATATTTTTAATACATTCTGTAATGCACAATTCTTAACATGTTTTCCACATCGTATAGTATTAGTAACATCTAGATTATTTAAAGATTCAATATCTTCGTAATCAGCATCCAAAGTCTCGATGATTAGGTTTTCTCTCGCATAATTCTCAAGTAAATCCACCAGCTATTCTCGTTTCTGGCATCCCTTGACGTACACGAGAGTCGACGTATCGCCATCCTCTTCTGTTCCAAGCACGGCTGATGTAATCAAGCGTTTAGCCATGCTGTACGGTACGTTTCCGTCTTCCCATCGTAATCCATGGTGATTCGCGATCAGCCAGGAAGCACACGATTTGTCGGATTTTGTGAGGAGATTCCATGGTAGGGGGTATGTAAAAATGTAATGCGCCAGAACGGTCCCCTTTCTCAGCACCGCCACCTCCTTTACGACAAATTTCATCCCGATGAAGAATCCTTGTAGGTCCACGAACGTTGGTACGGACATGACGTTTTTTTTATATCAGCACGTCGAAAAGAAGAAGACTGCGATTGATCCTGATGTATTATAGATTTTATATCGTCTCATTCTCCCCTCCCCCCACACTTAGGTGATTTTGCGCACAACATTGGTCAACGGGTTGTACTGAATCACGCGATCGTGTATGATGAGGCAGTACGCTGTGGTATTCGGCGGCACGTTCTCCTTACACTCGAATTCCAATCTCACATCCACGGTTGCGCTTTTGACCGATTCGTTTTGTCGAGAGCAATCGATGATCACGAATGGACCGTTACGTAAAAATTGCGTGACGGTGAGACTCGGCTCGAGATACTCGTATCCGTAATAATTTTTGCAGAAACGTTGATACGTGTCGTACAAAATCGACCATCTGTTTTTATCGAAATCCAGGTTCATATCGTCGTACGGATAACATTCCGAGTTCAGATAGAGTTTCACGTTGGTCAATTTGCAGTCGTCGAATCGACTCGTATCCTCAGACATGACGTTCTTTCGACCTGTCTGCAGAACGAAAACAACGTATCGCGGCTTCTCCAGCTGAGTCGCGGTCTTAATGGGCCACGAATGTTTGGTTGTACGCTGCAATAGCGGAAATTCGTACAGATCCCACGAGCGGAAACCCATACTGAGGTATTGTCCGCTTTCCAAGGCACGCAGCATCGATAACTTGTTAATCTCGTTCAATACGACGTGCGGCATTCGCCATTGTATCTTGAATATGTCGATCACAGGCTCCAGCACCAAATTTCCAATCAGGCAATTGTTATCGTTGCGCGATCGTATTAAGATCAATTCGTGACGAGCGTTAATCACCACGCGCCTGTAATCCTCGCAAAATCCCAATAACATGTAGAGCGGTACGCAAAAATTAAAGTATCCATTCGTGTTAATAGGCGAATCCCAGCCGGCGTTTCTCATAATCACGGTTCTATCGGATGATATCGTTACATAGTTCTTGAGTGTGCTGGTTATTCCCACATTTCTGCTACGATCAATCTCCACACCGTCGAGTTCGTATCGAATCTCATCAAACATGAACGCGACGCAATTATTCCCCAGTACAACATCAAATCCTTCAGCTGGTTTGTTTATCACTAATTTTCCCTCGATGTACAGAAAACTCTCATACGGCAAAGTATACAGATCCTGTTGTTGTATGGGTATTCGTATCTCATCGCTGTGCTCAAACGTCGTATTGGCGTACGGGTTGTACGTGTGAGTCTCGATCTTGACGATACGATCGTCAAAGACCGGCTCACCTCCGATATTAAGGATATCGGTCATGTTTTCTTAGATATTTCGCACCGCGAATCCCAAAGATTGTAAAAATTTAACGTTCGATGCGTTGAGCTTCTTTCTGATCTTTTTAGCGCAACCTAATGATGATGATGATGATCGGATGATATCATCAATCGGTACCGTAAAGATATTATTATCTTTCGCGTGTTTCGAGTCGTTCAACACGAGCATCTCATGTATCGCACGCTAATTTTGTCGCCGTCGTACGTGCAATCTGATGGTAATCTCTTCTCCTCGAAAATCGAGCAATCGTCCGTCTTGATCCGCGACGCGTATCGTTAGATCCGTAATGCTCCGCGCAATGATCGGCAGGTAAATGATCTGCGCCGGTGTTTCCGATATCTTATATCCTGGCGGAACGCTCGGTGAAAATTCATGTATCGTATGAAAGCGTTTGCCGTTGCTGAATGCACCCGCGGTCACGTTACACTCTACGCGGATAATGTTTACGTTGATGATATTAATCGGTATGTCCGATTGATACCACTGTTTCGGCTGCAATATACGCTTCGACGAGAATCCCAGCAGCGATCCAATATTGTTAGGTTTGTTAAAGTTTACTCTGAATGCGCACTTGATCTCGCTATTCATCGTATTGTAATTAGCACGGAGCACTATCGGGTATTCTACAGCCTCGTCTTCGTCACCGTTCGCTCGAACGGTCTCCTCTCGCGATATCACCGTGATATCACCGCGATTGTCGGAGCGGACTACGCGTCGCGGGCGTTTCCGTGAAATTGCACGTTTCAAAAACTCGTGTATTGCGTGTATCTCGTACGATCCCTCGGGAATCGTAATTTCCGTGTCATCTTCATCGAAATAAAATTTATTATTCGAGGAATTCACGTTCGATATCGTATGATAAGTTTCAAAATTAGTTAGACCGAGCTCGTAATCACCGTCGCTCAAATCTACAGCTGGATGGTAGTGTGCCGCGAGGACGCTACTCTTCCCGGTTAGCGTGAAAGTCATAGACATGTCGACAAAACTGTTTAACGAATACTGAGTCTTAACGGCGCATCGTCAGGCTTTAAATTCACACCGATTGTCGTCGACCGTTCGGAGAAACCGCAGACACAATTGTCCGCAGATGCTTTGATCGTAAGTTTGAAAGGACGTGCGATTGTACTCGATCTTCGTAACGTACCGTCCGAAATATCGCACCAATTCATTCGGCGGTCGAAGATTACCAAAACCGTCGAAATATATAGCACGATTTCCCCTCTTTGCGTACGCTACCCAATGAGTACCCGATCCTTTGGTGATATCCAAATTCACGATGCCGCTCTCGTTTCGGTATATACCACCGATCGGTAACGAATCACGCATGAAAACCCCTCTAAAGTACGGTATACGCATACGTTTCGCCAATTGTTCTAATTGTATGTTTGTTGTCACACCCGTGGGCATTTTTAGCGTCTTTTCGACGTTTTTTTTTTTTTCTTCGTTGCCACTCCTTGTCTGCGTTTGTACGGACCGAGATACAGTCCCTGTCCGTATTTATACGGAGCGAGATAAAGTCCGCTGCCTTCCATCGCGCGATCGTAACGTTGCAGCTCCTCCAGCTGACGGCGCGCGGCTTTGCTGTCGTTCACTGCCTTAGCCACGCCGGCTGCTCCACCGATCAAGGATCCGAGCGCGCCCAACATTGGTAGAATCGGCAATACACCGCCTCGTTTCGCTGTCGGAAGTATCCGTTTTTTTCGTCGACCTTTTCCGCGTAATCCTCATCTTCGTCTTCGTCTTCGTATTCGTCTTCGTCTTCATACCCATACCGATTTTTGTCTTGGTTTTCATCGCTGCCCAAACAGCTGTGGCTGCGGCTCTCTCACCGAGAGTCGAATCTTTCGCAACGATGCGTTTTCGCGCTCTCTCGGCGAGTATCTTGTCAGCCGCGTGTCTCTCGGTGAGATCGTTGCTCCGGGAGTACGCTATATCGTGCTCGTAGCACGCCGCGTCCAATGGATTTATACCCCGATTACCTCTCGCCAATCGTTTTTCCAAATGAGTGCCCGGACCGCAAAACTGATAGCCGGGAATATGTAACTCGAAAGGAAGTGCGTTTATCGCACGATTTAAGAAACCACAACCTCTTATAATTTTTGCTGGCATTTGTCACAATTTTTTATTAACGGTGCTGGACCGTCGATGTGCGTTCGCTGCCACGGTTGATTGTAATGTTCGTAACAGCGCCGATATTGTTGAACCTCTGAGTCAGCTTTTATATGTTCGGGAAGCTTGTCCCACATGTAGTGGACGTGATCGCCGCACATTCGCAGCAGAACGACTTTCGGCACAAATTGTAACTGTTCGGCGCTCAAATTGTAAATATCGGAAGGTCTCAACAGCAGCACGAACATTTTTGTTACTGAGCGATTTGCGGTTCCGCGCATCTATAAATAGGCGTTCGATCCAGCATTCCTCAGTCGGCAGTGTGAAAATGAAATTCGTGCGACAACCTTTGGTGATACGCGTGACGAATTGCGACGACAGATTACGATCGATGGGGGACAACGCGGAGATGCGCAAGCATGGTACGATGCTACCGACTACTATACGCGCGATCGTTTGTGGCCCCTCGAATTGCGGTAAAACCAACGTTCTAATAAGCCTGCTGGAAAGTCCGCACGGTGTACGTTTCGAAAACGTGTACGTGTACTCAAAGTCGTTGCAACAACCAAAATATCGATATCTGGAGAATTTGCTGACATCGATCGATGAAATCGGCTACTTCACATTCTCCAACAACAGTGACGTCATTCCGCCGAGCGAGGCGCGTCCAAACTCGATCTTCGTGTTCGATGACGTGGCATGCGATAAGCAAAATGCGGTGAGAGAGTACTTTTCAATGGGTCGACACTCGAGCGTCGACTGCTTTTATCTCTGCCAGACGTACGCGAGAATACCTAAACATCTGATACGCGACAACGCGAACCTGCTGATCTTGTTCAAACAGGATGGTACCAACCTGAAACACGTGTACAACGATCACGTGAATACCGACATGCCGTACGATGAATTTTGCGCGTTGTGTCGCGATTGTTGGCAGCGCAAGTACGGATTCGTAGTAATAGACTAGACAAGGACAGTTCGCTCAACGATGGTCGATACAGAAAAGGATTTAACGTGTTCGCGATACCGCAAAACGATTAGTCGTTGTCGATACTTCGTCGGGGTGAAACGTGAAAGAGAGATTGACATTTTTGTTTTTCCGCGATGGCTGCGATCGATAAGAACGAGGATATTCGCGAGCGCGAGAAGATTGCGAGGGCAATTGTGAAAACTAGCGAATCGATTCGCAAGAAACATCGCGCTTTGAAGACCGGTAAGATCGAGGAGGATATCGTGTTGGATAGACGCTTTAGACTTCTCATCGAGCCGTTACAAAAGATCGTCGACAACTCTAGCTCGATCGCGGTGAAGAACGAACCTGCGAGTAACACCAACGCGGGGATCGAAGCGTTGTCCATCCCGAAGCGCGAGAAGGATGATGATGATGATGATGATGTGCCACCGCAAAAGAGAAAACGATCAAACGTCAGGTCGGATCGCTCACCGACACCGCATAAATCGAAACGATCGGACGCTCCACTGGATGTACCGCTGATAACCTCTACACCGTCTGCGTCAATGAGAACTATACAACCTACGATGCCCGAATTATTCACGAGCCAGGATGTTTTTGAAACCACGGACGACTCGCTCATGACATCCGTTCGAAATCAGTTGCAAACACCGGAAGGTCAAGAAACATTGCGAGATCAATTAGGTCCACTGGGTCAAAGGTACATCTGGCCTATCTTGAGCGGCGATCAAGAGAGCGGTATAGACAACGTGTACGGTGTTTATCTCGGCAAGAATGGAATGATGTTCGGTAATAAACGTTTTGACGTGGACAACGCGGATAGCATAATTATCGATGGCATACGATACGTCGGCACACCTGGTCTTTACGAGTTGATCTTTAAGAAATTTCCCGATGACGTCATCTATACGGAGGATGATAAGCAAACGTACAAGAGCATGCTGTTGACGACGAGCGCGCATAAACGCAATCACGATGCACACGGTCGATTACTGAGTAACAGGGGATACAAGTACAAAGAAATAATCGCAAAGTTGATACCGATCGAACCCAAAAGAACAAAATCTGGAAAGGGATTATTCGCGCCTCGCGAAATGACGCTAACCGATAACAAGATTGACTACGTGCACTGGGACGATCCCAACGAGCTGGTGGATCGTCTACGATTGCTGGATGCTTCGCACCAAGCGGGTCACAACGGTCACGACAACGAGATTTTGTCGATCATCGAGGAACTTCGCGAGCCGGCATTATTATAAATTAAACGGTGTCTCGACAAAACTAATCAATCGATCGACCGACATCGCTCGCATCGATGATGCATATCAACAAATTTGGGATGTCCGAGCAGAGTAACGACGTGACGAACGTCATTTCGTACCGTCGATGGAGTGGATTAATGAAAAGTTTCGTGCGCGATAACGCTCTGTGTCGCACCGTTACGGACTTTGACGCGAGGTCGCGCAAGATTCGTCGTGTAGCGCAACCTGTGGCTAATACCGACGTCGTCAACAAACTGTACGTGGATCATTGCGTTAAAACGTTGAGAAATCAACTGAAAGAGTCAGACGAGAAGCTTGCTGCGTTCGAGAAAAACGTGCGTGCGATACAGACTCTGATAAACGAGCTTCGGCATGCGAATATTGCTAGATTAGAAACGCCAACGAACGACGACGAAACGTCAACGAACGCTAACGAAACGTCAACGAACGCTAACGAAACGTCAACGAAACGACAACGAAACGTCAACGAAACGCCAACGAACGACGACGAAACGTCAACAAACATCAACGAAACGTCAACGAACGCTAACGAAACGCCAACAAAACGCCAACGAACGACAACGAAACGACGACGAAACGCCAACGAAACGCTAACAAACGACAACGAAACGTCAACAACAATGGACAGCAACAAACGGATCAAGAACGACTACGAACGGCTATCGAACGGCAACGAATGGTAGCGGATGATAAAGAACGACTATTGAATGACAATAAACGGAAATAAACGACTATTAAATGGTTAAAAAAAAAAAAGGTAAAAGATATAAATCATAATGTAATTTCTTTGCACATATTATTACGCGCCGACTAGCCGTACCACTAAAAACATGACATCGTTAAAATCCAACGGACGTAAAAATATCGAGAAGCTACGACTCGTCGAGGAACTGCATGCTTCGGCGAGAAGAAATTTTCCCCGAAGACGCGTCATAGTGCGGGGTTACGATGATCTGTGGCAAGCTGACATCGTCGAGATGCGTACGTACTCTCGTTTCAACAAAGGTTACCACTACATACTCACCGTCATCGATGTGCTGAGCAAGTACGCGTGGGCCGTACCGCTCAAGAGTAAAGGCGGAAGTGAGACGGCTGATGCTATCGCTGAGATAATTCGAGATAGTAAGAGACGCCCGAAAAACATGCAAACCGATATGGGAAAGGAATTTTACAACATCGACGTACAACGTCTCATAAGAAAACACGACATCAATCATTATTCCACGTATTCGGTGTTGAAGGCATCGGTTGTCGAACGATTTAATCGCACGTTAAAGAATGACATGTGGAAAATGTTTACGCTGAACGGAACTTACAAGTGGGTTGACGCGTTGCCGCGACTCGTGTCGGATTACAACGCGCGCAAGCATCGCACTATCGGTATGAGACCTATCGATGTTACCCCCGCGATAGCCGATAAACTTTTAAATACAGTATACAGCAACGTAAAGATTGCGGCACCAGCAAGATTTAAAGTAGGTAACCCGGTACGCGTTAGCAAGTATAAGACGATCTTCGAGAAGGGTTACACACCAAATTGGACCACCGAGGTGTTTAAGATTATTAAAGTGCAGCGTACTAATCCCGTAACCTATCTACTCGAGGACTATCGCGGAAAATCTATTGCTGGAGCATTCTACGAATACGAGTTGCATCGCGCGACTTATCCGGACGTGTATCTCGTGGAGAAAGTACTGCGCAGGAAAGGTGACGAGGTTTACGTGAAATGGCTGGGATTCGATGGATCGCACAACTCTTGGATACACAAGGACAATGTGATTTAATTCATACAAATTGTATTTTATTTTAAACATATAAAAATATGAAATACATATAAAGTATCTGAAATATGTAAAATATATACAACATATAAAATATATGTAAGATATATTCAGCATGTAAAATATAAAATATAAAAGAAAGATAGAATTATATTTATTTTGTTTTCCCGACACACACACACACACACACACACACACACACACACACACACACACACACATATATACATTATATTATAAGGGTATTCGGAAATGTCCCCACGGTAGCGTGTCGGTCGAATCAGGTACGATATATCGCTTGTCGTCGTACGGACTCAGAGCAATTTTTGTCTCGCTGATTGTATACACTTCGTGCAATTTGGATCTTATGCAAGACTGTCGTCGAGTCATCTCAATTTCATCGCGCAGACACCGCGTGTAATCGTCGAACGTTATCGTTCTCGCTACGACGTTACTCTTGACGCCTTTAACCTTTTTTGTATCTTTTTTATTATCTACTCGCAATGCATACATTTTTGCTCTAAGCCCGACAAATTCAGTCATGATCGCACCATTATTCTCGTCCTTCATCAAACCCGGCACTTTCTTGTTCTCGAGCGGTATACCGTACGCATTGTTAACCGGATAATCGCTCGTGTCGAATTTAGCAATATCGCGTTTCATGTTCTTGTACACATCCTCGCACTCGATGTGATAAATTAAACTATCTGTATCGGTGTACATTATTTTACATTTCTCTCGATATACCGGTACCATGTATTCGTGATGAAATTCATACAAACATGTTTTAGAAATGTCGAGGATGCACATGCCGACGTAGATCGGTTTATTGAATTTTATCTCGAATTTGCGCAATTCGACAGCGATCAAATTTTCCGAAAAGACGCTCCTGCTGTGAAAATTTGGTTTCGCGATCATCGCCTCCGCGCCATATCGTCCATCCCACTTTGTTAATAATTTTACATCGACCTGATTGCGCACGTTTTCCATAGTTTTACCGAATACCGCGTTGTTCATTAACTTGTACAGATTTTTCTCGAAATCGTTTGTCGCGCGCGTTCTAAACCGGGTGTTGAGTTCGATGTAATCGCGGAGCCATGCGGATTGAACGAATTGCAATACGCGATGTATCTTTGCGACGCGAAGACCGTGACGTGTGCATTGTTGTAGGTTGCGATAGTGTATGACATAACGCTTCTTATCGTATAAGGTTGCGAGGAGTTTGTCTTGCCGCTTGCCGGGCGGCTTATCGCGCGTCGGACAGAACGGTAGGTCAGCGTGCGCATCGTGAAGATGTTGCGGATACTCTAGATCAACCTCGAGAATATAACCTATGGGCGAATCCGAAGCGATTGCGCTAACGTCAAAGTCAGATATATCGTCGACCCATCGAAATTCGGCATAGGGCAGCGGTTGACACATCGCCCAACCGTACAAGTTGTTTACATCGAAATACATCATGTACGATGACGGTTTCGATGGATCGTAAGACTGCGTGTACTTGTTATTGGCTCGCGCGTATCTGCCGGAACATTGACTCAGGCCACCGCGTATTCCCCGTTCGATAAACATAACCATATCGATATCAGTAAGTAATTCGAACGTAATATTCGTATGTTTTAACATGGCGTCCCACGTGTATCCGGGAAGAGTATAATAATACGCGGGGTCGAGCCCATAACTCTCGATACATTTGTCGCGGAAATTTTCAAAAATATCTGCCAATAACAAGACATCCGTTTTTAAATACAGATCGCTGTATTCGCCCAAGGTTCGTAGGGAGAACCGCCTCCAGACGTTTTCAGCGTGCGCGTAATCGCTCTCGGATACAGTGTCACCGGTCAAAGAACTGTAAAATGATTCGCGCGGTGGTAAACATGTATCGTGCAACCTATCGACACAGTCAATGTATTCGTATGGGAAAATACCTTTTCGCGTCAATAAATTGAACTCTTCAATTGATAAATTTTGAAATTCCGATTTTAAAATTTGAAGTTTATCATTATTTAAAAACGATGCCAATTTTTCGAGACTAGTACTGAGAAATTTGTATGAATCGATGAACCGTAACTTTATATCGTTTCGCCAATCTGATTTTTCAACGGTATCTTTAACTTTAACATGTTTCGTGAATGAAATATACTTTTCTTTTGTTATCGGTAGTACGTCGATCGAGCCTTCGAACGCGGTAGCTATTTCTTTGATGATAAAATGTGAATCGTAACCGGATAAATTGTGAAATACTATGGGAATGCAAAAAGAGTCTTTATAATTTAAATTGCAGTTTGAATGCGCGGGACCTCGATACCGCCCGGTAAGATGGCAATGATCGCGTACGCGTGTATCGTCTTGCGCGAACGGTTTTTCGCAAATGTGACAGTGTGTCGCGCTGTGAAATTTTTCCCGCTCATCTCGCGTTAAATTTACCATGGGGACATTCATGGTTAAAATAGTTTTTACGCGTTGCGCTAAATTTTTTAATTTTTCTACGAACCACGAAACGCAATCGGTACTACGGCGAGAATGATACGCGGATAACGATTCGTCGTACGAACAATGTACATAATAAGCTACGCTAAATTCTTGATGATGCTGAAACGTGTACGTAGACGTCCTCGGATCACCGTCGGTCTTCCTCAGCACGCACTCCAAGTCGGCGTATACGACGAAGGGAAGTCGCTCCTTTCTGTTGTAGTTGTTGAACGCGAGCCACTTGTCTTTATCGCTCGGTAACCGGATGGCGCACTCGTTCATTTCTCGACAATCTACAATGTGCGACTGCAACTTGTCGTCCGATCCAAAATAGTGTAAACATCTGTAAAAAAAAAATGGAAATAATTAATTTTTCTATCGTATATATATATATATATATATATATATATTGCATTTTTATTAAATATACGTACCGATCGCAGATATATTTTTGGCCATTACGTTTGCTCAGTTGCGAGCTCACGAGGCGAGATAAATTCTTGATCCACGCGAAATGTCCGAGGTCTTGCGAATCTTGTATATACAACAAGTTGACGTGTCTATCCTTCTTTTGCTCGCTCAGACGTATCGGGATAATGTTATTCTCTTTCTCTTTCTCGATGCAGTATACATTTATCGAAATGTCGTTATAAAGTTCAAATTTTTTAATTTGACTCAATGTCATCGGAAATTCAACGTTCTGGAGATTTAGCACTGTCATATAATGTGGATACGAAGACTCCCGACCTACGTCTCGTGCAGCTGGATACAAAGCAGCGACCACTGCCCACGCGAAACACGCATTGTCTTTGGATTGCACGTTTATTACCGCTCTCTTCATTGTTATTTCTCGCGGTAATTTAATATGACACCCCGCGCGCATTGGATTATATTTATTTATATTTACAGTTAAATCGAGAATTCGCGACAATGCCCACCCGCTATCGCGTTCTTGAAATTCTTCGAGCGAGGCAAGCGTGGACTCGACGACGCGTCGCTCGTACCACTCGTGTAAATCGGATGTGCGAAAGAGTTCACAGTTTCTCGTATTTACACTTTTATTTGCCCGTTTATCACCCGACACGAATTCACCATTGAACACAGTGTTCACTTTCACATTAAAGTGTTTTTTCAGCACATTTTTCACGTGTTCGAGCACAATGTCTTTGGCGTTCTCGAGAAATTGACGAGGCTCGATGTGATTATAATTTATAACCGCACCAGTCAATATACGGCTCTCAAACGCCGTATCAATCTCCCGCCAAATGAGTCTTTCCGCGGTATTGCAATCACCACTGTAATTACCACCACTATATATAAATTGTCTCTCTAATCGAGTCCTCGCACCCTCGAGTCGTGTGATTCTGGCCACCAAAGATTGCCGAACTCCGATCGAGAGCCGCGGACGCTTGATACGACTGGATTCCTCGAGCTGTTTGATAAATTCTTCGCATCGCTGCGCCCATGCAAAATACTCGCCCAAAGTGGCGACTTGATGCGACAGCTCCAACAAGTCACGTTCAGTCTGCTCGGAGTTTTCCATGTTTTTTTTTTTGTTTTACTGTGTACAAATCGGACATATGTTGCACGGCATTACCTGATATAATGCTTGTCTGCAATTGGAGCAGGATCGACCACTTATTACGTCGTACAGTTCAGTTACATGCTTCCGAACAGCATACATGTATCCATAGTCAGTGTCTGCTATAGCTATCATACACGAAGCACATACAGCATAATCACTACCCGTAGAATAATAAAAGTATATGGCACAAAATTTTACGTCCGTTCAACGCAATAATTTCTGAATGAAACACTGTCTTCTCAACAATTTCCGTGAGGTCCTCGCTTTGATCGCTGTTGTAATCACTGTCGTCTGATAATGCGTGATCTTCATCAGACGACTCGTCTAGTATTGCCTCAAAATTATTTATTTCCATCCTTCGCAGATTGGCAGAGTGTCAAAATCTGGTCGCCGTTGAACATTTGACACACACAAAAATTATAAAGAATCCACTATACTTTTTAAACGTAAAATCTGATCGCCGTCGAACACTTGGAACACAAAACTTTTTTAACCGATGTATACACTTTCAAATCGTGTACTTCTATAATTTTGACACCCTTCGTTCTTCATTTATATATATTTCATCTATCACCTTTAAACGGCTCTTCTTAGAAAAATTGCGTGGGAGTAAGGTCTCTCTAAGGTTTAACGAATTGGACTTGTGCATAAGTGGGGATCTTCCAACTTTAATAAGTTAAAAATCATGCCAGTGTTCTCATTAGACGGAGTGTTTCTCCTACTTTTCGTATTTTACTCGTAGTGATCGTCGATTGGTGAGTTTGGATATCGGTTCGAGGGTTCCTTCGCACGTGATCATGTTAGAGAAAATTCTATTTTCTTATGAGAAAGGAAAGAAGGAAGCACAGAAATAATCGACATTTTTAAAATCTAATAATAATATGGGTATTTCGTTAGAAGAATTTTATAATCTAGTCGGTATCTTTTAGTTTTCTACCAAAAAATTCCACTTTCTCTTCCAAAGGGACTCGGGCGCTTTGGCGTTCGTATCACGCGATAGTTTTAATATCTATTGATATGTACATATGTTGATCGATTGAGAATCGGAAAGAAATATAGAAGAGAGTATAGAAAGTGTTAAAAAAGTAATGAATTTCATGTATATATCAAATATATTTTTATGTTTAACATATTCAAATCTTATTTGATTTTTATTATTGTGCTATACATGAAAGCAACATTATATCTTGCGAGACGCTATTTGTTCATAATATAATATAAATATAATAACCCGCCTTTGTAATACACCGCGCCGATTCGGCCGCACGTGCAATCTTGCGAGACACTATTTGTTTGTAATATAATATAAATATAATATAATAATATATGTATACTGTCATATTTTTTAAATAATCAAACATTAATACTGATAAATAATATTTATCAAATAGCATAGAAAAATGTGATAAATATAGATACAAGCATTTATCACAAATCAATAGAAATGCTATATTTATTAAGTAAAGGAAAAGGAAGACTTTGGACGAATGATTGTTCCTTATCGGCTTTCACCCGCGTGATATCATTCCCCCGCGGCACCAAAATCCCCCTCCGCCCGCGTGACGTCATGCCCCCTCGCCCGCAAGGTTTCCCCTCGACCCGCATTCCCCTCGGAGGACCTGCGTTAGAACTCTCCTAGTTCTACTACTCTTTTTGTTTTATGCCGCAGTTGTTGCGAAACATTTTCGCAGGTGCCCTGTACACATGACGATGCTCGTGAACGCGAATTCGAAGATACGTGGGTGACCTGCGAATTACGCAAGGCCAACGGAAAGGGTTATCTCGTGACAGCTGTAAGCGAGATTTGGCAATATAAAGTTAGCCAATTCGATCATACGACACGTCAAGGCGGATTGTTCACCGAATATATAAATACATTCTTGCAGCTTAAACAAGAAGCCAGTGGATGGCCGTGTGAATGCGGGGAAAACGACGACGATGCTAAAGAACGATAACTGAGGGAGTACGAGAAAACCGAAAGTATCGTTCTTGATAAACGTAACGTCACTCGGAATCCCGGTTTACGTTCTGTCGCGAAGCTGTGCTTAAATTCTTTTTGGGGAAAATTCGGTCAGCGATCCAATTTACCAAATACCGAAGTCGTGAGAACGCTTCAGCGTTTTGCGACATTGATGATGAGTGTTGAGCACGAGATAACCGGCATATTACCCGTAAACGACGAGGTAATATATCTTTCGTGGCGATTGCGACAAGACGCTGTCATTCCCCCATCGATAACGAATGTTGTAATAGCTGCATATACGACGGCGCAGACGCGTTTAAAATTATATTCTTATTTAGAGCGATTAGATCGTCGCGTTTTGTATTATGATACGGATTCATGTATTTACGTGAGTAGCGGTGACCCGAACGTATGAACCACGTACGGGAAATTTTCTAGGCGATATGACGGACGAGCTTGAAAGTTACGGCCGCGGTAGCTATATCGAGACGTTCGTATCTGGTGGCCCTAAATTTTATGCGTACATTGTTCGTGCACCGGACGGACGAACACACGAATGCTGCAAAGTGAAGGGCATAACCTTAAATTTTGAAAACTCTCAACTAATCAATTTTCTTAGTATTAGAAATTTGATGTAAGCTAAAGAAAGGGTACGGGAAAATGAAGAAAATGAGGAAGAATCGGCTGGAACTTCGATAAACTTACGGTTTAAAGCAATTTGGCGTACTGTGTTTCATGAGCTGGTACCACTCTATGAAACTGAAGTATGTGCTCCTGTATTGATGAAACGTAAATTTATCAATAGTCATTGTTCGTTACCATACGGCTATGTAGCAGAACGATAATTTTTCTTCTCTGTTTTCTCAACTCTCGTTTTTAAAGTTGCAATATAACGAATTCACGTATTTTCCCTCGTGCTAAGAGATAATCTTTTTTGCTACGCAATATAGTTATATTTAATTGTAAATAAGAATTTTTATTGTACAAATATTTTTATGTAAAATAATTTTTTATTGTACAAAGCATAATATTCTTATGTAAGAAATATAAATAAATATAAATAAAACTGTTTTTAAAATAATGCTACGTAAAAACATTTTCTCTTTTCCTATCCTTTCTTCCCGACGTCTCCGTGACGTCATAGTCTCCGTCCTAAGACTCCGTGTCAAACAGTCTCAGGTACCCGTATTTCATGACCCTTTCTATCCTCTCCAGCGATGACGTTACCGAACGTCTACCTGCCTAGTGCACCTCGGCCGCCCAGTCAACCCTACCCGTACATGTACGCACGTGTTCAGCCCCGACGTATCAATTACTTTATTCTAGCAGTACCTTATCCGATTTTGTATTTTCACAAAGAGGTCGGAGGAGAGGATGAAATATACCGTACATTTCTCGGTTTTTCCGTAGGGGTGGTGAAGCGGAGATGCGTATACTGCACGATATCTCCATCCTCGGTAGTCGCCATCTTGCCGATTCTTACACACGTATTATTTTGCCGCGATTTTCCCTCTCACTCAGAAACATGCTCCTCATCCAATCAAACTGCCGGCAACTATAGGGAAGCCAATCAGAGCGTAGGGTCCCCTATGCCGGAGGACTACTCTCTACAAATACTACATCTAATCCTTATTCTAATAAGATTTCAGCTAGCCCAGCATACTAGGACCCTGTCTGGAAATGTGGAGGACCCACGTTCGAACCCCGAGAATTTCCACTCGCCCGGAAAAAAATAAAAAAAATAAAAAATTTAAAAGGAAAAAATTTTAAATTTAAAATAAAAAAATAAAAAATTGTCTCGTAGACGTCCACGCATCTCCTCCTCCTTTTTTTTAAATAATAAAAATTGTCTCGTAGACGTCCACGAGGCCCCTCTTTTTTCCATAGGTATCTGTGGTGGGCGTGGCCAGACAGGCACACAGCAGGGGGTCGGCGGCAGTGGCCGAGGAGTGGGGGTTTGTTGTGTCTCGCTATAGTGGCCCCTATACTACTTACCGCTTATAAGCACTACATATTAATAATATTTGTATATTGCGCTTTAATTTGTTTAATAAAAAATTAAAATAAATTCTGACAATAAAAACAAAATAAAATATGACAATAAAATAAAAAATTAAAATGATTTCTGATACACAATAATCTATACAAATTGAAATCTTGTTTACAATATTACTCGTAGAAGCTCTTTTGTATAATTTCACAGGAAGATGTCGAATCGAGGATTTATCGTCGTAGAATTCTCCGATGGTATCCCCAAGTAATACCCAAAATTTGGTTACAAAGTGAGGATGTATGCAAATATCCTTCACATTTCAAAACGGATTTAAGACTGCGAAAGGCAATTGAAAGAGAGGAAATACCAAATTTTGATTGGCCTTCCTTTAAAATTAATCGGATTTTTGGCGAGTATTGTAAGTATTTCAATAAAATAGCTTTTATTGCTGTTAAGTTTTACCTATTCATAATACTAAATGTTTATAACATTTTCAGCGTCCTTACAGAAGGCTGATGCGAAAGCAGAAAAGGTCTTATACACGTCAGATATGGATACTGAGAAAGAAACTAAATCTTATAGAAAATATAGAGCGAGGAAAGTTTTATCTTCATCCGAAAGCGAAGAAGAGTCATGCACAAGTGCAATTTTGCCACCTGCTCCATGTCCTCCTGCAAAACGTAATTATAAACAATTCTAATCGCGTATATATATATAAAATTCATATATATCTCTCTTATATTTTAACATTATATTTTATTTTATCAATATGAAAGGTCAACGACTGTGCAATACAAACGAAACAGTACAATGTGAAAGTGCATCCATTACACGTTCTTGGGATTCTGCAAAAAAATGCACACGCATGCACCATTTATTATATATATATATATATTTGAAATAAATGGTGTACATATAGAAATTTTGCAACTGTAATAGAGTTTAGCAATTGTGTATTGTGAGCAAATTTAGCAATTGTAAGGCTTTTATTTATACGTGTTAAATTGTTTTCTATACAAATTTAAAAATAATAGGTATTACAACTTTTACCTATTTCTAAAATTTTTAATAAAATCTATTATTATTATTATTTTTTTATAGTTTTATATAACTTTTATATAATAGATATGCAAGTAGTTATTATAGGCTGGTTCTAACTCAGGTCCTCTGAGGAGGGTGAGGGGCGAGGGGAAACCGGCGCGGGGGAATGACGTCACGCGGGCGGAGGGGGATTTTGGCGGCGCGGGGGAATGACGTCACGCGGGGGGGGGGGCTTATCGCGGGAGCATAAACAGCGCGGTGTATTACAAAGAATGAGTGTCGATGTCCGGCTGCTCGAGAATTTGTAAACATTATAAACAAATATCATCTCACACTGCACTATTGCACGTGCGGCATTGTTGAATTTCGTAGAAAGATGATAAGGCTAGTGCCGATGTCTGGCTGCTATAATTTATTATAAACAAAATAAAACCATCGCGGTGGTCTCTTCATCTTTTTTTTCCAGGAAGAGCCGCTCACGCACTATTGCGCGTAACATTAAAATTAGATGATAAGGCGAGCGCCGATGTCCGGCTGCTATAATTCGCGTCGGGACATGTTTATCGGTGTACTTAAAGGCGGGTGTCGATGTCTGAAAAATAAGGCAAGCGCTGATTTCCGGTTGCTCGAGAATTTATAAATAATATAAACAAGATAGAACCATCGCGGTGCTCTCTTCATCTTTTTTCCAGGAAGAGCCGTTTATCGTATCGCTTGTCGGAATACGTTTCGCGATACCATAACGCGATAGATTAAAAATATATAATGAAGAACGAAGGGTGTCAAAAACTCAGTATGCGATTTGAAAGCTTACGGTCCGTATATCGACTGAAAGAGGTACAGCGGGTACTTGTAAATTTTTATGATTGAGATATACGACGTGATAAGTGGCCGGTCCTGCTCCAATTGCAGACTTCCGATGTATCAGATCTTTCCGTGCAATATGTGCCCAATTTGCACACAGTAAAAAAAAACATTGGCATAAAAAGTGTGAAAAATAATAATAATAAAAACATGGAAAACACCGAGCAAACCGAACGCGACCTGTGGAGCTGTCGCGTCGAGTCGCTACCTTGGGCGAGTATTTCGCGTGGGCGCAGCGATGCGAGGAATTTATCAAACAACTCGAAGAACACAGTCGTGTCAAGCGTCCGCGACTCTCGATCGGAGTTCGACAATCTTTGGTGGCTAGAATCGCGCGACTCGAGGGTGCGAGGACTCGCTTAGAGAGACGGTTTATACACAGCAGTGGTGATTACAGTGGTGACAATACCGCGGAAAGACTCGTTTGGCGAGAGATCGATACCGCGTTCGAAAACCGTATACTGACCGGTGCGGTGATTAACGCAGATTATATCGAACCGCGACAATTTCTCGAAGACGCCAAAGACATCGTGCTCGAACACGTGCAAAAAGTTATGGAAAGACATAATAACGTGAAAGTGAACACTGTGTTCAACGGTGAATTCGTGTCGGGTGATAAGAGCGCAAATAAAAGTGTAAATACCAGAAACTATGAACTCTTTCGTACGTCCGATTTACACGAGTGGTACGAGCGACGCGTCGTCGAGTCCACGCTTGCCTCGCTCGAAGAATTTCAAGAACGCGATAGCGGGTGGGCGTTGTCGCGAATTCTCGATTTAACTGTAAATATAAATAAATATAATCCAATGCGCGCGGGATGTCATATTAAATTACCGCGAGAAATAACACACAATGAAGAGAGCGGTAATAAACGTGCAATCCAAAGACAATACGTGTTTCGCGTGGGCGGTGGTCGCCGCTCTACATCCAGCCGAAGATCATGTTTATCGGGAATCTTCGTATCCACATTATACGACAGTGTTAAATCTCCAAGACATTGAGTTTCCGATGACATTGAGTCAAATTAAAAAATTTGAACTTCACAACAACATTTCGATAAATGTATACTGCATCGAGAAAGAAAACAACATTGTCCCGATACGTCTAGCGAACAAAAGAAGGACAGACACGTCAACTTGCTGTACATGCAAGATTCGCAAGACGTTGGACCTTTTGCGTGGATCAAGAATTTATCTCGCCTCGTGAGCTCACAATTGAGTTGTAGCAAACGCAGACAATATATCTGCGATCGGTACGTATATTTAATAAAAATGCAATATATAAAATATACGAAAGAAAAATTAATTATTTCTTTTTTTACAGATGTTTACACTATTTTAGATCGGACGATAAGTTGCAGTCGCACATTGTAGATTGCCGAGAAATGAACGAGTGCGCTATCCGGTTACCGAGCGATAAAGACAAGTGGCTCGCGTTCAACAACTACAACAGAAAGGAGCGACTTCCCTTCGTCGTATACGCCGACTTGGAGTGCGTGCTGAGGAAGACCGACGGTGATCCGATGGCGCCTACGTACACGTTTCAGCATCATCAAGTATTTAGCGTAGCTTATTATGTACATTGTTCGTACGACGAATCGTTATCCGCGTATCATTCTCACCGTAGTACCGATTGCGTTTCGTGGTTCGTGGAAAAATTAAAAAATTTAGCGCAACGCGTAAAGATTATTTTAACCACGAATGTCCTCATGATAAATTTAACGCGAGATGAGCGGGAAAAGTTTCACAGCGCGACACACTGTCATATTTGCGAAAAACCGTTCGCGCAAGACGACACGCGCATACGCGATCATTGTCATCTTACCGGGCGGTATCGAGGTCCCGCGCATTCAAACTGCAATTTAAATTATAAAGACTCTTCTTGCATTCCCATAGTATTTCACAATTTATCCGGTTACGATTCACATTTTATCATCGAGGAAATAGCTACCGCGTTCGAAGGCTCGATCAACGTACTACCGATAACGAAAGAAAAGTATATTTCATTCACGAAACACGTTAAAGATACCGCCGAAAAATCAGATTGGCGAAGCGACATAAAGTTACGGTTTATCGATTCGTACAAATTTCTCAGTACTAGTCTCGAAAAATTAACATCGTTTCTAAATAACGATAAACTTCAAATTTTAAAATCGAAATTTCAAAATTTATCGATCGAAGAGTTCAATTTATTGACGCGAAAAGGTGTCTTTCCATACGAATACATTGACTGTGTCGATAGGTTGCACGATACGTGTTTACCACCGCGCGAATCATTTTATAGTTCCTTGATCGGTGACACCGTATCCGAGAGCGACTACGCGCACGCCGAAAACGTTTGGAAGCGGTTCTCCGTTCGAAAGCTAGGCGAATACAGCGACTTGTATTTAAAAACAGATGTCTTGTTATTGGCCGACGTTTTTGAAAATTTTCGCAACAAATGTATCGAGGGTTACGGGCTCGACCCTGCGTATTATTATACTCTTCCCGGATACACGTGGGATGCGATGCTAAAACATACGAATATTACGTTCGAATTACTTACTGATATCGATATGGTTATGTTTATCGAACGGGGAATACGCGGTGGCCTGAGCCAATGTTTCGGCAGATACGCGCGAGCCAATAACAAGTACATGCCGTCTTACGACCCATCGAAACCATCGTCGTACATGATGTATTTCGATGTAAACAACTTGTACGGTTGGGCAATGTGTCAACCGTTGCCCTATGCCGATTTTCGATGGGTCTACGACATCTCTGACTTTGACGTTAGCGCGATCGCTTCGGATTCAACCACAGGTTATATTCTCGAGGTCGATCTGGAGTATCAGCAACATCTTCACGACGCGCACGCTGATCTACCGTTCTGTCCAACGCGCGATAAGCCGCCTGGCAAGCGGCAGGATAAGCTCCTCGCAACTTTATACGATAAGAAGCGTTACGTCATACACTATAACAACCTGCAGCAATGCACGCGTCACGGCCTTCGCATCGCAAAGATACATCGCGTATTGCAATTCGCTCAATCCGCATGGCTCCGCGATTACATCGAACTCAACACCCGGTTTAGAACGCGCGCGACAAACGATTTCGAGAAAAATTTATACAAGTTAATGAACAACGCGGTATTCGGAAAAACTATGGAAAACGTGCGCAATCACGTCGATGTAAAATTATTAACAAAGTGGGACGGGCGATACGGCGCGGAGGCGATGATCGCGAAACCAAATTTTCATAGCAGAAGCGTCTTTTCGGAAAATTTGGTCGCCGTTGAACTGCGCAACCTCGAGGTGAAATTCAATAAACCGATCTATGTCGGTATGTGTATACTCGATATATCGAAAGTGTGTTTATACGAATTTCACCACGAGTACATGTTACCGTTATATCGCAAAAATTGTAAAATAATGTACACCGATACAGACAGTTTGATTTATCACATCGAGTGCGAGGATGTGTACGAGAATATGAAACGCGATATCGCTAGATTCGACACGAGCGATTATCCGGCTAACAACGCGTACGGTATACCGCTCGAGAACAAGAAAGTGCCGGGTTTGATGAAGGACGAGAATAACGGTGCGATCATGACTGAATTTGTCGGGCTTAGAGCAAAAATGTACGCGTTGCGAGTAAATAATAAAAAGGATACAAAAAAGGTTAAAGGTGTCAAGCGTAACGTCGTAGCGAGAACGATAACGTTCGACGATTACACGCGGTGTCTGCGCGATGAAATTGAAATGACCCGACAACAATCCTGCATAAGATCAAAATTGCATGAAGTGTACACAATCAGCGAGACAAAAATCGCTCTGAGTCCGTACGACGACAAGCGATATATCGTACCTGATTCGACCGACACCCTACCGTGGGGACATTACCGGATACCCTTATAATGTAATGTAATGTAATGTAATGTATGTATATGTATGTATGTATGTAATGTATATATGTATGTATGTATGTATGTAATGTATATATGTATGTATGTATGTATGTATGTATGTAATGTATGTATGTATGTATGTATGTATGTATGTATAAGGAAAACAAAAGAAATATATATATTCCTATCTTTCTTTTTTCTTTTTTATATTTCATATTTTATATGCTGTATACATCTTACATATATTTTTTATATTTCAGATACTTTATATGTATTTCATATTCTTTATATGTTAAAAATAAAATACAGTTTGTACGAATTAAACCACATTGTCCTTGTGTATCCAAGAGTTGTGCGATCCATCGAATCCCAACCATTTGACGTAAACCTCGTCACCTCTCCTGCGCAGTACTTTCTCCACGAGATACACGTCCGGATAAGTCGCGCGACGCAACTCGTACTCGTAGAACGCTCCAGCGACAGATTTTTTGCGATAGTCCTCGAGTAGATAGGTTACGGGATTAGTACGTTGCACTTTAACGATCTTAAACACTTCGGTGGTCCAGTTTGGCGTGTAACCCTTCTCGAAGATCGTCTTGTACTTGCTAACGCGTACCGGGTCACCTACTTTGAACTTTGCCGGACCCGCGATCTTTATCGCGCTGTACACAGTATCCAAGAGTTTTTCGGCGATCGCGGGGGTAACGTCGGCGGGTCGCATACCGATCGTTCGATGCTTGCGCGCGTTGTAATCCGATACGAGTCGCGGCAACGCGTCGACCCACTTGTAAGTTCCGTTGAGCGTAAACATCTTCCACATATCGTTCTTTAACGTACGATTGAATCGTTCGACGACCAATGCCTTCAACACCGAATACGTGGAATAATGATTGATGCCGTGTTTCTTCACGAGACGTTGCACGTTGGCGTTGTAAAATTCCTTCCCCATATCGGTTTGCATATTTTTCGGACGCCTCTCGCTATTTCGAATTATCTCTGCGATAGCGTCAGCCGTCTCGCTTCCACCTTTATCCTTGAGCGGTACGGCCCACGCGTACTTGTTCAACACATCGATGACGGTGAGTATGTAGTGGTACCCTCTGTTGAAACGAGAGTACGGACGCATCTCGACGATGTCGGCTTGCCACAGGTCATCGTAACCCCGCACTACGACGCGTCTTCGGGGAAAATTTCTTCTCGCCGAAGCATGCAGTTCCTCGACGAGTCGTAGCTTCTCGATATTTTTACGTACGTGGGATTTTAACGATGTCATGTTTTTAGCGGTGCGGCTAGTCGGCGCGTAATAATACGTGTAAAGAAATTACATTATAATTTATATTTCTACTTTTAACTTTTAACCACTCAATAACCGTTTATTCCCGGTCATCGTCTTTCAATAGTGGTTCTTTGTCATCCGTCATTCGTCGCCGTTCGATAGCCGTTCGTAGCCGTTCCTGACCCGTTCGGTAGCCGTTCCTAATTCGTTCGCAGCCGTTCCTGAACCGTTCCTGAGCCTTTAGATAACCGTCCGACAACCGTTCCTGAACCGTTCGACCGTCCTTCAACCGTTCGTAGCCGTTCGTGAACCGTCCGTAGCTGTCCGTGAACCGTTTCTTGTCGTCCATTGTCGTTCGTTGACGTTTTGTTGACGTTTCGTTGTCGTTCGTTGACGTTTCGTTGACGTTTTGTCGTCGTTTTGTTGTCGTTCGTTGACGTTTCGTTAGTGTTTGTTGACGTTTCGTTAACGTTTCGTCGTCGTTTCGTTGTCGTTCGTTGACGTTTCTAATCTAGCGATATTCGCATGCTGAAGCTCGTTTACCACAATCTGTAACGCTCGCACGTCTTTCTCTAACGCTGCAAGCTTCTCGTCTAACTCTTTCAGCTGATTTCTCAACGTTTTAACGCATTGATCCACGTACAGTTTGTTGATGGCGTCGGTATCAGCCACAGGTTGCGCTACACGACGAATCTTGCGCGACCTCGCGTCAAAGTCCGTAACGGTGCGACACAGAGCGTTATCGCGCACGAAATTTCTCATTAATCCGTTCCATCGACGATACGAAATGGCATTCGTCGCGTCATTGCTCTGCTCGGACACTCCAAATTTGTTGATGCGCATCATCGATGCGAGAGACGTCGGACGATCGATTGATTAGTTTTGCCGAGATACCGCTTAATTTATAATAATACCGGCTTCGCGAAGTTCCTCGATGATCGATAGGATCTCGTTGTCGTGGCCGTTGTGGCCCGCTTGGTGCGAAGCGTCGAGCAATCGTAAACGAACCACCAGCTCGTTGGGATCGTCCCAGTGCACGTAGTCGATCTTGTTGTCGGTTAGCGTCATCGCGCGAAGCGCGAATAATCCCTTTCCAGATTTTGTTTTTTTGGGTTCGATCGGTATCAGCTTTGCGATTATTTCTTTGTACTTGTATCCCCTGTTGCCCATTAATCGACCCTGCGCATCGTGATTGCGTTTATGCGCGTTCGTCGTCAACAGCATACTCTTGTACGTTTGCTTGTCATCCTCCGTATAGATGACGTCATCGGGGACTTTTTTGAAGATCAACTCGTAAAGACCAGGTGTGCCGACGTATCGTACGCCGTCGATAATTATGTTATCCGCGTTGTCCACGTCAAAACGTTTATTACCGAACATCATTCCATCGTTGTCGAAATAAACACCGTACACGGTGTCAATACCGCTCTCTCGATCGCCGCTCAGGACAGGCCAGACGTACCTCCGACCCAGCGGACCTAACTGATCTCGCAACGTTTCTCGGCCTTCCAGTGTTTGCAACTGATTTCGGACGTATGTCACGAGCGAGTCGTCCATGGTTTCGAAAACATCCTCGTTCGCGAGTAATTCGGACATCGTAGGTTGTACGGTTCTCATTGACGCTGATGGTGTAGAGGTTATCGGCGGTACATCCAGTAGAGGGTCCGACCGTTTCGATTTATGCGGTGCTGGTGAGCGATCCGACCTGAAGTTGGATCGTTTTCTTTTTTGCGGTGTCGCATCACCTTTCTCGCGCTTCGGGATTGATAACGCTTCGATCCCTGCGTCGGTGTTACTCCCCGGCTCGTTCTTCACCGCGATCGAGCTAGAGTTGTCGACGATCTTTTGTAGCGGCTCGATGAGAGGTCTAAAGCGCCTGTCCAACACGATATCCTCATCGATCTTACCGGTCTTCAAAGCGCGATGTTTCTTGCGAATCGATTCGCTCGTTTTCACAATTGCCCTCGCAATCTTCTCGTGCTCGCGAATATCCTCGCTCTTATCGATCGCAGCCATCGCGGAAAAGCAAAAAAAATGTCAATCTCTCTCTCTCTCTTACATTTCACCTCCGACGAAGTATCGGCAACGACTAATCGTTTTGCGGTATCGCGAACACGTTAAATCTTTTTCTGTATCGCCCATCGTTGAGCGAACTGTCCTTATCTATCACTACGAATCCATACTTGCATTGCCAACAATCGCGACACAACGCGCAAAATTCATCGTACGGCATGTCGGTATTCACGTGATCGTTGTACACGTGTTTCAGGTTGGTACCATCCTGTTTGAACAGGATCAGCAGGTTCGCGTTGTCGCGTATCAGATGTTTAGGTATTCTCGCGTACGTCTGACAGAGATAAAAGCAGTCGACGCTCGAGTGCCGGCCCATTGAGAAGTACTCTCTCACAGCATCTTGCTTATCACATGCCACGTCATCGAACACAAAGATCGAGTTTGGACGCGCCTCGCTCGGCGGAATGACGTCACTGTTGTTGGAGAACGTGAAGTAGCCGATTTCGTCGATCGATGTCAGCAAATTCTCCAGATATCGATATTTTGGTTGTTGCAACGACTTTGAGTACACGTACACGTTTTCGAAACGTACACCGTGCGGACTTTCCAGCAGGCTTATGAGAACGTTGGTTTTACCACAATTCGAGGGACCGCAAACGATCGCGCATATAGTAGTCGGTAGCATCGTACCATGCTTGCGCATCTCCGCGTTGTCCCCCATCGATCGTAATCTGTCGTCGCAATTCGTCACGCGTATCGCCAAAGGTTGTCGCACGAATCTCATTTTCACACTATCGACTGAGGAACGCTGGATCGAACGCCTATTTATAGGTGCGCGGAACCGCGAATCGCTCAGTAACGAAAATGTTTGTCCTACTGTCGAGACCTTCCGATATTTGCGATTTGAGCGCCGAACAGTTACAATTTGTGCCGAAAGTTGTTCTGCTGCGAATGTGCGGCGATCACGTCCACTACTTGTGGGACAAGCTTCCGGAACATATAAAAGCGGATTTAGAGGTTCAACAATATCGACGCTGTTACGAACATTACAATCAACCGTGGCAGCGAACGCACATCGACGGTCCAGCACCGTTAATAAAAGATTGCGGCGAATGTCAACGAAAATAGGTACAGGCCTATTAAATCGTGCGATAAACGCCCTTCCTTTCGAGTTACATATCCCCGGCTATCAGTTTTGCGGTCCGGGCACTCATTTGGAAAAACGATTGGCGAGAGGTGATCGGGGTATAAATCCATTGGACGCGGCCTGTCGCGAGCACGATAGAGCGTATTCCCGGAACACCGATCTCACCGAGAGACACGCGGCTGACAGGATACTCGCCGAGAAAGCGCGAACTCGCATCGTCGCGAAAGATTCGACTCTCGGTGAGAGAGCCGCAGCTACAGCTGTTTGGGCAGCGATGAAAGCCAAGACAAAAATCGGCATGGGTATGAAAACGAAGATAAAGACGAAGATGAGGACTACGCGGAAAAGGTCGACGAAAAAGCGGATACTTCCGACAGCGAAACGAGGCGGTGTATTGCCGATTCTACCGATGTTGGGTGCGCTCGGATCCTTGATCGGTGGAGCGGCTGGCGTGGCCAAGGCGGTGAACGACAGCAAAGCCGCGCGCCGTCAGCTGGAGGAGCTGCAACGCCACGATCGCGCGATGGAAGGTCGCGGGCTTTATCTCGCTCCGTATAAATACGGACAGGGACTATATCTCAGCCCATACAAACGTGGACAAGGAGTGGCAACGAAGAAAAAAAAAGACGCTAAAAATGCCTATGGGTGTGACAACGAACATACAATTAGAACAATTGGCGAAACGTATGCGTATACCATACTTTAGAGGGGTTTTCATGAGGGGAAATCGCGCTATATATTTCGACGGCTTTGGTAATCTTCGACCTCCGAATGAATTGGTGCGATATTTCGGATGGAATGTGACGAAGATCGAGTACAATCGCGCGTCCTTTCAATCTTACGATCAAAGCATCTGCGGACAATTGTGTCTGCGGTTTCTCCGAACAGTCGACGACAATCGGTGTGAACTTAAAGCCTGACAATGCGCCGTTAAGATTCAGTATTCGTTAAACAGTTTTGCCGACATGTCTATGACATTCACGCTGACCGGGAAGAGTAGCGTCCTCGCGGCACACTACCATCCAGCCATAGATTTGAGCGACGGTGATTACGAGCTCGGTCTAACAAATTTTGAGACTTATCATACGATATCGAATGTGAATTCCTCGAATAATAAATTTTATTTCGATGAGGATGACACGGAAATTACGATTCCCGAGGGATCGTACGAGATACATGCAATACACGAGTTTTTGAAACGTGCAATTTCACGGAAACGCCCGCGACGCGTAGTTCGCTCCGGCAATCGTGTCGACAAACGCGGTGATATCACGGGGATATCGCGAGAGGAGACCGTTCGAGCGAACGGTGACGAAGACGAGGTTGTAGAATACCCGATAGTGCTCCGTGCTAATTACAATACGATGAATAGCGAGATCAAGTGCGCTTTCAGAGTAAACTTTAACAAACCCAACAACATTGGATCGCTGCTGGGATTCTCGTCGAATTCTGGGAGTCTCGTATATTGCAGCCGGGACAATGGCACCAATCGGACATACCGATTAATATCATCAACGTAAATATTATCCGCGTAGAGTGTAACGTGACCGCTGGTGCGTACAGCAATAGCAAACGCGTTCATACGATACATGAATTTTCACCGAGCGTGCCGCCAGGATATAAGATATCGGAAACGCCGGCGCAGATCATTTACCTGCCGATCATCGCGCGGAGCATTACGGATCTAACGATACGCGTTGCGGATCAAGCCGGACGATTGCTCGATTTTCGAGGAGAAGAGATCACCATCAGATTGCACGTACGACGGCGACAAAATTAGTGCGCGATACATGAGACGCTCGTGTTGAGCGGAGCGAAAGACGCGAGAGATAACGCGACAACAACGACAACAACGTCAACATTTGCTAATATTCGATTATCCGGTTGCGCCAAGAAAAAGAAACTCAACGCGTCAAACGTTGAATTTTTGCAATCTTTGGGATTCGCGGTGCGAAATATCTGAGAAAACATGACCGACATCCTTAACATCGAAGGCGAGCCGGTCTTTGACGATCGTATCGTTAAGATCGAGACTCACACGTACAACCCGTACGCCAATACGACGTTTGAGCACAGCGATGAGATACGAATACCCATACAACAACAGGATCTGTATACGTTGCCATATGAGAGTTTTCTATACATCAAGGGAAAACTAAAGATAAACAAACCAGCTGAAGGGTTTGATGTGGTACTGGGAAATAATTGCGTCGCGTTCATGTTCGATGAGATTCGATACGAACTCGACGGTGTGGAGATTGATCGTAGCAGAAATGTGGGAATAACCAGCACACTCAAGAATTATGTAACGATATCATCCGATAGAACCGTGATTATGAGAAACGCCGGCTGGGATTCGCCTACTAACACGAATGGATACTTTAATTTTTGCGTACCGCTCTACATGTTATTGGGATTTTGCGAGGATTACAGGCGCGTGGTGATTAACGCTCGTCACGAATTGATCTTAATACGATCGCGCAACGACAACAATTGCCTGATTGGAAATTTGGTGTTGGAGTCTGTGATCGACATATTCAAGATACAATGGCGAATGCCGCACGTCGTATTGAACGAGATTAACAAGTTATCGATGCTGCGCGCCTTGGAAAGCGGACAATACCTCAGTATGGGTTTTCGCACGTGGGATCTGTACGAATTTCCGCTATTGCAGCGTACAACCAAACATTCGTGGCCCATTAAGACCGCGACTCAGCTGGAGAAGCCGCGATACGTTGTTTTCGTTCTACAGACAGGTCGGAAGAACGTCATGTCTGAGGATACGAGTCGATTCGACGACTGCAAATTGACCAACGTGAAACTCTATCTGAACTCGGAATGTTATCCGTACGATGATATGAATCTGGATTTCGATAAAAACAGATGATCGATTTTGTACGACACGTATCAACGTTTCTGCAAAAAGTATTACGGATACGAGTATCTCGAGCCGAGTCTCACCGTCACGCAATTTTTACGTAACGGTCCATTCGTGATCATCGATTGCTCTCGACAAAACAAATCGGTCAAAAGCGCAACCGTGGATGTGAGATTGAAATTCGAGTGTAAGGAGAACGTGCCGCCGAATACCACAGCGTACTGCCTCATCATACACGACCGCGTGATTCAGTACAACCCGTTGACCAATGTTGTGCGCAAAATCACCTAAGTGTGGGGGGAGGGGAGAATGAGACGATATAAAATCTATAATACATCAGGATCAATCGCAGTCTTCTTCTCGACGTGCCGATTTAAAAAAGAAAAACGTTATGTCTGTACCAACGTTCGTGGACCTACAAGGATTCTTCGTCGGGATGAAATTTGTCGTAAAGGAGATGGCGGTGCTGAAAAAGGGGACCGTTCTGGCGCATTACATTTTTACATACCCCCTACCATGGAATCTCCTCACAAAATCCGACAAATCCTGCGCTTCCTGGCTGATCGCGAATCACCATGGATTACGATGGGAAGACGGAAACGTGCCGTACAGCATGGCTAAACGCTTGATTACATCAGCCGTGCTTGGAACAGAAGAGGATGACGAGACATCGACTCTCGTATACGTTAAGGGATGCCAGAAACGGGAATGGCTGGTGGATTTGCTTGAGAATCTTGCGAGAGAAAATTTAATCATCGAGACTTTGGATGCTGATTACGAAGATATTGAATCTTTAAATAATCTAGATGTTACTAATACTATACGATGCGGAAAACATGTTAAGAATTGCGCATTACAGAATGTATTAAAAATATTTAACTGGTGGTCGCAATACCAAAAAAAATTGTAATATTTTTATAAATAAAATGTGTAAACGTATTTAATGTTTTTTTTTATTTCTTATTCTCCCCACTCCTTTCCTCGCGAGTCGTTTCTAAGAATTCTTTTTAACGTTGGCCGTTTCCCCTTCTCCTAAATTTTCAGAACAATAATCTCCCATCGCATCATACGTTGACCGTTTCCCCTTCTCCTAAATTTTCAAAGCAATAATATCCCATCGCATCATACGTTAACCGTTTCCCCTTCTCCTAAATTTTCAGAGCATTGATCTCCCACCACATCATACTTTTGAAAAATAAGCGTCACGTATATTCGATTAAATTTTTATACGATCAGTGTCGCATCAACCGCTAGTACCAACGGTTCACTTCTCATAATCGAGAGACAAAATGTACTCCGCTGAAGGAAGCACCAGCAACGGTTGCAAACGCGCGAATTACTACGTTCCACGAGACCAAATTAAACCGTGCAAGAAACCATGAGATGAAGTTAAGCCGTACAAGAAACCACTTGATTTGTAAGTATCACAAATGTTTTATATATTTTTTATATATTTTTTCATATATGTTTTTTCCATACTATTTCATATTTTTGTATTTTTCAGATGCGATAAACCACGTATTTTGGTACGCAGATTTGCTTTGACGCGCACTGCTTATAAATACTTAGATATTGGCATTAGCGTTGGAATAACATCTTACGTGGAACTGCATCTGGGTGATAACCGAGGCAACCGAATCGTATTATCTATCGATACATGGGAATCGCTAATGCTGAAACGCGCGAACGTTGAACAACTTGTACAGACGCCTAATCATGCACCGATATGGATTAACGATTTAACAAATGAGATTGTTAAAATAAGTGATGCGAGTGTTGTCAAACTTGCGTTGCGCGATTCTTGCTTGTACATGAAATCGTCAACTATATTTTTCTTATTCGAACTCGAACACTGTGTTAATCACTAATATTTTAAGCTGTGCGAGAATCTAGAAGCTGTAAATGAGAGTTTCGATCAATTTGTTCGGAGTTTGCAAAGTAGTATGTTTGGCGCTGAGAGAGATTCTGCGGTTAAAATCTTGCGCGAAGTCTATGATAAAACATCTATCATAGATTGCGAACTATTAGCTTATGCTGTGGATGAAATTTTGTCTGAAACCTTGAGACGGGGTGATGTATGGTAATATAAATAAATAAATGTGTTAAAAAATGAAAAAATGATTATGTATTTCTTTCGCTTCCCTTCCTTGCATATCCTCAGTACAAACCGCGCGCGATCTTAAGGTACGATGCCGTAATGCGTGGGAGAAGGATGGCGCGAGGCGTTCGCATGAGCGCGGGAAAGGGATAGCGTTCGTAAGTCGGTGCGATAAGTATAGCGTTCGTAAGACGGTGAGTAAGAGGGAGATAGCGCGAGGCGATCGCATGCACGCGTGTGGGAGAAGGACAGCGCGAGGCGTTCACGAGTAGGAAAAGGATAGCATTCTATGTGTGTGTGCGAGAAGGATAGCGCGAGGCATGCGCGTGGATGATGATGCGAGATACGGCGTTCGTAAGATGGTGAGTATGCGGGAGATAGCGCGAAGCATGCACGTGTGTGGGAGAAGGACAGCGCGAGGCGTTCGCGAGTAGGAAAAGGATAGCATTCTATGGGTATGCGAGAAGGATAGCGCGAGATATGCGCGTGGATGATGATGCGGGATACGGCGTTCGTAAGGCGGTGAGTATGAGGGAGATAGCGCTAGGCATGCACGCGTGTAGGAGAAGGATAGCATCCGCATTGGCGTGGGAAAAGGATACGTTCGCGGGAGAAAGAGGGATAATGCGAGGCATGCATGTGGGAAAAGGAAAGAAGAAGGTGCAGAAATAATCATTTTATTATATATATATATAATAATGTTTATTTTACAAAACGTGTGTATAATACAAATTGTGTGTGTGTGTGTGTGTAATATAAAATATAAAATATAAAATATAAAAAATAATAAAAAATAATAAAAATAATAAAATAATAAAAATAATAATAAAATAAATAATATAATAAGGATAATATAATATAACAAGGATAAAATATAATAATATAATAAGGATAAAATATAATAATATAATAAGGATAAAATATAATAATATAATAGGGATAAAATAAAATAAAATATAATATAAGAATAAAATAAAATATAAGGCGGCGCTCCATCTGAAACAGAAAAACATTATATTAATATAAATTTAATATTTTTTAAAATAGATACAATTAATTCTTTGAGTATTTCAATGTGGTTCTCACTCACAAAATGTGTCCAGCTTATACAGTGCAAATTGGGCACATGTTGCAGGGCATTATTTGGTGCAGCGGTTTTCCACATTCTCTGCAAAACGCTCCCAGAATTAGTTCGTAAATTGCACTTTCATGCTGTCGCACAACACGAATATTTGAAAATAAGTCTGCAATGCGCATAAAACAACATGTGCAAATTTTTTCATTGTCTTCACTTTTATAATAAAAGTATATGCAACACATTTTTACCGCACCTAAACTATTTATTTCAACGCGGTTTAATGTACGTAGATTTACGTCCGTACTAGCACTGCTGTAATCACTATTATAGTCGGAATCCTCCGAAAGTATGCGGTCTTCGTCTGATGAATCGTCCGACAAATTCACAATTTCCATCACGTTGTCTTCGAGAATGACATCCTTATTTTCAATAATAATAACTTCATCATCGGCATCTTCGAGAATGATATCCTCATCTTCAATAACAATAACTTCATCTATTTCCATTTTTATGCAGATTATCACAAAATCTTCCTCTACACTATCGATATACGGACCGTAAGCTTTCAAATCGCATACTGAGTTTTTGACACCCTTCGTTCTTCATTATATATTTTTAATCTATCGCGTTACAGTACCGCGATGGTTCTATTTTGTTTATAATAAATTATAGCAGCCAGACATCGGCGCTAGCCTTATCATCTTTCTACGAAATTCAACAATGCCTCACGTGCAATAGTGCAGTGTGAGATGATATTTGTTTATAATGTTTATAAATTCTCGAGCAGTCGGACATCGACACTCACCCTTTGTATACACCGCGCTGTTTATGCTCCCGCGATAAGCCCCCCCCCCCCGCGTGACGTCATTCCCCCGCGCCACCAAAATCCCCCTCCGCCCGCGTGACGTCATTCCCCCGCGCCGGTTTCCCCTCGCTCCTCACCCCCCCTCAGAGGACCTGAGTTAGAACCCGCCTATAATAACTACTTATGCGAAAGATAATAATAATAATAAATATTTTCATATAAAACTATCAATTTAAAAAAAATGCAATAATCTACATTTTATTTCTTTCATTAGTAAAATTGTATAGTATATCGAAATACAGTATATGTTCTTGTCTGCTATATTTTTTGAAAAAGCAACGTATGTAATGCCACTAATTTATATGTTTTATATACAATTTATATATTTTATTTACTATACTTATTACATTTTATTATATTATTATATACATTTATATACATTTATTTATATATTGTATATTATATACATATGTATATGCTACTTATACATTATAAGTGTATATATATATATATAACTGTTTATTAATAATAATTTATTAATAATAAATGCTATTTACAGTGGATCATTTAAAGAGATTAACAAGAGAAATAGTGACTATAAAATATGATATGAGACAAGCATTGAGCTTATTAGATATTTTAGTTGAAAGAACTAATAAAAGCACAGAATGTGCAAGTACGAAATTTTCTTTTGGTGACGCTGAAAATCGGTTTCCGTTGCAAACTGTAACCCGATTAGCGGAAGTTGAGGAGATTTTGAAAGTTTCAGATTCCCAACATAACACTGAAATAGTAAGTTGACACATATAAATTTATATACAATATAATAGTCATGTGAAATTATATTTTAGTAATTGAATGCATATATATATATATATATATATATATATATATATATATATATATGTATTTCACAATTATTATCAAATCTTTTATAAGTACATTATATAATCAATCTTAGGTAAACTTTTCCACAATAAAAACATTGTATGTCCTTTTCAGAAATTTTAATACCTATTTTAATTTTATACATATAAATAATCCCAATTAAAATAATTAAGCATAAAAAGCTGTTTTTTTTTTACTTATAAGATTATCACATTTCATGAGATTTATTAATCATTTAAAATTATTATTAATTATTTATTAGATATTATCAGAGATATTAATCACTTAAAATTGTTATAGAAAATGATTGAAGATTGTTAAGAAAAAAACATTACTTTATTTAATCTAATAATATATTACTTTTACTCTTACCTTATAGCGCATATATATCAAATCTATCGGAGGAACATGCGTCTATGATGCCGTAAAGAGAACGTTGTATAAAACATTCTCAAATAAATTGGCGGAGAAATATAACTGGGAAGGCCGACGCGGAAAAGAGCCACTGCATAAATTGGAACTAATAAAAGTTATTTTCAGTAAGTTTGTTTATATGTAAATACAACTGCAAAATATCTTCTGTTAGAAGATATTTTTTTTCCCTTTCTATGTGCGTGTAAAAATGAAAGGACACTTAATTTTATCTTTGGTTCTTGCACCACTTACTGATAAAGCATCTATTGAAGCTTTAAATCGTTTTCTGTAAATAAAAAAATCATTAAATGTAAAAGATAATTACACAAAATCTACGATTGCAAGATAATTTGAAATTGATTGTCAAATTTATAAAATAAATGTAGCCATTAGCAAGTTATAGTAAATAGATGGTAATAATTACGTTTTAATTTACGTACTTTCCAACGCTTTAAATTTATTTAAAAGTTGCGTGTGTGTTTTATTATATCCTTTACTCTTGAATGTTTCTTCTACTTTTTTAAAAATTTCTAAAGTTCTAAACTTCTTTCCGTCCATCAATGTTATCACTTGCAATTCTTTTATAGTTGCTAAAAAAACTCTGTTTCCTCGACATCCCAAGTTGCCGGCTTCTTTTTTTCTTGATTTTTATTCATTATTGTAAAAAATATATAAGTATTCGTATAACCACAACACGATGTATACAGCACAATTTCCTTCTGTTGGCAACACTGCAACTAACTCGACTCTTGTCGTTTCCACCGAACCTCATTTGGACCCAACCTTAAAATTTTATTAGGTAGAGTTCAACTTTAAGTTTGGTGTTTCCACCGTAAGAACGCTCACCCCAACTCGACTCTGACTCGACTCTAATCCGATTCGAACCCTCGATGGAAACATACTCTATGTGTGTGTATACGCGTATACGTTCTCTCTCACACATACACCCCATCGCATGTAGCAAACAGTGATCGCAGCGAGCGCCTCACGCAATCACCAGCATCGGACGGTGAGTTGCGCCGCCCCTGCCTGCCTCGCGTACGCGGCCCGTAATTCGTTAACTATTTAAACTTATAATTTAAAAACTAACCCTCGGAAAAAATTTTGGCAAAGGAAAAACCGTCTTAGAATAGTGTCAAGTATATGACATTGTAAGTTGGTCACAGAAGGTTGTTTTGAATCACACTGTATATACATTTGTGTGTGCGTGCGCGCGCGCGCATGTGTAATTTCTTTTATATGTGTATATATATATATATATATATATATCATTTAAAGATAATAAAAACAACAATACTTTTATTGTTTATTAATATATTTATCTCTCTTTTACAAATTTTTACAGTTTCTCATCGGCCGCTTGTCGGCAACAAGCTTGTAGCAAACGAGATAAGCATTGAAAGTGAACAAGACGAATATATGAATGCGAGTAAGACAATGGCTGCGTTCAGCAGAAAAAGCAGCTTTGCAACTGTTGAAAAATTCTTTAATATGATTGGTTTATACCAGTGCTGGAATTTACTTGCACATTTCGGCCCGATTCTGTAGCTTACGCCTACTGCCCCCCACTCCTCGCTCGCGCGTTAGCAACGGGTCGCCAGATACGCGTAACTAAGGAGCGCGACGCTACGTCTCAGGAATGTCCGCATGTAAAAATGTCTAAATGCCCTAACCCTAAATATAACGATAAGACTTATTAAATAATTAAATCAATATATTATATATTCCGTTTATATAATTTACATACTTTTGTGATACTTTATTCAAAGCTTTCTCTTAACCCGATTTAGAATTATATCAATTTATAACGTTAAAATATATGTAATTTATTTTTGCGTACATTAAAATCATATTATCGATAGTAGTGTATCTAGGCCGGTTCTAAGCCATGGTCCTCTGAGGGGGGGTGAGGGGCGAGGGGAAACCGGCGGGGGAGGGGGGTGACGTCACGGGGGAGGGGGAGGGGGTGACGTCACCGTGGGGAGGGGGGTGACGTCACGGGGGAGGGGGTGACGTCACGGGGGAGGGAGATGACGTCACGGGGAGGGGGTGACGTCACGGGGGAGGGGGTTGACGTCACGGGGGGATGACGTCGGGGGGGGGGGGTGACGTCACGGGGGTGAGTATGACGTCACGGGGGGTGGGAATGACGTCATGGGGTGGGAATGACGTCACGGGGGTGACCGCGGCGGAACGGTAGGCGCGGGGTCCGCGGAGAGGGGGAGGGGACCGCGGCGGAACGGTAGGCGCGGGGTCCGCGGAGAGGGGGAGGGGACCGCGGCGGAACGGTAGGCGCGGGGTCCGCGGAGAGGGGGAGGGGGACCGCGGCGGAACGGTAGGCGCGGGGTCCGCGGAGAGGGGGAGGGGGACCGCGGCGGAACGGTAGGCGCGGGGTCCGCGGAGAGGGGGAGGGGGACCGCGGCGGAACGGTAGGCGCGGGATCCGCGGAGAGGGGGAGGGGACCGCGGCGGAACGGTAGGCGCGGGGCCGCGGGGAAGAGGGAACGCGGAGGTACGATGTCGCTTGTAGGTGTGGCAATGGTGTTGGAAAAGGATGACGTTCGCGGGAGAAAGAGATAAAGAGAGATAGCGCGAGGCATGCATGTACCGATGAGATAGCGCGAGGCGATGCGAGAGAGAGCATACGCGAGGCGGTGCGAGAGAGAGCATATGCGTGGCGGCGCGAGGCGATCACAGGCACGAGGGAGAGGATGACGTTCGCGGGAGAAAGAGATAAAGAGAGATAGCGCGAGGCATGCATATACCGATGAGATAATATTATAATATGTAAACCACTATCGAACGACTATCGAACGGCCATTGAACGGCTATCGAACGGCTTTGAACGACCATTGAACGGCTTTGAACGGCTTTTGAACGGCTTTGAACGACTATCGAACGGTCATTGAACGGCTATCGAACGGCTTTGAACGGCTATCGAACGGATTTGAACGGCTTTGAACGACTATTGAACGGCTAATGAACGACAAAACAATTATTTATACACCATTCAAATATTTAAAGTCTATGTGCATGTACTGAAATGTAACATCCGTAGCCTGATAAGGTGGCTGACGCCGCTATCTAACGTCACGTACTGAAATTTAATACTGGGCTATGAAAGAGGAAAAGGGAAGAATAAGAGAGAATAAAATATATTTTAACAGTAGTTTATTCTAAATAATGTTTGGTTGAATCTTTATGATGATTCGTCCACCAATTGAATATTTTAAATACATTTTGTAAAGCGCAATTTTTCAAATGTTTTTCACAGCGCATAGTATTAGTAACATCTAACTTATTTAACGAAGTGATATCTTCATAATCCGCATCCAAGGTCTCAATAATAACGTTGTTTCTCGCATCATCGTCAAGTATATCGACCAGCCATTCTCGTTTTTCGCATCCTTTAACGTACACGATAGGAGATGCTCCATCTTCCTCTTCCGTCGCACCCATCACAGCTCTCGTAATTAAACGCCTAGCGAAGCTGTATGGAACGTTTCCATCCTCCCATTGAAGTCCATGGTGATGTCCGATTAACCATGAAGCTTGGCATCTCTCAGATTTTGTAAGCGCACGCCATGGTACGGGACTTGCAAAAAAGTAATGAGAGAGAACAGATCCATTTCTCAATATCGCTACTTCCTTCACGACAAAGTTTCTCCCGATAATGAATCCCTGCAGATCCACAAACGTTGGCGCGATCATGCTGATAATATTACCGTACGATTACAAGAACGATGTACGACTGTTGCCGATCGTCAAAATCTCAATCTTTATATATTTTGACATTGGAGGGGATATTTGCTGATTTAGGTAATTTTACGAACTACGTTGGTCAATGGGCAATATTCGACAACACGATCGTGCAAGATGAGACAATAGGCGGTAGTATTTGTCGGTATATCCTCCTTGCACTCAAACTCTAATCTCACGTCCACGGTGGAATTTTTGACAGACTCGTTTTGTCGCGAGCAATCGATAACCGCGAGAGGACCGCAATGTAGAAATTTTGAAATGTTTAATAACACATCATCATTATCACATCCGTAATAAGATTTGCGAAAACGAGAATACATATCGAACAAGAGGGCGAATCTATTTTTATCGAAATCTAAATTCAAATCATCGTAGGGATAAAATTCCGAGTTCAGATAGAGTTTAACGTTGGTCAATTTGCAGTCGTCGAATGTAGTAATATCTTTTGACACAGCATTTTTTCTACCAGTCTGCAGCGCAAAGATCACGTATCGCGGCTTCTCCAGCTGAGAGGCGGCTTTCACGGTCCACGAATGCTTGGTCGTATTATGCAATAGAGGAAATTCGTATAGATCCCAAGAGCGAAAACTGATATTCAAGTATCGCCCGCTTTCCAACGCGCGCAGCAAGGATAGTTTATTGACCTCGCTCAATATTACATGTGGCATACGCCATTGTATCTTGAATAATTCGATATCAGCTTCAGCCGAAGCATGTCCAAATATGCAATTGTTATCGTTGCGCGAACGTATCAGAATTAATTCGTGACGAGCGTTGATCACAATTCGCTTATAATCTTCGCAAAAACCCAATAGTATGTTTAGCGGCACGCAAAAATTGAAGTAAGATTCAACAGCATTATGTGACATATTCCACGCAGCATTCCCCAAGATTTTACCTTTCTCGGTTGTTAGAGAGATATAGTTTTTAATCGTAGAAGTTATTCCAACGTTTCTGTTGCGGTCAATCTCCACACCGTCGAGTTCATATCGAAGTTCATCAAACATAAACGCGACACAATTGTTTCCCAATACCACTCTTCCCTCTTCAGCTACTTTACGCACCATCAACTTTCCTTCAACGTATAGAAAACTTTCACATGGTAACGTGTACAAATCTTGATGTTGTATCGGTATCCGTATCTCGTCGCTATATCCAAGCGTTGTGTTGGCGTATGGATTGTACGTATGAGTCTCAATCTTGATGATACGGTCGTCAAAGATCGGCTCATCTCCGATATTCAAGATGTCAATCATATTGTTATGTATTTCGTACGACGAATCCCAATGATTTTAAAAACTCGCGATTCAACGCGCTGAGCTTCTTTTTAGCGTAACCAGATATCTGATTATTGTCACCCGATACAGTAGTCACTCGCCTTCTAGCAAAAATATTGTCCCTCGCAAAGATATTGTCTCTCGCGTGCTCCGTGCTTCCGTTCAACACAAGCATTTCATTTGTCAAAGGCTTTATTTTTGCCGCCGCCGTATATGCAATCTTACGGTAATTTCCTCTCCTCGAAAATCGAGCAAATGTCCTTCTTGATCAACAATGCGTATCGTTAAATCAGTAATGCTCCGTGCGACGATCGGTAGATAAATGATCTGTGCTGGCGTTTCCGATATTTTATATCCTGGCGGCACGCTCGGTGAAAATTCATGTATCGTGTGTACGCGCTTGTCATTGCTGTACGCGCCAGTGGTTACGCTGCATTCTATACGAATAATATTTACGCTAATAATATTTATTGGTACATCCGATTCGTGCCATTTCCGAGGCTGTAATATACGATTCGACGAGAATCCCAACAACGATCCAACGTTGCCCGGTTTACTAAAATTTATTCTATAGACACATTTGATTTCACTTTTTAGCGTATTATGATTAGCGCGAAGCATTATTGGATATTCATCGTGTTCTTCGTCATCAACAATATCGTTGGAATCAACTACGCGTCGATGTCGTAAAATTGCATGTCGGAGATATTCGTTTATAGCGTGTAATTCGTACGATCCCTCGGGAATCGTAATTTCCTTATCGTCGTTATCAAAATAAAATTTATTATTCCAAGAATTCACGTTCGATATCGTATGATACGTTTCAAAGTCCGTTAAACCAAGCTCGTAATCGCCATCGTCTAAATCTATAGCCGGAAAGTAACTTACAGCAAGCGCGCTACTCTTGCCGGTCAACGTAAGTGTAAGTGACATGCTGGAAAACTGTCAAACGAATACTGAGTCGCGATGGTGAATTGTCAGGCTTTAAATTTATATCGATCATCGACCGTTTGAAGAAATCCAAGACACAATTGTCCACAAATACTTTGATTATAATTTTGATAGGCCGTGTGATTGTATTCTATATTTGCAACATTCTGTCCAAAATATCGCACTAATTCCTTGGGTGGTCGCAGATTTCCAAAACTATCGAAATATACTACACGATCTCCCCTCTTTGCATACGCAACCCAATGAGTACCGGAACCATCGACCTCATCCAAATTGACAATACCGCTCTCATTTCGTCGTACACCGTTTATCGGTAAATTATTGCGCATGAAAACACCTCTAAAAAATTGTATACGCATACGTCTTGCAAGCTGTTCCAATTGTACATTGGTTGTTACACCGACAGGCATTTTTATTTTGACATTTTTTTTTTTTTCTTGGCTGCTGTTGAGAACCCTCGTCCACGCTTGTATGGAGCGAGATAAAGTCCGTGACCTTCCATGGCGCGATTATGACGCTGCATTTCTTCGAGCTGACGTTGCGTCGCCTTGCTATCGTTCACCGCCTTCGCGATTCCCGCTGCTCCGCCAGCCAACGAACCGAGAACTCCCAATAATGGTAAAATTGGTAAGATACCACCGCGCTTCGCTATAGGAAGTATTCGTTTTTTCGCAGTCTTTTTCTTCATCGATGATTTTTTTGTTTTCAGCCCCATACCGAATTTTGTCTTTGCCTTCATAGCCGCCCAAACAGCTGTAGCGGCTGCTCTTTCGCCAAGAGTCGAATCTCTCGCGGTAATACGCGTTCGCGCTTTCGTAGCGAGTATATTATCCGCAACGTGTCGTCGACCAAGATCGTTGCTTCGGGAATAAGCTATGTCGTGCTCGCGACACGCGGCATCCAATGGATTGATACCTCGATCGCCTCTAGCCAATCGTGTTTCTAAATGAGTTCCTGGTCCGCAAAACTGATAGCCTGGAATATGTAATTCGATAGGAAGTGCGTTTATCGCACGATTTAACAAACCGCTACCTCTTATAATTTTTGCTGACATTTGTCACAATTTTTTATTAACGGTGTTGGACCGTCGAAATGTGTTTGTTGCCACGACAAATTATAATGTCGCGTGCATCGACGATACTGTTGAACCTCTGAGTCAGCTTTTATATGTTTGGGAAGCCTGTCCCACAATTGTTCCACGTAGCTACCAAAGTCTCGCAGTAAAACAATCTTGGAGATAATCTGTAACTGCTCGGTGGTAAGCTCGAGAATATCGCTGTCAACCGATAGAAGAAGAAACATTTTTGAGACTGAGCGGTCTCGATTCGGTGCGCCTCTATAAATAGGGCCCCGATGACTCATTTTCCAAAATCTGATTTGAGATTTGCGAGAGCAGACATGCGGTTCGCGCGACAAGCGACGATAATCAAAGTGATAAATTTTGACGATAAAACACGAGTAATGTCCGAGAAAGAAATACGCAAGCATGGAAACATGCTGCCGACTACTATACGCGGTATCATTTGCGGTCCTTCGAATTGCGGTAAAACTAACGTGTTGATAAGTTTGATAGAAAGTCCACACGGTGTACATTTCGAGAATGTGTACGTATATTCGAAATCGCTTCAACAACCGAAATATCGATACTTGGAAAATTTGCTATTATCGATCGATGAAATTGGCTATTTTACATTCTCTAATAATAGTGACGTTATTCCACCGAGCGAGGCGCTTCCGAATTCCATTTTTATCTTTGACGACGTGGCGTGCGATAAGCAAGATACGATAAGAGAGTACTTTGCAATGGGTCGACACTCGAGCGTCGACTGTTTCTATCTTTGTCAAACGTATGCCAAGATACCCAAGCATCTTATACGGGACAATGCAAATTTACTGATTTTATTTAAACAAGATGGTACAAACTTGAAACATGTATACAACGATCATGTAAATACTGACATGTCTTACAGCGATTTTCGCGCATTCTGTCAGAAATGTTGGCAACACAAGTATGGATTTGTAGTGATTGATAAAGACAGTTTACAGACTAATGGAAGATATCGAAAAGGATTTAACGATTTTGCAATACCCTAAAGTGGTTAGTCGCTATCGATACATCGATCGAGCAACATGACGACGACGATTGACAGTGACGATCGTGAGAAGATTGCGAGAGAGATTGTAAAAACGAGTGAATCAATCCGCAAAAAATATCGTTCTTTAAAAACCGGTCAAATGGAGGAAGACGTCGCATTGGAGAGGCGCTTTAAACCAATTATCAAACCTCTAAAACAACTTGTCGAAAATACAATCAATGTGGAATCTAATGAAGCGAAAATCGAACCATCGAGTATGCTCGAAGACAAGCATCTGAAAAAAGAGTCTGGAACAAAGCGAACAAGGTCAAATATATCATTGAACGGTTCGCTAATAACTTCTACTCCAAATCAATCGAAACGTAAGCGAATGAAACAATTATCGAATGTGATTACTTCTACTCCGATAAAAGATGTACAATCGAGTCAAATATTGCACGAAAGATCGTCTCCGTATGTGGAAGAAGTTTTCGAAACCACGCCTGAAACGCTTGTGACATCGGTTCAACATCTGCTACAAACGTCCGAGGGTCAAAATACATTGCGCACACATCTGGGTCCACTAGGGCAAAAATATGTTGGAGCTATTTTGAGTCAAGATAAAAATAACAGTATGGATTATGTTTACGGTGTTAAATTTTGCAACGAAGGAATGATGCTTGGTGATCAAATTTTTGATGTGGATAAAGATGACAATATAATTATCGGTGGAATAAGATACATGGGAACACCAGGTCTCTATGAGTTGATTTTCAAGAGAATACCCGACGGTGACGTATACAATGATGATGATAAAATTAAATACAAAAATATATTACTGGCGACAAATGCACATAGACGTGGCAATGATATGCGTAATCCAGTGTTAAGTAACAAGGGATACAAGTATAAAAATATAATAGCACCATTAATCTCTATTAAAAATATAATAGCGCCTGGAAAAAAAGCTGGAAGAGGTATAAACATACCGCGCGCTATGACGTTAAACGATAATAAGATCGATTACGTGCATTGGAATGATCCCAACGAGTTGGTAGATCGCTTGCGATTGCTGGAAGCTTCGCGTCAAGCCGGCAACAATGCCCACGACAATGAAATATTATCAATTATCGAGGAACTTTACGAAGCTGGCCTTATTATAAATTAATCTATGCGTCGGCGAAACGAGTCAGTCTGTTATTATTGTTTGTATTGAAATGTCGATTAATAAATTTGGATTATCGTTGGGAACACCCAGCAACTCATACTATCAATGGAATGGATTACTAAGAAATTACGTGCGCGATAACGCTCTGTGTCAGACAGCCTCCGGCTTTGACGCAAGGTCGCGCAAGATACGACGCGTAGCGCAACCAGAAGATGATACTGATGCAGCAAACAAACAGTACGTGGAAACACGTGTCAAGCTTTTGGAAGACAGACAGGAAGAACTTGAGAAAAAAATAGTCACGCTCGAGACGAATGTGCAAACGCTGCAAATAATGATGGATGAGATGAAGAAAATGCTTCGGTATGCAACTCACGCGCAGACTACATCTAATTCAGCGCAGGAGAAGAAAGATATATAAAGAATATATGTGGAGGAATTATCTCATTATTACAAATTATGCCTCGATCAAATATGTCGCAAAAGACCTCTGAAAAACAGCTGCTCGTGGAAGAATTGCATGCTCCAGCGAGAAAAAATTTTCCACGTAGACGTGTCATAGTACGCGGATACGACGATCTGTGGCAGGCGGACGTGGTCGAGATGCGTCTATATGCACGATTCAACAAAGGCTACAACTATATACTCACAGTTATCGATGTGTTGAGCAAGTATGCGTGGGCTGTACCGCTCAAGAGTAAGAGTGGAAACGAGACGGCTGATGCTATCGCAAAGATAATTCGAGACGATGGAAGATGTCCGAAAAATTTTCAAACCGACAGAGGAAAAGAATTTTACAACACAAATGTACAGAAACTCGTGAAGAAACACAGCATTAATCATTATTCAACGTACTCTATCATGAAAGCCTCGGTCGTGGAACGATTCAACCGAACGTTAAAGAGCAATATGTGGAAAATGTTTACGTTTAATGGAAATTACAAGTGGATCGACGCGTTGTCCCGGCTCGTTAGAGAGTACAATGCGCGAAAACATCACACTATCGGCATGAGACCTATCGATGTTACCCCCGCGATCGCCGATAAACTTTTAAATACGGTATACAACAACGTAAAGATTGCGGCACCGGCAAGATTCAAAGTAAGCGATCCGGTACGCGTGAGTAAATTCAAGACCATTTTTGACAAAGGTTATACGCCAAATTGGTCGACCGAAGTGTTTAAGATCGTTAAAGTGCAGAAAACTAATCCCGTGACCTATGTACTCAAAGATTCGCGCGGAAATGCCGTCGCCGGCGGATTTTACGAATACGAGTTACAACGCGTTGCCAATCCCGACATACATCTCGTGGAAAAGGTAATACGCAAAAAGGGCGACGAGGTTTATGTGAAATGGCTGGGATTTGATGCAACGCACAATTCTTGGATACATAAAAATAATATATTATAAATATGTTAACAATAATACATAATATTAAAGATATTTTACAAATATATAAACAAAATTGTACACTTTATAAAATATACATATAATTTACAATAAATATACATATAATTTTAATTTACAATAAATATACAATTTTTATTTACAATAAATATACATGATTTTTATTTACAACGGTATTTTGTAATGTCCCCACGGTAGCGTGTCGGTGGTTTCGGGTACGATATACCGCTTGTCATCGTACGGACTTAGAGCAATTTTTGTCTCGCGAATAGTGTATACTTCGTGTAATTTAGATCTTATACAAGACTGCTGACGCGTCATTTCAATCTCTTCGTTCAAACACTGCGTGTAATCGTTGAACGTTATCGTTCTCGCGACGACGTTACTCTTGACACCTTTTACCTTTTTTGTGTCTTTCTTACCATCTACTCGCAACGCGTACATTTTTGCCCTAAGCCCGACGAATTCGGTCATGATGGCGCCATTATTTTCATCCTTCATTAAACCCGGTATCTTTTTATTCGCGAGCGGTATACCGTACACATTGTCCACCGCATAATCGCTGGTATCGAATCTGTCAACGTTGCACTTTATATTCTCATATACATCTTCACACTCGATGTGATATATGAGACTGTCGGTGTCGGTGTACATGACTTTACATTTCTCTCGATACATAGGTATCATATAATCGTGGTGAAACTCGTACAAACATATCTTGGATATGTCGAGTATACACATACCCACGTAGATTGGTTTATTAAATTTCACCTCGAGATTGCGCAATTCAACGGCGATCAGATTCTCCGAAAACACGCTTCTACTATGAAAATTTGGTTTTGCGATCATTGCCTCTGCGCCATATCTTCCATCCCAATGTGTCACGAGCTTAATATTAACGTGATTGCGCACATTTTCCATCGTTTTGCCAAATACCGCATTATTCATTAATTTATATAAATTTTTTTCAAAATCATTTTTCGCGAGTGTTCGGAATTGTGTATTCAGTTCGATATAACTGTGAAGCCATGGAGATTGCGAAAACTGTAATATTCGATGTATTTTTGTAACGCGAAGTCCGTGTCGCGTGCATTGCTGCAGGTTGCGGTAATGTATTACGTAACGTTTCTTATCGTATAAGGTTGCGAGCAGCTTATCCTGCCGCTTACCAGGTGGTTTGTCGCGTGTCGGGCAAAACGGTAGATCAGTGTGCGCATCGTGAACACGTTGCGGATACTCGAGATCGACTTCAAGGATGTAGCCTATAGGCGAATCGAGCGCGATCGATGATGTATCAAAATCGGATACGTCGTCGACCCATCGAAAATCTGCATAGGGCAAGGGTTGGCACATTGCCCATCCGTACAAATTATTTACATCAAAGTAGGTAAGATACGTTGAAGGTTTCGATGGGTCGTACGATTGCATATACTTATTATTAGCATGTGCGTATCTGTTGGAACATTGACTCAAACCACCGCGTATTCCGCGTTCGATAAATAAAACCATGTCGATATCCGTAAGCAATTCGAATGTAATATTTGTATGCTTCAACATGGCATCCCACGTATATCCGGGAAGAGTGTAGTAATACGCAGGGTCGAGCCCATAACTTTTAATACAACTCTCGCGGAAATTTTCAAAAATGTCTGCTAATAACAAGACATCAATTTTGAGATACAAGTCGCTATATTCGCCCAGCGTTCGAATGGAGAACCGCTCCCACACGTTCTCGGCGTGCGCGTAATCGCTCTCGGATATCGTGTCACCGGTCAAGGAACTGTAAAATGATTCGCGCGGCGGTAAACACGTATCTTGCAACCTGTCGACGCAGTCAATATATTCGTATGGAAAGACGCCCTTCCGTGTTAATAAATTGAAATTGTCATTCGATAAATTTTGAAATTCAGATTTTAAAATTTTGAGTTTGTCTTTATTCAAGAATGATGCCAATTTATCGAGACTAGCTGTGAGAAATTTATACGAATCGATAAAACGCAATTTAATATGATGTTTTGATTTCTCTTCGGTAAGATTAACATTTTTCGTAAATGATATATATTTTTCCTTTGTTATTGGAAGTAACTCGATTCCCCCTTCGAACGCTGTAGCTATTTCCTTGATAATGAAGTGCGCGTCGTAACCGGATAAATTATGAAAAACTATTGGAATGCAAAAAGAATCTTTATAATTTAGATTACAATTTGAATGCGCGGGACCTCTGTATCGCCCGGTCAGATGGCAATGATCGCGTACGCGTGTATCGTCTTGTACAAATGGTTTCTCGCAAATGTGGCATTGTGTCGCGCTATGAAAATTTTCCCATTCATTAGATGTTAAATTTACCATGGGGACATTAGCTGATAAAATACTTTTTACACGCAGTGCTAAATTTTTAAGTTCTTCGACGAACCATGATATGCAATCGATATCGCGACGAGAATGATACGCGGATAACGAATCATCGTACAAACAATGTACATAATATGCTAAGCTAAATACTTTGTGATGTTGGTAGTTTCTCTCTTCCTCCGTCTTCTCTAAAACACACTCCAGATCGGCGTACACGACGAAAGGAAGCCGCTCCTTCCGATTATAGTTGGTGAATGTGAGCCACTTGTCCTTATCGCTCGGTAATCGGATAGCGCACTCGTTCATCTCGCGACAGTCCACCGTATGTGATTGTAACTTGTTGTTCGAGCCAAAGTAGTGCAAACATCTGTAATTGCGTATTTCTTTCTCGGACATTACTCGTGTTTTATCGTCAAAATTTATCACTTTGATTATCGTCGCTTGTCGCGCGAACCGCATGTCTGCTCTCGCAAATCTCAAATCAGATTTTGGAAAATGAGTCATCGGGGCCCTATTTATAGAGGCGCACCGAATCGAAACCGCTCAGTCTCAAAAATGTTTCTTCTTCTATCGGTTGACAGCGATATTCTCGAGCTTACCACCGAGCAGTTACAGATTATCTCCAAGATTGTTTTACTGCGAGACTTTGGTAGCTACGTGGAACAATTGTGGGACAGGCTTCCCAAACATATAAAAGCTGACTCAGAGGTTCAACAGTATCGTCGATGCACGCGACATTATAATTTGTCGTGGCAACAAACACATTTCGACGGTCCAACACCGTTAATAAAAAATTGTGACAAATGTCAGCAAAAATTATAAGAGGTAGCGGTTTGTTAAATCGTGCGATAAACGCACTTCCTATCGAATTACATATTCCAGGCTATCAGTTTTGCGGACCAGGAACTCATTTAGAAACACGATTGGCTAGAGGCGATCGAGGTATCAATCCATTGGATGCCGCGTGTCGCGAGCACGACATAGCTTATTCCCGAAGCAACGATCTTGGTCGACGACACGTTGCGGATAATATACTCGCTACGAAAGCGCGAACGCGTATTACCGCGAGAGATTCGACTCTTGGCGAAAGAGCAGCCGCTACAGCTGTTTGGGCGGCTATGAAGGCAAAGACAAAATTCGGTATGGGGCTGAAAACAAAAAAATCATCGATGAAGAAAAAGACTGCGAAAAAACGAATACTTCCTATAGCGAAGCGCGGTGGTATCTTACCAATTTTACCATTATTGGGAGTTCTCGGTTCGTTGGCTGGCGGAGCAGCGGGAATCGCGAAGGCGGTGAACGATAGCAAGGCGACGCAACGTCAGCTCGAAGAAATGCAGCGTCATAATCGCGCCATGGAAGGTCACGGACTTTATCTCGCTCCATACAAGCGTGGACGAGGGTTCTCAACAGCAGCCAAGAAAAAAAAAAAATGTCAAAATAAAAATGCCTGTCGGTGTAACAACCAATGTACAATTGGAACAGCTTGCAAGACGTATGCGTATACAATTTTTTAGAGGTGTTTTCATGCGCAATAATTTACCGATAAACGGTGTACGACGAAATGAGAGCGGTATTGTCAATTTGGATGAGGTCGATGGTTCCGGTACTCATTGGGTTGCGTATGCAAAGAGGGGAGATCGTGTAGTATATTTCGATAGTTTTGGAAATCTGCGACCACCCAAGGAATTAGTGCGATATTTTGGACAGAATGTTGCAAATATAGAATACAATCACACGGCCTATCAAAATTATAATCAAAGTATTTGTGGACAATTGTGTCTTGGATTTCTTCAAACGGTCGATGATCGATATAAATTTAAAGCCTGACAATTCACCATCGCGACTCAGTATTCGTTTGACAGTTTTCCAGCATGTCACTTACACTTACGTTGACCGGCAAGAGTAGCGCGCTTGCTGTAAGTTACTTTCCGGCTATAGATTTAGACGATGGCGATTACGAGCTTGGTTTAACGGACTTTGAAACGTATCATACGATATCGAACGTGAATTCTTGGAATAATAAATTTTATTTTGATAACGACGATAAGGAAATTACGATTCCCGAGGGATCGTACGAATTACACGCTATAAACGAATATCTCCGACATGCAATTTTACGACATCGACGCGTAGTTGATTCCAACGATATTGTTGATGACGAAGAACACGATGAATATCCAATAATGCTTCGCGCTAATCATAATACGCTAAAAAGTGAAATCAAATGTGTCTATAGAATAAATTTTAGTAAACCGGGCAACGTTGGATCGTTGTTGGGATTCTCGTCGAATCGTATATTACAGCCTCGGAAATGGCACGAATCGGATGTACCAATAAATATTATTAGCGTAAATATTATTCGTATAGAATGCAGCGTAACCACTGGCGCGTACAGCAATGACAAGCGCGTACACACGATACATGAATTTTCACCGAGCGTGCCGCCAGGATATAAAATATCGGAAACGCCAGCACAGATCATTTATCTACCGATCGTCGCACGGAGCATTACTGATTTAACGATACGCATTGTTGATCAAGAAGGACATTTGCTCGATTTTCGAGGAGAGGAAATTACCGTAAGATTGCATATACGGCGGCGGCAAAAATAAAGCCTTTGACAAATGAAATGCTTGTGTTGAACGGAAGCACGGAGCACGCGAGAGACAATATCTTTGCGAGGGACAATATTTTTGCTAGAAGGCGAGTGACTACTGTATCGGGTGACAATAATCAGATATCTGGTTACGCTAAAAAGAAGCTCAGCGCGTTGAATCGCGAGTTTTTAAAATCATTGGGATTCGTCGTACGAAATACATAACAATATGATTGACATCTTGAATATCGGAGATGAGCCGATCTTTGACGACCGTATCATCAAGATTGAGACTCATACGTACAATCCATACGCCAACACAACGCTTGGATATAGCGACGAGATACGGATACCGATACAACATCAAGATTTGTACACGTTACCATGTGAAAGTTTTCTATACGTTGAAGGAAAGTTGATGGTGCGTAAAGTAGCTGAAGAGGGAAGAGTGGTATTGGGAAACAATTGTGTCGCGTTTATGTTTGATGAACTTCGATATGAACTCGACGGTGTGGAGATTGACCGCAACAGAAACGTTGGAATAACTTCTACGATTAAAAACTATATCTCTCTAACAACCGAGAAAGGTAAAATCTTGGGGAATGCTGCGTGGAATATGTCACATAATGCTGTTGAATCTTACTTCAATTTTTGCGTGCCGCTAAACATACTATTGGGTTTTTGCGAAGATTATAAGCGAATTGTGATCAACGCTCGTCACGAATTAATTCTGATACGTTCGCGCAACGATAACAATTGCATATTTGGACATGCTTCGGCTGAAGCTGATATCGAATTATTCAAGATACAATGGCGTATGCCACATGTAATATTGAGCGAGGTCAATAAACTATCCTTGCTGCGCGCGTTGGAAAGCGGGCGATACTTGAATATCAGTTTTCGCTCTTGGGATCTATACGAATTTCCTCTATTGCATAATACGACCAAGCATTCGTGGACCGTGAAAGCCGCCTCTCAGCTGGAGAAGCCGCGATACGTGATCTTTGCGCTGCAGACTGGTAGAAAAAATGCTGTGTCAAAAGATATTACTACATTCGACGACTGCAAATTGACCAACGTTAAACTCTATCTGAACTCGGAATTTTATCCCTACGATGATTTGAATTTAGATTTCGATAAAAATAGATTCGCCCTCTTGTTCGATATGTATTCTCGTTTTCGCAAATCTTATTACGGATGTGATAATGATGATGTGTTATTAAACATTTCAAAATTTCTACATTGCGGTCCTCTCGCGGTTATCGATTGCTCGCGACAAAACGAGTCTGTCAAAAATTCCACCGTGGACGTGAGATTAGAGTTTGAGTGCAAGGAGGATATACCGACAAATACTACCGCCTATTGTCTCATCTTGCACGATCGTGTTGTCGAATATTGCCCATTGACCAACGTAGTTCGTAAAATTACCTAAATCAGCAAATATCCCCTCCAATGTCAAAATATATAAAGATTGAGATTTTGACGATCGGCAACAGTCGTACATCGTTCTTGTAATCGTACGGTAATATTATCAGCATGATCGCGCCAACGTTTGTGGATCTGCAGGGATTCATTATCGGGAGAAACTTTGTCGTGAAGGAAGTAGCGATATTGAGAAATGGATCTGTTCTCTCTCATTACTTTTTTGCAAGTCCCGTACCATGGCGTGCGCTTACAAAATCTGAGAGATGCCAAGCTTCATGGTTAATCGGACATCACCATGGACTTCAATGGGAGGATGGAAACGTTCCATACAGCTTCGCTAGGCGTTTAATTACGAGAGCTGTGATGGGTGCGACGGAAGAGGAAGATGGAGCATCTCCTATCGTGTACGTTAAAGGATGCGAAAAACGAGAATGGCTGGTCGATATACTTGACGATGATGCGAGAAACAACGTTATTATTGAGACCTTGGATGCGGATTATGAAGATATCACTTCGTTAAATAAGCTAGATGTTACTAATACTATGCGCTGTGAAAAACATTTGAAAAATTGCGCTTTACAAAATGTATTTAAAATATTCAATTGGTGGACGAATCATCATAAAGATTCAACCAAACATTATTTAGAATAAACTACTGTTAAAATATATTTTATTCTCTCTTATTCTTCCCTTTTCCTCTTTCATAGCCCAGTATTAAATTTCAGTACGTGACGTTAGATAGCGGCGTCAGCCACCTTATCAGGCTACGGATGTTACATTTCAGTACATGCACATAGACTTTAAATATTTGAATGGTGTATAAATAATTGTTTTGTCGTTCATTAGCCGTTCAATAGTCGTTCAAAGCCGTTCAAATCCGTTCGATAGCCGTTCAAAGCCGTTCGATAGCCGTTCAATGACCGTTCGATAGTCGTTCAAAGCCGTTCAAAAGCCGTTCAAAGCCGTTCAATGGTCGTTCAAAGCCGTTCGATAGCCGTTCAATGGCCGTTCGATAGTCGTTCGATAGTGGTTTACATATTATAATATTATCTCATCGGTATATGCATGCCTCGCGCTATCTCTCTTTATCTCTTTCTCCCGCGAACGTCATCCTCTCCCTCGTGCCTGTGATCGCCTCGCGCCGCCACGCATATGCTCTCTCTCGCACCGCCTCGCGTATGCTCTCTCTCGCATCGCCTCGCGCTATCTCATCGGTACATGCATGCCTCGCGCTATCTCTCTTTATCTCTTTCTCCCGCGAACGTCATCCTTTTCCAACACCATTGCCACACCTACAAGCGACATCGTACCTCCGCGTTCCCTCTTCCCCGCGGCCCCGCGCCTACCGTTCCGCCGCGGTCCCCTCCCCCTCTCCGCGGATCCCGCGCCTACCGTTCCGCCGCGGTCCCCCTCCCCCTCTCCGCGGACCCCGCGCCTACCGTTCCGCCGCGGTCCCCCTCCCCCTCTCCGCGGACCCCGCGCCTACCGTTCCGCCGCGGTCCCCCTCCCCCTCTCCGCGGACCCCGCGCCTACCGTTCCGCCGCGGTCCCCTCCCCCTCTCCGCGGACCCCGCGCCTACCGTTCCGCCGCGGTCCCCTCCCCCTCTCCGCGGACCCCGCGCCTACCGTTCCGCCGCGGTCACCCCCGTGACGTCATTCCCACCCCATGACGTCATTCCCACCCCCCGTGACGTCATACTCACCCCCGTGACGTCACCCCCCCCCCCCGACGTCATCCCCCCGTGACGTCAACCCCCTCCCCCGTGACGTCACCCCCTCCCCGTGACGTCATCTCCCTCCCCCGTGACGTCACCCCCTCCCCCGTGACGTCACCCCCTCCCCACGGTGACGTCACCCCCTCCCCCTCCCCCGTGACGTCACCCCCCTCCCCCGCCGGTTTCCCCTCGCCCCTCACCCCCCCTCAGAGGACCATGGCTTAGAACCGGCCTAGATACACTACTGATAATGTCACAAAATATACTCGTAATAAATAATTATAATATAGAACGATTGCAATAAAATTATAATTACGAGACAATAGACTTCCACATCACCCATGAGGTACTATTGTTAATGCTTTTTTTTTTAAGTGGTTTCCCCAGTAGGCCTATTCCACTAAAGAAGAATAATCCGTTCGCGTACATATATATATGGAAAAATTATATAAAAGATAAAAAATAAAAGAAAAAAAGAAGAGAACAATCGCGTAAACATCAAGTTGATTTTCTAAGCCGTTTATGTGAATTTACAAGGGATAAAATTGTAACGCGGTCACCTCGCTCGACGCTCGGATCGGCTCGTCGGTGTCCGGGTTCGAGAGAAGGAGAGACTCAAATTTACGAGACACAGTAAAGGGTTGAAACGATACTTTATTCAGTGAGAGAAAGATAGATACAGCGTGCCGGGCCGGGCGGTGTCGTGCGTGGAGCGGTGCCTGCTGGTAGCAGGATGCGGGACGCAAAGCGGAGGCGCAAAGCGATGGTTGCAAAGCGGTGAGAAGCGTAAGACAGGCTCGGCGGGTAATCGTTCCCGGTCTTATTTACAGGCGCTAACTGCGTGATTAAAACTAGAGGACTTATTACAAACAGGCCTTATAACTAACGGACTTAGTACTAGACAGGGCTTATTACTAACAGGTCTTATAACTAGCGGACTTAGTACTAGACAGGTCTTATTACTAGGATGCGGTTACAACTAGCGGACTTAGTACTAACAGGCCTTAAGACTAGCAGGTCTATAACTACGAGACTTAGAACTAGTGGACTTATCTCTATCGTGCGACTACTATTTACAACGCGGTCGGTACATGCACTTATGCGCTACGATCGGGTTAGGTGGCGAGGTATTGCCGGCAGGCTCGAGTGTCACGTCGAACACTGCCTTGGCAACGGAAGTCGGTTCAACCCGACGGGGCTGAGTACAACCTCGGCCCGCGGTAGGTAGGAGTCGGTCCAACCCGGCGGGGCTGAGTGCAACCTCAGCCCGTGGAGCGGTCGAGACAGGAGTCGGTTCAACCCGACGGGGCCAAGTACAACCTTGGCCCGAGGTATAGAGAGCCGGTTCAACCCGGCGGGGCTGAGTACAACCTCTGCCCTAAGAGGTGTTAGGTACTGGTTAGATCAGTGTTAGGAGCTGGATGGCAGGACAGGATCCGGTCTCGATTCCTCGGCCGGCCGGGCTTATATACCCGGCCGGGGCCTCCCACTATCCTGTCGGCCCGGGAGTGGGGTTGATTCCGCGTGGGGACCGCGAGAGAGATAGGGCGAGTCGAGAAGCGAGAGCGCATGCAGAGCGAGAGCGTGTGTGTCGGTGAGCGAGAGCGCATGCTGAGAGAGGCGGCGGCGGGACAGGTAGGGCTGGGTGAGTAAGCAAGCCGTGTATAGACATATATATATTTGTTGGATACAACAGGTCAGGCCCGTAGTAACGGTCCTACCGTTACAAAATATCTACGGGAATATTAGATGAACTAGAGCGCATCAAAAAAGATAATGATGTATCGCTCAAACAACAACGTTTATCTGTTTTCGTATATTTTAATTTTGAAAAAGAACATTCACATAAATACGTAGAACCGAACATAGAAAAAATTCGAAGATCAAATTTTATAAGTTCGGGATACTTTGATGAATCTAAAATCTTAAAGAATTCAATACTTTTTTCTGGCCGCGGTTTAAGAGACAGATCATTTTGAAAATCGCAAAGTTCTGCCTGAAGTTCTATATTTTGTTCTTCAATCGGAACAAGAAGAGGATTCTCAAAAAGAATTAGATCTTTTCTAAGCAATTCGAAATCATTAAACCGCATATCAAACTGGGTTATTAAAGAATTAATTAAATGAAGTTGTTTCTGAAAATTACAATCTTTGCCGTATTCTTCGAAAAGAATTTGGCAAGATGGATAAAAGTAAAAATTATTTTTTTCTAAATGATTTTTAAATAATAGTAATTTTCTACGGAATGAGTCGATATGACTAACTAAGTCTGATATCGTTTGGTTGGCCTTTTGCAGCTTCAAATTTAAATTATTTAAATGAGAAGTTAAATCTGTAATAACAGCTAACTCAGAAAGAAAATCTAGATCTTCGAAAAAGGATTTAAATTCGTCATAATTTATAGACATTTCTTGCAAGAAAAGGAAGATTTCTTTTCTTATTGCAAAGAATTTGTCTAGAGATTTCCCTGCGCTAAGCCATCGAACTTCGGAATGTAAAGGTATATCTCTATAAATTGCATTATGCTCTTCGAGAAAGGATTGGAACTTTCTGTGATTCAGAAATTTGTGTCCGCCTTTTATTGCATTAATAATTTTAGTAACTATCTGCATTGCAGTACACAATTTAATCGCTTTCCCACATAATGCTTCCTGGTGAATTATACAATGAATAAGGGGGAATTTTAAATTTTGCTGCTTTATTTGGCCGAAGAATCCAATTTTCGAACTTGTCATTGCTTTCGCACCATCAGTTACGATAGCCGAACATTTAGAAAAATCGATATTAAATTTTTCTAAGGTTTGTTCAACGGCTCTAAAAATATCTATCCCGGTTGTTGTGCCATGTAATGGTACAAAATTTAAAAGCTCCTCGACATATGAAAAATCGTTTTGTACGATTCGAGCAAAAATACTCAACTGGCTCACATGTCGATTATCGGTGCTTTCATCGAGGCACAACGAAAAATACGAGCACGTTGCTAATAAGTCTTTTAATTTTTCTTCTATGGAATAAGCGATGTGAGTAACTCTTGCTGCTACTGTTTTTTTATTTAACGGTATACTAGTAGCTTCTGCAAGAGTTAAAGAATTTCCAAATGATTTTACAGCTTCTATGAGGCATTCCTTTACAAATTCACCTTCAGTAAACGGCTTAGAATGTTTAGCGATTAAATGTGAAATAGCATATGATGCAGTGACTGCTTTTTCGGAAGATACAGCATTATTATCGATTTCAAAATTTGTGTTATCACTATAACCTTCTTCATATACTAATTTTAAACTATTTATTAAATTAATCTTTTCATCACAGTTATATTTTGCATATTCATTGAAATGTTTATTTCTATAATGTCTTTCGATCAAAAATTTTTTAACACGAGAAGGTTTATAACCACATAAAAGACAAACTGTTCTATTACGAATATGTGCGAAAAAATTATTCTCCCATTTCTTAAAAATTTTTGATCGAAAGACATTATAGAAATAAACAGAAAGTTCCAATCCTTTCTCGAAGAGCATAATGCAATTTATAGAGATATACCTTTACATTCCGAAGTTCGATGGCTTAGCGCAGAGAAATCTCTAGAGAAATTCTTTGCAATAAGAAAAGAAATCTTCCTTTTCTTGCAAGAAATGTCTATAAATTATGACGAATTTAAATCCTTTTTCGAAGATCTAGATTTTCTTTCTGAGTTAGCTGTTATTACAGATTTAACTTCTCATTTAAATAATTTAAATTTGAAGCTGCAAAAGGCCAACCAAACGATATCAGACTTAGTTAGTCATATCGACTCATTCCGTAGAAAATTACTGTTATTTAAAAATCATTTAGAAAAAAATAATTTTTACTTTTATCCATCTTGCCAAATTCTTTTCGAAGAATACGGCAAAGATTGTAATTTTCAGAAACAACTTCATTTAATTAATTCTTTAATAACCCAGTTTGATATGCGGTTTAATGATTTCGAATTGCTTAGAAAAGATCTAATTCTTTTTGAGAATCCTCTTCTTGTTCCGATTGAAGAACAAAATATAGAACTTCAGGCAGAACTTTGCGATTTTCAAAATGATCTGTCTCTTAAACCGCGGCCAGAAAAAAGTGTTGAATTCTTTAAGATTTTAGATTCATCAAAGTATCCCGAACTTATAAAATTTGGTCTTCGAATTTTTTCTATGTTCGGTTCTACGTATTTATGTGAATGTTCTTTTTCAAAATTAAAATATACGAAAACAGATAAACGTTGTTGTTTGAGCGATACATCATTATCTTCTTTGATGCGCTCTAGTTCATCTAATATTCCCGTAGATATTTTATCCCTTGTAAATTCACATAAACGGCTTAGAAAATCAACTTGATGTTTACGCGATTGTTCTCTTCTTTTTTTCTTTTATTTTTTATCTTTTATATAATTTTTCCATATATATATGTACGCGAACGGATTATTCTTCTTTAGTGGAATAGGCCTACTGGGGAAACCACTTAAAAAAAAAACGCATTAACAATAGTACCTCATGGGTGATGTGGAAGTCTATTGTCTCGTAATTATAATTTTATTGCAATCGTTCTATATTATAATTATTTATTACGAGTATATTTTGTGACATTATCGATAATATGATTTTAATGTACGCAAAAATAAATTACATATATTTTAACGTTATAAATTGATATAATTCTAAATCGGGTTAAGAGAAAGCTTTGAATAAAGTATCACAAAAGTATGTAAATTATATAAACGGAATATATAATATATTGATTTAATTATTTAATAAGTCTTATCGTTATATTTAGGGTTAGGGCATTTAGACATTTTTACATGCGGACATTCCTGAGACGTAGCGTCGCGCTCCTTAGTTACGCGTATCTGGCGACCCGTTGCTAACGCGCGAGCGAGGAGTAGGGGGCAGTAGGCGTAAGCTACAGAATCGGGCCGAAATGTGCAAGTAAATCCCAGCACTGGTTTATACATTTAGATCCGACAGGAATTAAGGGCAACAATCAATCATATTAAAGAATTTTACAACAGTTGCAAAGCTGCTTTTTCTACTAAACGCAGCCAATATAGGAATGAAACAATCACAGAAGCAAGCAAGAAAAAAATTGCAACGTCCAAAGAATAAGACTCGAAGATCTAGCCTTTGCCGTTCTTTTTCTTACTTGCTTTTATTATTGTCTCTCTCGTTTCTGATAATAAGACAATAATATGAGTGAGCGAGACGATCACAGGAGTGAGCGAAAGAGAAAAAGCAGCATTCATAAAAGCTCGATCATGATCCTCGAATCTTCTTTGCACGTTGCTACTCTTCTCTCGCTCACTCTTGTCATTGACTCGCTCACTCTTATCATTATCTCAGGAGCGAGCGAGACAATAAGAGGCAAGCCTCTTTCACATTTCGTCGTCTCATGATGAATTAGCCTGGACTCGCACCAGGGGCAAAGTCAACGGAGTTTAGCCCAGACTCAAACCAGGGGCAAAATGAGTCGGTAAGGGGCAAAGTGTGTTGCACGGAAATCCCAGTCTCGCCTACCGGAAATAAGTTGACGCTGGAAGTTCATATTTTTGAATAATTAACAGCTCAAACGATTGCTCCTTAATTGCTCTGTCAGAATCCACAATTGCTCCCCTTTTAAAATTAATAGTTTTTGAAATATTTACAAAAAACGTAAAATTTATCATTTTCACTAAAAAAACATATTTCCAATAGTTTCTTGCAACTATATTCAACATGAAACGATTGCTCCTTCATTATTTGCTCCATATTGCTCCATCATTATTTTTATAATTTATTGCATTTTTTATCAAATATTAACAAATTAATCATTTTCCAAGCGACACCGTCGCCACCTATCGGCCTCCTATCGGAACTATATGACTCAGCAGCCAACGGCGAAAATATTTAAAAATAATATAACAGCTCTATTGTTTATAACTACATCTAACTACTACTCAAAGAGTTTAATCAATGTTTCTTATTGATTTTTTGGTAGAATAATTGCACCTCGCTTGCTCTATGATGATATTCGCGATCGCTCCATTTGTATAATTAATCTTTTTATGATATATTAGCAAAAAAAACAATTATTTTCTTGTAAAAACATATTTTCCGTAATCTACTGCCAATATATCCAACATAAAACGATTGCTCCTTAATTGCTTCATATTTAAGATTAACTTAAGCCCGTATCAGACTACGCATTGAAAATTGAGATTCAAGATTCAAGATTAAAATTTGACCAATCAGAATAAAAAAATTTTAATCCTTTTTGTTCTGATTAGTCAAATTTTAATCTTTAATCTTCAATCTTTCTTTTTCAATGAGTAGTCTGATACGGGCTTTAAGTGTAGTCTTGGCTCGTCGTTATGCCCGTAAATGCCTTAAGCTCGTATCAGACTACGTATTGAAGATTGAAGTTTGACCAATCAGAATAAAAGGAACTAAAATTTCCTTGTCCTAATTGATTAAATTTCAATCTCAATGCATAAGTCTGATACGGGCTTAAGGCATTTGCTGGTCCTTCTTGAGCAATGCATATAGTTTTTGATGTCATACTGCGTATTAATGAGTGTTGAGAATGCGTACTCTTTTGAAATTAACATTAAATTTATCGGACGTAGCGATTGGCTATAGAATAGAAAATTTCTAGAGTCTTTATCGAGATTCTAAAAATTCTCTATCTGATTGCCAATTGATATATCCGACACACAAACATTTTGTCGTATGAATGTAATATCAGCCTTAAAGCTCGAATCAGACTACGCATTGAAGATTGAGATCGTAAATTGAAGATTGAAATTTGACCAATCAAGACAAAGAAATTTTAGTTCCTTTTATTCTAATTAGTCAAATTCCAATATTTAATCATTAATTTTCAATTCATAGTCTAATACGGACTTAAGACCATTGCATGTAAAAAAGTTTTAGTCATGCAATAAATCATGAAAATAATGATGGAGCAATATGGAGCAATTAGGGAGCAATCGTTTCATGCTGGATATAGTTGCAAAAAACTATTGGAAATATGTTTTTGAGTGAAAATAATAAATTTTACGTTTTTTGTAAATATTTCAAAAACTATTAATTTTAAAAGGGAAGCAATTGTGGATTCTGACGGAGCAATTAAGGAGCAATCATTTGAGCTATTAATTATTAAAAAATATGAACTTCCAGCACTAATTTATTACCGGTGTCTCACCTTCATCCGGGCCTTTGGCTATCTGTCTTTTAATCTGTGGTTCAGTAATGTTACATGTCACTAGCGCCTGACAAAATATCGAGGATCAACGCATATTGCATTAATAGGATTGATTAAACCGTAATCGAAACGCAAGATGGAATTAATCCGAAACGTATGGAGAAAGTCCACTTTTATATACAAAAACGGAGTGCAGTGTGTATCTGTGAGACACAGGTGTACATTTAAATCCCCTTATAACCTCAAAATACGTCGCGCGGCATGAATTATATGTTACGTTGTAATTGAATAACGAATAAGTATCACACATTACGCGATATACAGTAAAAAATATTATATTAAAGTTAGATGTAATTGTTAATTAACTCGACGATGACATCGTTGCAGCGGCACTACAACGTCAAACGTAGCTGAGGTAGCGGTATTTTCACGGGACGGTGATTCCGGACTGACAATCACAGATGCCGGAGACACGAAGCCGAAGGACGATATGATTTTCAACGCTCTCGGAGCGACCGACGAGCTGTCCTCTTACATAGGATTGGCGAGAGAATTTGCCTGCGATGGGAAGGTTGCACATCCGTACGTCGATAAGCTTAAGAGAGTGCAAATGATTTTATTCGATTTAAGCCATGCCATATCGAAGTCGGTACCTGGGAAAACCAGATCCTTTGAAAGCAAGCATACCAAAGACCTCGAAGAATGGATTCTCGAATATGCGAATCAACTCCCACCTCCAGAGGATTACATCATTCCAGTACGTATTTAGATATTATAAAATTGTTTCTCATATTTTTATTTTTTTAATTCTGCTATCTAATAATTTTATATTAGGGCGGTGGCAAAGCATGTGCCTCCTTACACGTTGCACGAACAGTATGTAGGCGAGCAGAGAGAAGTATTACAACACTAGTGCGAGATGGTGCTTTGGATAAAGAGGCACAAACGTATTTGAATAGATTATCAGACTTCTTATTAACAGTATCACGCATAGCAGCTAAATGTGATCAACGTACAGAGAATATTTATATTCCAAGAGCGGAACTGGCAGAGGAGAAATAAAAGGACTGAGATCTAGAAATTTTTGTAGGATTTACAATGATTCTTTTTGCACTAAAAATATATAGATAGTCAACAGCTCTATATGACAATTAAAGCATAACTATAAAGAATGACTAGCATCCTGATACTGTAATTAATTACTTCATTTGTTTTCAAATGCCTACATTGCTTATTACTCAATATATATTTTGCAGAGATTAGATATGTATCGTAATACATATATCTTAAATTGACAGTTTCAAACAGAATACAAATAGTTATAAATAAGAAAAGTATACTGTAATTATTATAGCTGCAATCTCAATAAAAAAATATTTATTGCAATTTTATCAAAATAATAGTATCATGATAGCTATTAGCTGTATGACATATACAGGGTGTCCCATTTTAATCTCCTCAGGCAAATATCTCAAAAACCAAGCCCGGAAGAGAAAAATGTTTCAAACAAAAGTTGTTTGGTTTCGAGGGGGCCATAAGATGGTGACAATGATTTGACCTTGGAAAATCATTTGAAGGTCATGTGAAGGTCAACTTTAAAATCTTAAATAGAAACCCCCAATTTTCATTTAGTATTCTTGTAGCTGACATCGAGAGCTTTCCAAAACATTATAATAAAGTATTTTTTTATTAAGTACTTTTTAAGTTATTTTATATTTTAATCTGACATATTTTCATATAAAAAATTAAATATCTCGTAAAATATTTAGTTTTTGATAATCTTACCGTAATACTTCTATGTATAGAATAATGAGACAAATCAATTAGAATAAAAAAAAATTGTTTTTAAGAAAATTATTTACAATGTATTTTTTTAAACAATCATTTGTTTTTTTTGGCACTAATTAATATTTTACAAAATATTTTATTTTTTATAACTTTCAAATGATTTTCCAAGGTCAAACCAATGGTACCATCTTACGGCTCCCTCGAAACCAAACAACTTTTGTCTGAAACATTTTTCTCTTCCGGGCTTGGTTTTTGAGATATTTGCCTGAGGAGATTAAAATGGGACACCCTGTATATGTAGATAGAATTTACTTATAAATAAGATTTGTAAATATACAAAAGCAAATTACTTTATTAACTATAACTATATTATTATTAAGAAAGAATTGTATCAACATATATTGAATTACACTTAATAAATTAGAATCTTTATAAACAATAGTTGATTAAAAGAAAGTAAATTATTTACTATTTATGTTAAGAGTTCTTCTCCTTCGATTACTTCATTTAAATTAACTAACTCTAATAAAGCAGTACCCTTTGCTTCTGATCGTATCAATTCATCTATTCCTCTATATTGTCCTGGATCAATTAAGCAAATTATTGTTAATGATCTATTGTCCCACTTCTCATTTTCCAATTTAGTTATTAATCTAATGACTTTGTCTTTCAATTTTCTTGCTTCTTTTTCTGGGATGACAATCCTAAGCCGCATTTGGGCACGTTCCAGAGGCATCACTTCTTTTAATTGCAAAATGACATCTAGTGCCTGTTGTTTGGCATTCCGATTAGGTTTAACAGAAAAATGTATTTCCTCTCTCATGGCATTCTCGATCATGGAAACTGGATATGGGTGTTTAGTTTCTGGATTTATACATTTACTAGCAACTGTTGTGGCAATATCTTTGAACATGGAGTCTAAAGCTGAATGCCTTTCTTTATCAGAAACTTGGAGCTCACCTTTGGCAAGAATCTGTTTACATATTTCAGTCTGATTGTCAATGCCAAAAGCTTTTATGAGATCTTCCTTCTTTGCCACCTGACCCTTTGATACATTAGTGAATATTGTATGCGTTTGCAGTACTTCATCAATATCTTTTTCTCTAGAATATATTTCAGAAAGAAATAATAAACAATGTCACGTTTATTTCTGCATGATAAAAGATCTTAGATAATAAAAGATACTCTGAAAAGCAGCTGGTTAGAGATAAATGATGTGCTATTACTTATTTGAACTATAGATATTAACTTAATAGACATTAATGGAAAGATATCAAAATGTAAACTAATATAACAGATAAAAAACAGAGAAGATAATGAAATAAGATAGTTTCGCAGATAAAATTGTTAAAATTATAAGTAACATATGATAATATAAATCATATGATATATATAAAGTATTCTTATGTGAATATGTGAGAAAAGAAATTATATAAATGAGGTTACATATGTATAGATAAATAGAAATATCTTTATCAGCCGCAATCTATTTATTGATACACAAAGACTTACAATTTATTTCTCCAGGATATTACTTTATTCTTGTAACAGGCAATTTCAAATCGCTTGCCACCTTTCTTCATGCGAACGACAGCAACGTTCGTCAGTCTTATTTGATTCGTCGGTGTAAATATTATTGACATTTTTGCAGTAAATTCTGAAAAATCAAACTGGCGTGGCCAAGATATCAGCTATATTTCGAACTGTCTAATTAATAATACTCTTGTTTATTTCTATTTAAACTTTGAGATGTTGCGAACACCGTTGCATCACGTTATGCCATGAGTTATTGAGAGACACACGATAGTCTTCTTCTTCTTTGTATAGGGGTTGGCTGTTGGCTCCGACGAATACTCGTCACACGGCCATGCACGATAGTTTTCTGGTTTCTGCCACCGACGAGATACTATTAACAGAGAGAAGCCTGAGAGCGGCCATCCCGGAGTTTTCCGTACGATAGCTTTTCGGTCCCGTACAGCAGCGCCTCTACGTCCATTTTACAGCCGCTTGGAATTACATAGCCACTTCCACTTTCGATGGCATGGTAAACCACCGTTTGGTGTGAGTCCGTGCTACATCCATAATTGTAAATTCACTAATACGTCCCGCATATAAATGTATTATTAAAGTAAATCTCGATAAAACAATTCTAGAAAACAAAATAATTTTTTTAAGATAATTCTTATACATATAAAATAACTTATTTTGTATAATATTTTTATCTTCGTTAAATGTTACGTACAATAAAAAATATTTAAAAAATATTTTACCTTCTACGTAATGTATAACATATATCTGTATTAAACAATTTTTTCCCTCTTTTTATTACCTTTGCAATAAAAGTATTAAAAACGTAAGAAGCAATACAAGTATGTAAGATAAGTAACGATTAAATTTTCATCTCATTTCTAACGATAAAGTGGTTAAATGGAAAGCGTTCAATTTCTCACGCCGTAGATCAGAGTTCGGATCCCCGCAGTTTGTCGAGATTTTTTTATTTATTTATTTAAATCTATCATATGTGCTCATACGCATTTCAAAAATGCGATTATATGAAGGAAAAAAAATATTTAAAAATTATTTTATTCATATTTATAATGTTGTAAAAATAATAGTAAACAATATTAAAATGTTCTAACGTTAATATTATTAATAAAATATATATGTTGTTATATATATAATTGTTTACTATTATTTTTACATTATAAATATGAATAAAATAATTTTTAAATATTTTCTTTCCTTCATATAAGCGCATTTTATATATATATATATATATATATATATATATATATATATATATATATATATAATAGTTTCGCACTGTATAAATGTCAAAATTTCGAGAGCACTTTGTATACATACAAATGAAAAATATGAAATTGAAATCAGAAGTTATTTTATTTTATTCATTGTTTTTTGATGAGTAAAATAATCGATTTTTGTTTAACCGTACACATGTTATACATGTTTTCTTATAATTTTTGAGTTACTGTATACACTATACAATATTATAAATTTTATTTGCAAAACTGTAAAAAATGATTAAAATTTGTTTTAAAGAAATCAAAAATAATTATTTTAGCTTATTTAAAATAAGATCATTTAGACAAAACTGATATTATCGTATTCGGTAGTACAAAGATTGTAAGAAAACATGTACAAATAAGACAAATAATATTTGATTTTTATTATTTTTATAATATTATATAATAAAATTTTTATATTAAATTAAAATATATTAATATTAATATTTTTTTTGTTTCAGGAACATTAGGAACAAGTTTTAGAAGAAGCAGAAGTAATTTGAGTGTTAATATATATTCTTTAAGTATACGTTAAAATAATTAAATAATTAAATTAAAATAAATAAGTTTAAAAAATATTTAAGTTTAAAGTATATTGTAATATAAGCATTTTTTTCTTATTGTACCATTTTGTTTCTGTTTTTCATTGTATTATTTGCGTGTGTTAATATATATTCTTTAAGTTTATGTCAAAATAATTATATAATATATTCTTCAAGTTTACATTAAAATAATTAAATAATTAAATTAAAATAAAGTTTAAAATATATTGTAATATATGCCTTTTTTCTTATTGTACCATTTTGTTTCTGTTTTCCATTGTGTCATTTTATTACACTGCTGTTATTTGTTCATGTATATTATTTATTTAATCGTAAAAAATTAGACATACAGGGTGTTTTAGAACAACCTTCCATCATTAAAATGACGTATTCCTGATACAATTCTAAGACGATTTTTCCTTTACCAAAATTTGAATTGAAGCGTAATTTTTGAGTAATAAGCAAAAATAGTTAGCAAATCACGCGTCGAGTACAAAAGACAGGCAGGAGCGGCGCAACGCGCCGCAGCTGACCGTCCAACGCGTGACTACCACCGCATGAGTCGCTAACTATTTTATCTTATAACATAAAATTATGCTTTATATAAAATTTTGGTAAAGAAAGAAATGTCTTAGAATTACGTCAGGAATACGTATTTCTTAAAATAACGTCAATTTAGCGAAAGTTGTTTCGGATCATCGCTTGTCGGATGCTGCGATCAGCTGATTGCTACACGCGATGTGTGTATGATGGAGTGTATGCGTAAAAGGAAGGAAGAGACAGATAGGGAGAGAGAGAGAGAGGGGATTTTCTAAATTGAAAAACGATCGATAACATTATTAACGACTCTTTTGGTCATAATATAAACATGTTTTCATTATTTAAAACTTAATAAGCTTTGTAATTGCATATTGATCATTAATCGTAAATATCGCATTAATCTTTGCTTATCAGCTATATCTAATCTAAAAATTTCTAGTGGATTCTGCGTTATCAAGCGATGCGGTAGCGTCGCGACGCCAAGTATATGAAAAAATTTCTTTCTGGCTTGTCAATGGTTTGCCTATGTACAGGGGCCGTGACGCTACCAAGTAGCTTATCCGGAGTTTTACGTCTTACGAATATTTCGAATATTTTCATGTAATAAATTATTTTATATTACATTGTAAATTATATTTTATATTAATCTTTGTATTATATTTTGTAATATATATTTGTAATATGATTAATTCTATTATTAGATATATATCAATTATAATCAATTATAATCAAATATAATCAATTATAATATATATTTTGTAAATATATATAAAATATTACTATAAATATTTATGTTTTACTTACTATAAATCAGGGTTGGGCATTTATCCATAAACTATTATAGTCTATGTCTACGCAATGTAAACTATGTGTAACATGTCATCTATGTCAATAATGAATAATCTATGGAATATGGTTTGTCAAAGATTTTCCATATATTTCGTTTTTTATGTTTCATGCTTGAAACATAATTACAAATAGAAATCTAAGCAGCCAAAGACTGATGACAGGGGATAAGGTGTCTGTCATAGTCATGGACGTAAAATAAGGCAGAGAAAAACGTAAGTCGTAAAAAGTTATTATACAATAGCGTTACATTTTTTTCTGTCTTACTTTACTAGAATCACTTATATAGATACATTAACTATTTTATAATATAATCATTCTTTTTTTTGCATTCTGACATCTAATTTATAAAACTTACATAGTTTACATTGTCTATGAAAAAAGTCCATGTAAACAATTCATGTAGACGTAATTTTCAAATCTACGGCACAACCCTGCTATAAGTATTATTATAAAATATTTATATTTTTTATATTTTAATATACAAAACGTTTATTTTGTTATTTTTCAGACAATAGAGTATTATAAAAAAAAAATGTTATATAAATTTTATTTTTAATCAAAAGTATATATTATAAAAAAATTATTTCCAAACTTTGAAGATTTTCCATCAACAATAAATAATTTAAAATAAAGAAAGAAAGATGATTAAAATTTAAAATTTTCACGTGACTTGTAAACGCTTCGTTATTGGTTAGTTCGTGCGTGACGTCACTTCGTTACTAAGACGTCGATATAATACAGGGAACAAGAAGATTGTTAACGTTTTTGACCCTTTTTAAAGAAAAATAGTAGTTAACGAACTGAGTAAAATGGAAGCGGGATATGTTAAGGCAAATTCAACAAATCTGCCAAAAATTGATGCGCTAATGGTGTATCAATTTATTAAAGAAGACGACCGCTTTAATGCTGCCGAAATGCGAGGAGTAAAAACATCTGCGTAAGTATACATAATAAGAAATTCATTAATTTATATTAAGACTCAATTGTTGTATCCGTAGTTAAAATATATATCTACTTTTAAATACAAAGATCTGTGTGCTTTATGTATATTTTAAGGTTATGTTTTTAATTGTCTGTTGAAAGTACATATATCTATTAATCAGTGTTTGAACAATTAGTCCTAAATGTACAAAATAATTTTAAATGCAGGGCATGTCGAGAAACATATGGAGATTCAGCAATAGGATATGTCTGCCTAAAACGAGAGAGTTCAAAGTGCACTGTGAAGGCAAGGATTTGTCCGGAGCATCGAGTAAGAAGTTAAAGTTACTCAGTAACTTTAATCGTGGATGAGGAAGAAGAGAAAGTGTTCAGTGTTGAATGTCATGATTGTGCAGCGTCGTTAGGTATAGTTTCATTATTCTCAGAACCAAAATATAGAATCAATGTTTACTATAACTTGCATGCAGTATTCGAAAAAAGTTTAAAGTTATATTTATCAAGAATGAAAAGAATGAGAACTATGTTCTTATTATATAAAAGATGTTCTGTAATATCCTATGGATAAACACTTCTCATTTAAATACGGTGTTTGAACAAGTATTTCGACTTTTTATGCTTTATGTGATGACAACACTGATTTTATATTTGCATATAAACTTAAGCAAATTACTGCGAGATATTAGTAAATGTTATTATTTATATTTTTAGGTGGTTGTAAATATTCGGTAGCCTTTTTAATGAGGATCCACAGACGAACAGAAAATCCAGCATCGACAGAGGTTGCTTGTTATTGGAAAAAGGCTGTTTAATCAACTATTGGAGCAACTTAAAAATACATTGAAACTAAGAAATTGTACAAAAAAGAAGTACAGAATATAGAAAATTTTCCTGACAACGCAACATTTCTGCAGGACATTGTGAAAATAGCCAAAGAGAAGCAACTTGACAGTCAGTTATCGCAACATCACTTTGAACTAAAGGAACGCCGATTATACTCATTGTCAATGCATCGACTGATTGTTGAGTTTTCAGCATGTGGAATGAAAACTGCAGATGATTTTTTAATATTTTGTATTTCCAAAATGTCAAAAGAATTATGTTTTGAAGCGGAAAATGCAACTAAAATGCGAAGTAACAGCCATTTATGGTTCGAACTTCTCTACGGTAGAATAACTGCTTCAATATTACATGAAGCTGCAAATTGTAACACCGAAGATGGAAGTCTTGTACAGCGGATCACTGGCGCATCCAAAGTATATGATACAAAAGAAATGGAAAAAGAGAGATGTCTTGAGAAAGAAGTACTTAAAAAAGTTGAGAAAATAGTAGGCCAAAAACTGAAAAATTGTGGTCTTTTTTTAATGTCAAATTACCCGATTTTGAGAGCTTCTCCGGATGCTATGGGCAATGATTTTATTGTGGAAGTGAAGTGTTCAAATTCAGACAAAGCTATTTCTCGATTTCCATCGAAAGAAAAAGTAGCTTCTAAGTGCAAAGCACAAATAAATCTTCAAATACTAGCTACAAATACAAAAAAGGGTTTATTTTGTGTTGCTGATCCTGATTTCGAAAATAATAGAAAAGTGACAACAGTTTGGGTAGATTATGATAAAGATTATACTACAGCTGTAACAGAACAAGCTATCAGTTTCTGGAAAAAAAATATTTATTGTAAATTGATGAATTCTATTTTAAGATAAAATATGCATTAATAAAAAGTTTGTTATGTGAACAATTAGTTTTTTATTTTTCGTATAATATAATTTTATATTAATAATTATAAATTATTATGTTCTTATAATAGGTGCTTGGAGGTTTATTAAAGCTGCTACAATACGAACAACATCATCTATGTATGGCATGATGTTATGGTTTAAAGTAGAATGTGGTTCCAAAAATGAAAATTCTCGTAGTCTTCTTATCATACGTTCTACGTATCTACGTGAATTCTTAAACTTGCTATACGCTTCGTTAACATTACTTCTGTCTTAGACGATTTACCTCCACTTTTTACACTAGGAGGTCTTATAAGTTCGTACTGAATTTTATTTAAAGATGTTTGAATCTGCTTAAAACCACGATCTGCCATAATTTCATATTATTTTGGCAAAACATCCATTATACCGCATTGTTCAAACAACTCAACATCATTTACTCGACCTCCATAACCAGAAGAAATAAAATTAATAAATCCATCCGGTGTACAACATATTAAATACTTCAATGTATTGCACTTTTTATATTCTGACCATGTTAAAGACTGTTGAAGAGCGTTTGATGGTTTCTCGATTTAAATTTCGAAACAGTCAATTATACCATAAACGTGAGCAAAATTTGCACGAAACGGTATAGATAATGCCATTTTAACACTTTCTCTAGGAGGACAATAAATAAGAGTTTTTAAGAAATGACATAATTTTGGTACACTATTTTGAAAAATTGTTGATGCTCCTGCTGTGCTGATTCCAAATTGGTTACCTAATCTTACCAAATTGTCATTCAGTTTGATTTTCATCAAAGTCAATTTTATATTTTCTGTTGATAAACAGTTGTGTTTATGCAATTCATCAACAATCCATAACCAGTCATTTGGAATTCCAATGTATTGTTTTGTCTGTGTGCTAATAAAATAATTTGTTAAATGTAAAGCGCTTCTTTTTGCTTGTAGGTCTTTTTCTTCACAATACTGCAAATAATCTTCATGACATGATTCATATTCGCTCCTAGTAGTACCAGTTGTAATCGTTTTGGAAAAATCGGTTACAACTGCACCGCTATTGTCACTCTCCGTTGGTACATTAATGGGTGAACACATTTTATTTACAGTATTAGGCAGTGTTTGGCAACTTTCTTCAACAGTACTGCACTTTATATTGCATTGAATTTTTTTACTTCTAAAAAAAACCTTCGTGTTCTTGTTTTCTTTATCCCAAGTACACTTCTTATTAATTTCTATTTTGTGATTCGATTGCAATAATACTTCTCCTTCTTTTTCTGTAACGATTAATAGAACTACATTGCTTTTTTCAATATTAATACTATCCGACTTGCTCGGTATATTTGAAAAATCAATTTCATCATTTATTTTATTATTCTCTGTAAATATTGAAAAACTTATCGAAGCACAGTTTTCATTTGTTGAAATTTCTTTTTGTCTGCATACTTTTTTTGGAACTACAATATTTCATTGTTACTTTTAACATTTGGTGATCTATTTTCATTGGTTTCATGAGTTTCGCAATGAAATAGTATTTCGGATATCATTCTTTTATTATTTAATTTTTTAAATGCACCTCGGTCGTGAGTACTTGCAGCTGTTCGACGGTTAGGTTGACAATCAAAAATATGAGGTGCTGCATTTTTCTTCATTTTTATTGGTGCTCCCATTAATTTGAAAATCATAAAATTTTTCATACCTTCTTTCAACTAAAACAGGAAAATTAAAATTCTTATAATATAAATATGCATGTAAATAATAGAATAATAATTCTTTTAACAAAAAAACTACTTTAGTAACAATCATAAAAATTAAGTCGTCTTCCACGCGATTGATTTTTTTTCACCTTTATGCATTTACGATAATATTAAACAATGTTCCAAAATATAGGAAAATATCACTATGACTTTGACATATGAAAGTATAATATTAATTTAATATAATAATTAAAACTTATATATTTAAAAAAAAATAAACACATTGATCTTTATAATATCCTATATCTCGTTTCTTTTCATTACACATTTCATTGAAATAATCAATGACATAAAATTGATGATCAGATATTGCATAATGTGAATGAAAGGATGTATATACTTATAGATATATATTCTTTTTTCAGAGAAAATCATAAATTAATTTCGGAAACCGCTCTTCAAAAGTGACTGACTTTCGAAATTAATCCATGATCCATAGCTATATGCCATATATAGGCGTCTTTTTTCGGCAATATTCATTTGCAAATCATTATCATAATTAATAATTATTTATTTTCAACATATCTGAGTAAAAATGTAATAAAATAACAATAAAATTAATCCCACCAAAATTTTTGTATTGATATTTATAATTTATTTGTCAGAAAAACAATGGAAATTGAAGCGTTGCCTATCTGATAAATATTATCCTATTTTTAAATTGTGGATTTTCTTCACGTATTGTGTGTCTATCCGTCATCCAGATGATCTAAAGGTAATAAAAAAGAAATTTAATTGTCTATAGACATTACAATTTAGTGAGATTTAGGAATCTTGCATTTCACAAAAATATTTCTGCTCGTAAACAGAAAGGTTAAAAGGTTAAAAGCTTAAAAAGATAAGTAGAGGAAATGTCTACATATTCGACCGAGATTAGATAGAAATTTGCGCTACAATAAATAAATTATTTGCGCATCTAAAAGATCGAGTAATATAATATAAATTAATGTTTTTCTCTTGACATGTATTTGATGATTTCAGACGATACTAACCAGCACCAAGCGCTTTGAAAAAAATTATTTGTATAATTTGTTTTATCCTTGGCTCGCACAGGTCTTTTCACCAGCACAGGTAACATAATGGCATTAATATATAACCGTACATACTTTATTATTACAATTTGTTTTCAATTTGTTTTCATCACACAAAATCAAATAGAATACAGAACTAGTTACAGAACTATACTTGAATATTATTTTTAACGATAAACTCTTACATAACTTCTTTTTGGTACTGTAAAAAGTAATAAATTTGAAAGAAATTTGCAAGTAATATCGTATTGAGAGATGATCTCGTCGTGTATTCTTAAGTAAATAGACGTAATAGATGTTAGAGATAATAGATAAAAGTATAGATATTTTTTGTTTGTCTTATATAATATATATTTCGTATACTTTGAAAATTATAAGATTAAGATTAATTAAAGATTAATTAAAGTTATAAGATTATAAGTTAAGTCTAATAAGAACTCGATCGCTTCAGCCGTTATTCAAATTTGAAAATCTCAGATACTCTTAGTTGGCCGACGCGCGTATAAATACACGGAGTACCTTGTCATTGTGCGTGACTTAGCGCGAGACACTACCGTATCTCTTAATATCAATTTGAAAAAGATGTGAACCAATTAACTGACATTTATTACAAATTATTTGCGCTTGCAAAAGGAAATCACTGATGGGAGAATACATATAATTTTCATAAAATTCTACGCAATTAAAAATAAAAATAAACATGCAGTTGAAATTTAATATAATAATTAAAATTTATATATTTAAAGAAGAATAAACACATTGATCTTTATAATATCCTATATCTCGTTTCTTTTTATTGCACATTTCATTAAAATAATCAATGACATAAAATTGACAGTCAGATATTGCATAATGCGAATGATAGGATGTATAAACTTATAGATATGTATAATTTCTTCACACCGAGAAAAAAAAAATTGTTAACTTGACTAAATTCGTCCAACTAATTACTATTTCTTTAATTGAAATATTTTAATATTTTAAGTAAATACGACATATTAAATAATTAAATCTAACATGAGGCATATTTGATTTAAATAGTTAAATATTCCAATTAAAGAAATACAAAGAAATAGTAATTAGTTGGACGAATTTAGTCAAATTAACAACTTTTTTTTCTCAGTGCAGAGAAAATCATAAATTAATTTTGAAAGCCGCTCTTCAGAAGTGACTGTGACTTTCAAAATATATACCCCACGGAGGGGGTATTATAACTATATAATTATAGCTTAAATTTATTTTCGGTATTCGTGTTTCACAAATTTCAAGCTATTCAACACATTGAATCACGTGTAATATTATAATAGCATGTTGCAATGCGAGATATATATTCATAAGTTTTATGAACATTATCAGAGAGAAATCACTGACATTATTACATTTTTGATAAAATCGTAGGAATTTATAAGTTTTACTTCATAACTATATAATCAAAAATATAATAATGTCAGTGATTTCTCTCTGATAATGTTCATAAAACTTATGAATATATATCTCGCATTGCAACATGCTATTATAATATTACACGTATGCACAGGAAGCCAAAGTATTCATACGTAGTATTTATTTATTATTCTCAAAGTGGATCTTACTGCAACAAAATTTTGATCGTTTTAATTTATTAATCTGTTCATCAATATACATACATAGTATGTATACTTTAGCTTTCTTTATACGTATAACTATATTACATTATTTAAGAAAAAGAAAAACCTATGATAATTATATATCACATTGCACAGCATGCTATTACAATATTAGTTATACATATGCGAAGAAAGTCAAAGTATACCATAGTAGTATTTATTATTCTCAAAGTGAATCTTATTGCAACAAAATTTTAATCGCTTTAATTTATTAATCCGTTTGTCAGCATATATACGTAGTATATGTATATTTTGGCTTTCTTTGCGTACATATTGAAAGACAGAAGGACGAATTAAGTGTGACTTGAAAAGAACTATATTTAATTATAATGAATATAAATATATTTCACATTACACATATGTCTCGCAATTGTACAACATGCTATTATAATATTAGTTATATCTATACAAAGAAAGCCAAAGTATGTATATACATAGTATTTATTATTCTCAAATTTTGCTTTTTTGTGCCCGCTGCCAGCGCGTGTGGAAGAGATATGTACACAAGCGTAAATCGTACACGTGTAATGCGCAGAACTCTCTGAAAGAAAGATCGCAACGTACTCGACTCACTGTACTCGCGCTTCTTGTGCTTACGTGTATATATACTGGGTGTAACAGAGCGCCCGTATCAGCAGTATTTTGAGGAAACAACGCATTTTCGTGAAAAATGTTTCATGCAAAATTTGTAGAGCTCTAAGTGGTGCATTATATAATAATATTAGTATGACCTAGAATAGCACTGTCAAGGTCATATAAAACTCACTTTAAATTTTTTAAACGAAACCCCCTATTTTTCATTACATATTCTTATAGCTTACATCGACAGCTTTACAAAACACTATAATAAGGAATTTTTTCATTAAGTACTTTTTGAGTTATTTTATATTTTAATCTGACATATTTTGATATAAAAAATTAAATATTTCGTAAAATATTTAGTTTTCGATAATCTTACCGTAATACTTTTATGTACAGAATAATGAGACAAATTAACTAATGCAAAAAAGCTGTGAGATAAGCTACAAGAACATGCGATAAAAAAGGGGTTTTCATTTAAAAAATCAAAGTTGACCTTCAATTCACCCTCAAGGTCAAGTTCAAGGTCAATTTCAAGGTCACCATTCGATAGAGCATACCCGAATTACTTAAAAAATGTTTGCGATTTTTGATAAAAGGCATTTATTTATTTTCTTTTTAGAAGGGGTGTACGGATGGTTTGGGACACTCTGTATATATCGGCTCTCCTAAAGGCGATGTCCAATTTATACAAATTATAGCTTGCCACTCGGCCATGAGTATTCTGGAATGCGCGATCTATACTTTATATAAGAAAACGCGCATTACTTAAAGTTGATACGTAACAGACGGATATATGCGCACGTTGAATAACTCCGATAAATTTCGATGGATCTGAATAAAATTTTGTATCCTAAGTAAAGTTAGGTTCTTTTTGGACATATGGTTTTAGAGATGCGCGATATCAAAATTACGACTCCGGATTCGAAATGAACAACCACAAAAACGATTATACCGATTTTTGAAACGTAATCGATCTTACCAATTTTGGTACAGAAAATGGCTCAAGCACGGAAAAAAAATTTTCGCTACCATAGCTAATAATGGTTTCCAAAATAAAACTCTAAACTGCAGCAAAACGGTTTGCTATTGCACCTAATAAATAGGTGTCACAGCTAAGATGTTTGCTGCCCATTTATTATGATTGAAATCTAGTTACCATACGCAGTTTTTATCTAATTTCTTTTCCGTGAGTGTTAACCGGTTTAACTAGTTTGCCTTTCAAGATATGACACTCTTATTTTTAATACGTTTATATCTTTAGGTGGACAAAGTACAGTATAGTCTGGCTATAAATACAGGCCTCAGATTTTCATGATCAGTTTGCAAAGATTTGTTTTACTGACATATGTATCTGCTTAAGCTTAAAAATATTTGCAATTTCATTTTAAACATATAGCGAGTAGTGTTTCAACTAATTATCGCATCAAGTGAATCTCTTAGATAATCGGCAGTATTCGCATGAAATAAAAATTTTATAATATTTTATTGCAAAATCTAAACAATATTTAATAATATCAAAATAAGTATAAACGCGTTATTCTTACATACAAGTTTTTTCAAATATTGCAAGTTGTTAGCTTGATCCAATTATTATAATATTATTAAATATATATTATATTATTTTTACGGAAACTTTTAACAATTAAATGAACAATAAAAATAAAAAAGATTTTTGTAACGTGTATTCAAGTATCAGTAAAATAGTAAGCTGAAGAAGATCAAGATCAATAAAACGGTCCAGAACATCAAGAAACGATGTTTATCACTATATTGTTGACATCAATGTTTATTTTATTGGTATATTATTATTACGTACGTTATGGAAGAAACGGACGACTGGTTAATCTTTTACCAGGACCACCGGGCCATTCGATTGCTGGAAATGCATTACAGGCATATATTTCAGCAGGCAAGTATAAAATTTCTAATCTATTTACATTAATTGATAAATGACTCGTTATTCATGCATACATACAAGTAAAAAGTAAATTCATAAAAACTTATGATCTAGTATACCTATCAAAAGTATGCAAATTACATATCTTTCAAAGCTAAGACTTTTCTCTCGGCAATATCCATTTGCAAATCATTATCACAATTATTATTTGTCTATTTTCAACGTATTTGAGTAAAGATGAGATGAAATAACAATAAAATTAATCCCACTAAAACTTTTGTATTGATATTTATAATATATTTTTCAGAGGAACAATGGAAATTGATGTGTAATCTATCAAATAAGTATTATCCCATTTTTAAATTCCGGATTTTTTTCATATATAGTGTGGCTATTCGTCATCCAAATGATTTAGAGGTAATAAAAGAAATTCAATTATCTGTAGATATTACAATTTAGTCAGATTTAGGAATTTTGTGTTTCACAAAAAGATTTTTGCTTGTAAAAAGATTTCTTAAAAAGATGAATAGAAAAAATATCGATATATACTCGATCGAAACTGTATACATAGAAAAGACGATGGGTAAAATAAATCGATTTTTGCCTAAAGAGTGTAAGTTATACATGCAGTCTCACGCTTTTTGGGTCGCTGAGTACAATGGTAACAGTTTTATCCGTCTAAACTCATGGGGAAGAGGTCAAAATTTGCCTTAAAGAAACGAATTTGTAATTAGCAGCTACATAATTTTTTTTAAAACAACTATATGTTTTTTTTTTACACCATTGATTCCTCTCATTATTTTGTGCATAAAAATATTGAGGTAAATTCTTCGGAAAATTAATGTTCTACGAGATACTTCCAAGTTTATGTAAAATTATATCAAATTTAAGTATAAACTATCTCGTAAACTATTCACTTTTTAGCCATCCTGCCCTTATAACTTTTTAAAAAATCTATTAATATAAGAAAAATTAGATTCCATTTAAAAAAAAATGAGAAGGCCCCTCGTTTTGTCCCTTAGGAGTCTTCAACATTTTTCTTTTATCTATCGAATTGTCAGCCGCCGTTACCTCAATATTTATATGCACAAAATAATGAGAAGAATCAATTAGTATAAAAAAACACATAGTTGTCCTTAAGAAAAATTATGTAGTTGCTAGTTACAAATTCGTTTTTTTACGACAAATTTTGAACACTTTTTCGCGGGTTTAGATGGATAAAACTGCTAACCATCATATTCAATGACGCCAAAAACATAAAATAATATGTATAACTTACATTACATTTCTTAGGCAAAAATTTACTCATTTTACCCATCGTTCTTTGTGGTACCATTAATAAATTATTTGTAAGATTAAGTGATATAATAAATTAATATTTTTTTCTTAACATATTTTCAATAATGTCAGACGATATTAAGCAATACCAAGCGTACCGAGAAAAGTCATATATATAACTTGTTTCAACCTTGGATTAGCACTGGTCTTCTCACTAGCACAGGTAACATAATAAGCATTAATATATAAACGTACATACTTTACTATTACAATTTACGTTCGATTTTATTTTTAACGATAAACTCTTACATAACTTCTTTTTGTCGTAAAAGGTAATAAATTTGAAAGAAATTCGTAAGTGAAATTATATTGAGAAATGATTCCGCCGTGATACATGTATTCTCAAGTAAATAGAAGTAATAGACGTTTCAAGTAAAAAAGATTTTCAATTAAATAAATTATAGTTTTTTTTGGCTGCCAATTTATGAAGTTTTAATTACAAAATAATAATTTAATTCAAATTTGTACTTGCAACTTCTTTCGTCGCAAAAATTTTATAAGAAGATTTAAAAAATTATAAAAGAATTTTGCGCGGTATAAGAGAAATAAATTTAAAATAATAATATATTATTTGAGAATTGCTCAATAAATATTAAACTAAAAAAGAGAATAATCTTATATAATATTATTTTTATATATTATTATTTTTATTTTATTTCACAATTTGCACTATTTTAATTTTGTTGTAGGCGCTAAGTGGCATGCGCGACGAAAGTTATTAACAAATGCATTCCATTTCAATGTATTGACTCAATATGCTGATATATTGATCCAGGAGGGCGATTATATGACAAAATCTTTGAAAGATGTTGGGGGGGCAATTGTAAAAGATTTAGTACCATTTATTAGTGAACATACGCTGAACGCCATATGTGGTAAGATTTCTGTAAAGTTCTTATTGTTCTGTTGTATAGATAATTTCGTTCTAAATGATATCATAACTTAAGATTTCATAGCTTAAGAAGATAATTTGTTCGCATACAAAGTATCGATGCTGCAGAAAAAATAGATAATATCCGATTTTTTATACTTAAAGCTATTGATAAAATATTCAATTGTAAATATCTTCGACTGTATACCCGGTCTTATATAATACATGCACTTGCAGAAACTGCCATGGGAATCTCTCTGCGAAAATTCAATGAGTTCCAGCAGTATCGAAATGCGGTTTACGACATATTAGAACTGATATGTTACAGGTACTTCATGTATATAATAAATAATTGTATGATATATTTATAAGCTTTTAAGTTATGATTGTATGTGATATATATTTTCTATATATATTTTGAATAACAAATTAAATATTGAATAATTATGTAAAGATGAACAATTAATTTGAGATGTTTAAAGCGATAATTAAAAATCAAAATTTATTCTAGGTTAAATGTTTTATTTTAAAATGAAAATTGTTTGTAATCTTTAAAATGTTGAAAATATTGCAAATGTTAGAATATTGAAATATTAAATAAACTAAGTTGTGCAATACAATCTGAAGAGACATTATCTTCGATTTTTGAAAAAATCTATTGTTAAAACAAAAAGTATAATGTTTTTAGAAAATTTTAAATATCTTTTTTGTAACATATATAGTTTAAAATTTATTTTTTTACCTATATTCTTTACAAATAATGAGATTACTTACAGATTATTATAGAATTTTATACGACTTTAAATAGAGCTTTTATAAAATCACGTCATTATTGAAATTATATAGTTTTATTGAATTATGGTTTAGAGCACTCAGACCTTGGTTCCATAACGATTTGTTATTTTCATTATCGAAAAAAGGGAGAAAGCAAAAAACGATCTTGAAAATATTGCATGGATTTACGGAAAAAGTATGCTATGTATCATTTTATTTTAAATCCGCCACACACACACAAACACACACAAACGTTATCTTTTATATAAAATTACAATAAGTATTAATACTACATTATGCTATTAATATTTATGATATAATACGATGTGTGCTATTGTTATTTAATACAAAAAATTATTTTAAAAATTTAATATCGTACTTTTGTGTAGGTCATCGCGGAACGAAAACTTTATCACGAACGCACCAATGGTCGACATTTGAAAAATCTTGAAAATAACAAAGAGACAGAGATAGATGTCGAAGTATTTGGAAGTACGTAAAAAATCGGAGCTAATATTTAAGTTTGATTACGCAATCGAACATTAAATTATGCCTGTAATATTTATACTAAACACATAATCACACGGAATAATGGAACATATGTCTGCTGTAAAATTGAATCATTATTATTTTTAATAGAAATTCTGAATTTTTAAACAAAAACAATGTTATATAATTAAAGCGCGACATGCAAAAATAAAATTCACTAACGTGTTTTTTTATTTCTAGTTAAAAAAAGGCGGCTATCCATGTTGGATCTCTTAATAGCGGTATCTCGAGACAATTCGTTGACTGATTTGGACATCAGAGAAGAAGTCGATACCTTTATGTTTGCGGTATGTATCTGAATCTTTTTTTCTAATTTTTTGTACATATCATCTAAGCACATTTAACTGTATAACGATATAACGATGATTACAGGGTCACGATACTACAGCGATGAGTATGACATTTGCTTTATTGCTATTAGCTGAACATAAAGATATCCAGGTACTTTTTTCTCAGTATATTGCGATATACACGACTAAAAAAAAATAGAGAACACTTTTTATACTCTAAAAATTGAGCTATGTTCAAACCGTTAAAATTCGACGAAAAATCATCGTAAATAAAAAATTAAAAAAACAGTTTGAAGCTTAAAGTTTCAACTTTAACGCACTATTGTTGGTTTTTAAAAATTTTTTTATTTTTCTTGTTCTGTGCTTTAAGAAGGAACCCATTGTTTTGTTCCTTAAAATTATGTTTTTTTGACACTTTGCGGCTCGATAAAAGAATTTCTCTCAAAAATTCAACTCAAGTTCCATAAACTACAATATTTTAGCTACAAAATGCTTCCTTTTAATTTTCCTACCATTTTTTTTGACTAAGTTACACGATTTTGAAACTAAAAAACTGTATTTTCTAAAAATGAAAAAATAAAAAAATTTTATAAAACTGTTGATATCACGTTACAGTTGAAACTTCAAGCTTCAAAATGTTTTTTCAATTTTTTATCTACAATGATTCTTCGCCGAGTATCGACAGTATTTCTAAAAATACAGGTTCAGTTTCAAAATCGTGTGATTTGATCAAAAAAAATCGTAGGAAAATTTTTAAAAAAGCATTTTGTAGGTAAAATGTTATAGTTTATGGAACATGAGTTAAATTTTTCGAAAGAAACTTTTTTCTTGATCTGCAAAGTGTCAAAAAAACATAATTTTAAGTAACAAAACAATAGATTTGAAATATATGCCTGTGATGCATTTCCAGCAATCAAATGGCCCGGTGGTCCTGGTAAAAGATTAACCGGTCGTCCGTTTCTTCCATAATGTACGTAATAATAATATACCAATAAAATAAACATTGATGCCAACAATATAGTGGTAAACATCGTTTCTTGATGTTCTGGACCGTTTTATTGATCTTGATCTTCTTCAGCTTACTATTATGTTACTGATACTTGAATACACGTTACAAAAATCTTTTTTATTTTTATTGTTTATTTAATTGTTAAAAGTTTCAAGAAGTAAAAATCAAGAGACACGATAGTGTCTTGCGCTAAGTCATGCGAAGCAAAGATCACACACAGCAATAGCGAGACATACCGCGTATTTATACGCGAGTCGAAATCAAGAATATCTAAGATTATCAGTTCTCAATAACCCCTGACCGGATCGAGTTTTTACTAGTTCTTATTAGTTCTTATATATATATATATATATATATATATATATATATAATCAATAGCTTGAGTTTGATTTATATAAAGAAAATATGTTTATTTTTGCTCTACATGTTTTATAAAGCAGAGATATTACGAAGCGAAATCGAAATGTAAAAATTTTCATTTAAGAAACGTCCCACTCTCCGTCAAAAAAATGTACTTTGTCAATAAAATCAAGAATGTCGAATGAAATGACAAAACGAGCCAAGCACGATATTAAGAGCGCATAAATGTTTATTATAAAAGAATTACATTAAAATTTAAACTCACGAAAGGCGGATGTTTCGGGCCTCTTTTTGGCCATCCTCTGCGTACATGAATAAATAAAATTAAAATATAAGCATATAAGTGATTCTTAGGCGGTTAAGAAGCGCGTAGATAACGCAGGTTTTTCACATTATCACAGTAAAGGCAAAAAAATATTTTCAAGGATATCCATGTCGTTACGAGGAAGAAATCCTCGATACTGTGGTCATAAATTGAATTCAAAAACATGGCGGTACATTAATTATGTCTGTAAATTAAGCGGAATGGATTATGTCAAAATGACGAGAGAGAAAGTCTTCGGAAATTACATTCGTAAAACTTGCAGATAAGCAAAGTAACGCACAGGTCGACAATAAATAATCGGGATGTAAATTCGCAGAGAACTAAACTCACTGATTATCAACGTAACAATGAGCATAAATTATCGTTAGACGAAAAGATAAAATAATAAAAGCAAACGTTACCGCCACAGACAAACAACGGTGCAATTAAATTTAAGAAGATTATCGATAATTTCCCGAACTACTCGATCCCGAAAAGTGATTTTAACACACGCATAAACAATTAACTGTTAATACCAAAAAATTTTTTAAACATGATAATGTAATTGCCTCTAGCGCATACAAGAGGAACATTACAGTTGCTCTCGATAAAGATGAATACTTTAATAAGATCGAAGAATTGTTGAAGGATAATAACACTTATAATATCGTCAAAGAAGATTCTATAAAAAGACTTACGTAACATCTATGGGACTTGCTAACGAGTTGGTGATACGAAACGATTGGGTATACATTTAATAAAATTATAACAATCAAACCAAACTAACAACTTGCGGTATTTGAGAAAACTTATATGAAAATAAGTGTTCAAAATGTTTATTAAAATTTTTATTTTATACAAATACTGTCGACTATTTAAGAAACTCAATTGATGCGACGAATAGTTGAAACACTACTCAAATGTTTAAAATGGAATTGCAAATATCTTCAATTAGATAATGCCAATAAAACGAATTTTTGCTAACTGATAATACAAATCGAAGACGCCTATACGTATAGCTACGGATCATGGATTAATTTCGAAAGTCACAATCACTTCTGAAAAGCGGCTTTCAAAATTAATTTATGATTTTCTCTGCACTGAGAAAAAAAGTTGTTAATTTGACTAAATTCGTCCAACTAATTACTATTTCTTTGTATTTCTTTAATTGAAATATTTAACTATTTAAATCAAATATACCTCATGTTAGATTTAATTATTTAATATGTCGTATTTGATTTAAAATATTAAAATATTTTAATTAAAGAAATAGTAATTAGTTGGACGAATTTAATCAAGTTAACAATTTTTTTTCTCGGTGTGAAAAAATTATACATATCTATAAGTTTATACATCCTATCATTCGCATTATGCAATATCTGACTGTCAATTTTATGTCATTGATTATTTTAATGAAATGTGCAATAAAAAGAAACGAGATATAGGATATTATAGAGATCAATGTGTTTATTCTTCTTTAAATATATAAATTTTAATTATTATATTAAATTTCAACTGCATGTTTATTTTTATTTTTAATTGCGTAGAACTTTATGAAAATTATATGTATTCCCCCATCAGTGATTTCCTTTTGCAAGCGCAAATAATTTGTAATAAATGTCAGTTAATTGGTTCACATCTTTTTCAAATTGATATTAAGAGATACGGTAGTGTCTCGCGCTAAGTCACGCGCAATAACAAGGTACTCCGCTTATTTATACGCGAGTCGGCCAATTAAGAGTATCTGAGATTTTCAAATTTGAATAACGGCTGAAGCGATCGAGTTCTTATTAGACTTAACTTATAATCTTATAACTTTAATTAATCTTTAATTAATCTTAATCTTATAATTTTCAAAGTATACGAAATATATATTATATAAGACAAACAAAAAATATCTATACTTTTATCTATTATCTCTAACATCTATTACTTCTATTTACTTAAGAATACACGACGAGATCATCTCTCAATACGATATTACTTGCAAATTTCTTTCAAATTTATTACTTTTTACAGTACCAAAAAGAAGTTATGTAAGAGTTTATCGTTAAAAATAATATTCAAGTATAGTTCTGTAACTAGTTCTGTATTCTATTTGATTTTGTGTGATGAAAACGAATTGAAAACAAATTGTAATAATAAAGTATGTACGGTTATATATTAATGCCATTATGTTACCTGTGCTGGTGAAAAGACCTGTGCCGAGCCAAGGATAAAACAAATTATACAAATAATTTTTTTCAAAGCGCTTGGTGCTGCTTAGTATCGTCTGAAATCATCAAATACATGTCAAGAAAGAAACATTAATTTATATTATATCAATCGATCTTTTAGATGCGCAAATAATTTATTAATTGTAGCTCAAATTTTTATCTAATCTCGGTCGAATATGTCGACATTTCCTCTATTTATCTTTTTAAGCTTTTAACCTTTTAATTTTTTTGTTTACGAGCAAAAATATTCTTGTGAAATGCAAGATTCCTAAATTGTAATGTCTACAGACAATTGAAATTTTTTTTATTACCTTTAGATTATCTGGATGACGGATACACACACAATACGTGAAGAAAATCCACAATTTAAAAATAGGATAATATTTATCAGATAGGCTACGCTTCAATTTCCATAGTTTTTCGGACAAATAAATTATAAATATCAATACAAAAATTTTGGTGGGATTAATTTTAGAGAAGCCTTCACTTGCGTACACTACAATTGGACACGTTGCAATCGCACACTGTGATATTAGACACATAAAGTTGCGCACCGTTCGATTGGACACATTTCAATTGCGCACGGTTCGTTTAGACACATGTTATTTGCGCACCGTTCAATTGGACACGTTGCTTTTGAACACAACACATATTTTTGTATAATTTAAAATACATACACACGCATGTATGCATGTATAATTTTGAAATTTTTTGACATTTATTATTAATATCATTTGGTAAATAAACGTTTGTTACTGTTCGTTTACACACAGTTCGTTTGCACACAGTTCTTTTGCGCACAGTTCTTTTGCACACATTTCTTTTGCGCACATTTATTTTGCGCACAGTTCTTTTACGCACAGTTCTTTCGCGCACATTTCTTTTGCGCACATTTCTTTCGCGCACGTTTCTTTCGCGCACAGTTCTTTCGCGCACCTTTCTTTCGCGCACATTTCTTTTGCGCACAGTTCTTTCGCGCACATTTCTTTTGCGCACATTTCTTTTACGCACATTTCTTTTGCGCACATTTCGATCAAGCGTATCGCATCTGAATATTCATACATTCTGACTGTTGATATATTTAAGAAAAGGCTGTTACAACTGTGATTTCTTGCTGTCAGATTTGCTGTAATCGCTTATAATTAGAAAAAGAAGATGAAAAAGCTTATAATTATAAACATATTTCTACTTTTTATATGGTACGTCCATAATTTTATATGGTATGTCCATAAATAATAATTAATAATTTTATTATACCATTTTGTATCTTTGCCTTGGACATAGTTATTATGACAGATTTCCTAACCTCTCGTAATGACACAGCGTAATAATTAATTTTTTATTTTTAAAGAGTCAAACTTGACTGTAAATTCTCCAAATCTTTTTTTCCGGTCGGTGTTATTGCACACGTAACAGACACAACGTAATGTAATCAGGAAGTAAGAAAACATATCAGTTAAATATAAAGTTAAATTAATTGTAATTTTCATCTGAGATAAATTCTTCTTTGAGCTTCAATTAAATACATCACAATTTCAGTAAGTATTGTGTATTCAAATACTTCGAAATAAGACAAGAATGCAGTTTAATGATATTCCTAGCAATAGTCCATAAAGTAATAGATCTTTCTTATTTTCAGTGATGAATCATATCTTTGTTATAGATAGCATATCATGGTATTTTGTGCAATATCTCCATCAGTTCCTTGAAAGAATTCTGTGTATGAAATTCTAATATATTATGCTATTTATTAACATTTTTTAACGCCTATTTCAGATATAAGAGAACTGAGAGCCATGTATGCTATACATTCATAGTAATTTGCACAGCAGATCTGTCATCGAGCACTAAAAAAGAATTCATTAACAAAATACGAGATTCTTTTAAGCGAGAGTATTAAAATTTTTTCCGCTATTAGAATCTTGTGAAATGTTATGAAAATATCAATATCTCCATCAGTGTTGTGAAAGAAGTAATTTACAATACAAATTGCTGTTTCCGTAGCCTTAGGGTAATCTGCTATTTAATAAACTGTACGTACGTATACTATAATATAATATAATAATATAATATACTCTTGAGATTTGATAATATTTCTACTAAAGTTATTCTGTATATGAAATTCTAATATATTATGCTATTTATTAATATTTTTAAACGGCTATTTCAGATATAACAGAAGTAGTATAGAGGCAACTATAGCGAGACACAACAAACCCCCACTCCTCGGCCACTGGCGCCGACCCCCTGCTGTGTGCCTGTCTGGGGCCCTCCCCCCTAAGGGTGTCTATGGAAAAAAAAAGAGTGGAGAGGACTCGTGGACGTCTACGAGGCAATTTTCCCTTTAAATTTTTTTATTTTTTTATTTTTTATTTTTTCGGTCGCGTGAACATGCTCGAACCTGGGTCCTCCACATTTCCAGACAGAGTCCTAGTATGCTGGGCTAGCTGAAATCTTATTAGAATAAGAATTAGATGTAGTATTTGTAGAGAGTAGCCCTCCGGCATAGGGGACCCTGCGCTCTGATTGGCTTCTCTATAGTGGCCGGCAGTTTGATTGGATGAGGAGCATTGTTTCTGAGTGAGAGGGAAAAACGCGGCAAAATAACACGTGTGTAAGAATCGGCAAGATGGCGACTACCGAGGATGGAGATATCGTGCAGTATACGCATCTCCGCTTCACCACCCCTACGGAAAAACCGAGAAATGTACGGTATATTTCATCCTCTCCTCCGACCTCTTTGTGAAAATACAAAATCGGATAAAGTACTGCTAGAATAAAGTAATTGATACGTCGGGGCTGAACGTGCGTACATGTACGGGTAGTGTTGACTGGGCGGCCGAGGTGCACTAGGCAGGTAGACGTTCGGTAACGTCATCGCTGGAGAGGATAGAAAGGGTCATGAAATACGGGTACCTGAGACTGTTTGACACGGAGTCTTAGGACGGAGACTATGACGTCACGGAGACGTCGGGAAGAAAGGATAGGAAAAGAGAAAATGTTTTTACGTAGCATTATTTTAAAAACAGTTTTATTTATATTTATTTATATTTCTTACATAAGAATATTATGCTTTGTACAATAAAAAATTATTTTACATAAAAATATTTGTACAATAAAAATTCTTATTTACAATTAAATATAACTATATTGCGTAGCAAAAAAGATTATCTCTTAGCACGAGGGAAAATACGTGAATTCGTTATATTGCAACTTTAAAAACGAGAGTTGAGAAAACAGAGAAGAAAAATTATCGTTCTGCTACATAGCCGTATGGTAACGAACAATGACTATTGATAAATTTACGTTTCATCAATACAGGAGCACATACTTCAGTTTCATAGCGTGGTACCAGCTCATGAAACACAGTACGCCAAATTGCTTTAAACCGTAAGTTTATCGAAGTTCCAGCCGATTCTTCCTCATTTTCTTCATTTTCCCGTACCCTTTCTTTAGCTAACATCAAATTTCTAATACTAAGAAAATTGATTAGTTGAAAGTTTTCAAAATTTAAGGTTATGTCCTTCACTTTGCAGCATTCGTGTGTTCGTCCGTCCGGTGCACGAACAATGTACGCATAAAATTTAGGGCCACCAGATACGAACGTCTCGATATAGCTACCGCGGCCGTAACTTTCAAGCTCGTCCGTCATATCGCCTAGAAAATTTCCCGTACGTGGTTCATACGTTCGGGTCACCGCTACTCACGTAAATACATGAATCCGTATCATAATACAAAACGCGACGATCTAATCGCTCTAAATAAGAATATAATTTTAAACGCGTCTGCGCCGTCGTATATGCAGCTATTACAACATTCGTTATCGATGGGGGAATGACAGCGTCTTGTCGCAATCGCCACGAAAGATATATTACCTCGTCGTTTACGGGTAATATGCCGGTTATCTCGTGCTCAACACTCATCATCAATGTCGCAAAACGCTGAAGCGTTCTCACGACTTCGGTATTTGGTAAATTGGATCGCTGACCGAATTTTCCCCAAAAAGAATTTAAGCACAGCTTCGCGACAGAACGTAAACCGGGATTCCGAGTGACGTTACGTTTATCAAGAACGATACCTTCGGTTTTCTCGTACTCCCTCAGATATCGTTCTTTAGCATCGTCGTCGTTTTCCCCGCATTCACACGGCCATCCACTGGCTTCTTGTTTAAGCTGCAAGAATGTATTTATATATTCGGTGAACAATCCGCCTTGACGTGTCGTATGATCGAATTGGCTAACTTTATATTGCCAAATCTCGCTTACAGCTGTCACGAGATAACCCTTTCCGTTGGCCTTGCGTAATTCGCAGGTCACCCACGTATCCTCGAATTCGCGTTCACGAGCATCGTCATGTGTACAGGGCACCTGCGAAAATGTTTCGCAACAACTGCGGCATAAAGCAAAAAGCAATTTTCCCTGCACACGATATGGGAGTACCGGATGAAATAGGTCGCGTGGTGGGAGTACTCTGCAACGTATGAGTCCTTCAATCGTATCGAAATTATAATTCGGTGCCCTTCCGATTATTGCGGAACATTCCTCGCCGACGTAAATATCCGGATGGTCGATTGGGAACAAAGAGGGTACAAAGAGCACACGTCCACGTATCGTATTTTCTCCGTACCCGTAACCTCATAACGAGTCACGATATTTCCCGGGTGGCCGCCGAAAAATGCATCGCGAGGATCGAGCGGAGATGTTTCCACCATCGGATGATTTTCGAGATATTCGCGCATTTCGTGATTATCGCGTCATAATTTATCAAAATTATTTTTAACAAAAAAATTAATTGTTCAACCAAATCTTTTTTTCATTGTCAATATTATAGATCTAAATTTACTTCCGCGATGTGAAATATCATTCGCTAAGTCTGCATATTTTTCTTCCTATATAAGATGCAAAGATCATCAAGCGAATTATCTTTTCAAATAAACATATTCAAATAATCATCAAGCAAGAGAGTCTTTTCAAATAAACAGTAACATGTACCGACACTATCTGCGCACGTACAAATTCGATACGATACAACACACAAAAATAATATTGTTTTCTAAAATAATAAATTATTGTTTATTTTACAATCACCAAAACAATGAACAGCTAAAAGCACTTATTAATAATTATAAATTATTTTACTTTAACAATAAATTTGTATTTTTAAGTAAATAAATTGAATCAGCAAAAATTGTTCTATTTCACCGAAAAAAGAAGTTTTGTTGTAACATTAAACTTGTTAAATTCGTTAAATTTAACAAATTTTTAATTTAATAAAATTTTTATTTGTTAAATTTGTCATATTTAATTTTTAATATTAAATTTGTTTCTTTATTTTGTTATAATATTAAATAATTCATTATAATAGCAAAATATGGACATATTTTTCATATATGCAATAACAACAATTGTATTACTGATTAAAATTCTTTTTCTCTATTAGATCAAAAAACATTTTAATAATTTATAATGATATGTTTATGAAAGTTTACTCTATTTAACTATTGAAAAAAAGTTTTGTTTTCTTACGATATTAAATTACTATTTATACACACACATTTACATCGCAAAAAATATAACCGATACTTTACTATAAGATTTTGTTATACTATTAGTAAGATTCTTTTCATTCTTACCTCTAAAAGTTCGGGTTTATAGATATTAATGGACGGTTTCATGCCAACCCTAATTATAAAAATACCTTCTTTAGAATGAAACATATATTGCTCAAGCCATTGTTTGCGTTCTACGATAAGTACATAATTAGATATTTAGTATTACTTTGTTTTTGTGACAAAATTTACTAATTATTATACTGATACTGTACTAATACCTTTTCACTACGCGGAATTACTTCCTCTTTATTTAGCGTTCGTATTACGTTAATTTCTTCTGTTTCGCCTCGTTTGATTTCCTCTATATTTACTTGCGGCATTAGCATTTCGATTGTGTTATCCGTTGTATTTATAATGCTGACTGCACATAGGTAATTCGTAGGTTCTATCAGACAATTACCTATGAATATTCCTGGTATCGTTTCTTCTGCCTTTATCACGCCTATCGTGTTCTTGTCAGTAGCGACCTGTATTATAGTTTCGCTACGTGGTTTCAGCGTCATTTTTAGATAGGAGTAGAGCTTTAAGATATGCTGTCCTACCTTTAATTGTTTTGTTTTATAATTGCAAGTGGCTTGATGCTTTCGTAGGAAATCAACTCCTAGTATTCCGTCATATTCTATCGGAAAATCATCCTTAATAACGTACATAGTGTGGTTAATTCGGCGCTCTCTCAGAGTTATTGTCGCCTTAAATTTCCCAAGTGTACATATCTTATGTCCCGTTACGCCGGTGAGCGTTATTTTTTCTTCTTCTATTAACGTTTCGCCTTTTAAATGTTTCACTTTAATTAATGATATTGCGGCTCCTGCATCGAATAGTAAATTTATTTTTTCGCGTTTCGCTTCTCGCATTGGTAATGTGACGAGGTCCAATCCTGTCTGTATATGCGGCGTATTTTTGAAGTGTGATACTTGATATTCCATTGCAGGTCGGTGCGATTTTCTTTCGTTCCTTTCCTCCTCATCGCTATTTTGCGTGGAGTTAAATTTCTTTTTTCCTTGCTCGCTATTCTTGCGGTTTTTATTTTCCGGTCGCGAATTATATTGTTTGATTCGGCTCGATTGATCTCTATTGGGTCGTCCGTGTAATAACCAACATTCCTCGCGATCATGTCCGGATTTCTTGCAATAGTGGCAATATTTATTGACCGTGTTTACGCGGGGTTGTCTATCGGGTTTCGGCAATGAGAATCGATTTGTATATCGGCTAGTTCGACAATCTCGGCCGTAATGCCCAATTTTTCCGCATTTTTGACATTGCACGTTTATTTTATTTTCTTGTTTATAGGTCGGTGTGAAATTTATTTTGCTTCGCGTACCGGTCGCGGGTGGTCCTTTAACCTTTTCTTCCGCGCTGGCCGCTGCTATTGCTTCTTGCAACGTAGCATATCCTCGCGATCGAACAATTGTTTTAATTTCGTCCTGCAATCCTATCTGGAAATTCTCTAAGGCTTGTTGTTGTATTATTTCCATTATTGCGCGTTTATTATCTACTGTATGATGTCGTCCTTCCATCATTGATTCGTATAGCTCCATGGCTAATTTGTCTGTTCTCAGTCCGTAAGTTCGTGCGCTTTCTCCGTTTTTCTGTTTTAGCGTATTGAATTCAATTTGTAGATGTGTCGTACTCTTTTTACTCGCATAGCAGACCTCTAATTCATTTTTTAATTGTGCGAAGTCTCGAATTTTTCGCGTTTGGAAATCTAGCATCGCTCTGCCTTTTAATTTCGTGTATAATACTGCTCCTAATAGCGTTACTTCATCTAACGGGTCGATGTGTTCTACTGCATATGTGGTCGCGCTCAAAAATTCTTGTAATTTATTAGGTGATCCGTCGAATTCCGGAATCATTCCACGAGCCTCTTTTAATTGTAAAAATCCGCGTCCTCTTTGATGTCGTACATCCTCGGGTGTGAACTCGTATACGGTCTCGGTTCTTTCTCCCGGCGGAGTTCTATGCCCGTTGTTTTGTCGGGGTTGCGGTCCTCTAATTTTCAAATCGTATATCTCGGCATGCATACTTCTAATTTCTCGTCTAATTTCCTCTCTCATTTCCCGCAATATTTCCCTAAAGTCGTCGGCTGCTTCGTCCGTTTTTTTCTGCGGTTTGTGCTGAGCTTGCGCGTTTGATTGTGTCGCGTTTCTGATTGCTTCTTCTTGTAATCGCCTAATTCCCTCATCGATATCTTCTGATGTGATGGGTTGCGATGCGGAAGCGTTTGAGTTATACATGTCTCGAATGCGATAGATTTCGTCGGGGTCAAGGATACTTGAATCGTATGACGTTAGTGAGAATTCGCGGCGGTGTGTTAGTCTACTAGACGCGCTTATTGATGATTCGACCTCAACATCTAGTTCTATATTGTTCGCTATTAAACTGTTATCTAATTCGCCAAATGGAAATTCGCGTTCGATTACAACGTTTGCTCCGAGTTCTGGTTCGGACAAATTCTCGCTTGAATTTAATGCGCTTAGATTTCTTCGTACGTTATCGCGTATATCCCGGAGTGCTTCTACTGCTACTCTTATAGGGTTTACTGCGCTATTTCTAATGGCTCTATTCGCTGGTTCGCTAAATAGCCACGATTTATTCGCTACGCTTTTCTGTGGTGCGTTTCGGTTTTCCGACATTCACGCGTTTACAAATTTTGATTTCTCGACTTACAATAATACGATGAGCAGCATTCTCTCGTTCGATGTCGGCCGTCGGGCGTTGATCGTCGCGTGCCGTTGAGATAGGTCGGTGCGCCTTCTCAGGTTGCGCTTCTCGTTGTCGCCTCGATATACCGGGTGTCTCGAAGTTCCTGCTAGACTTCCTTTTCCCTCGGTTGTAGGTGTCGACTGTCTGACGGAGTTATCCTCGCTGTCTCTCATTCTGTCGATTCCACGGAATTTTCTGCTTTGTGGTTATGGACCTTTACCGGTGTTGATCTTGTTAGAGCTGGCGTATCCCACCCGCTGCCACCAATTAATGTTGTGCCTCTAGCCGCTAAGGAAGAGGTCTTTTGGGATTTGTACGCCCAAAGGATTAGGATCCACGCTCGAAATAAGACACTCCCGGACGTTAGGTATAATTTAGTATATTTTGCAAGATTTAATACACTTTCACTTATTCGCGATTATAATAGTCGGGCGCGATACGTACGGTACTTCGATAATATTGAGCGAGCGAGTAGTCTGCGAGTCGTCTCTCGCGAGTCGTCTCTTTTTCTTCCGCTCGCGAGGTGCATCTCGCGCTTATTATATCTCTTAATTAATTAGGTCGTTGATTGGGGAGGAGTGTGGTGTCCCTGACCGGAGCATGTCTCGTGCTCCGCTTATCAGTCTGTCTCGTCAGCTGCTTACTCAGCTTCCGAGAACTTGACCGTGACTTCCTTCTCTTTAGTCACGTATCTTACTTTTATTTTATTAATATCCTTTTATTACTTTGCTCTTTCTTAATTATCTTTCCTTGATCTCTTTTCTAATTTTAATGCTTTGCTTTACTCAGCTCTTTCTTACACTTTTCTGTTTAACTTTATTGTTTTATTCTTTAATATATTAAGAAATTGGTCGGGTTACGACAGAGTCAGCATTAGTGAAAGAGTCCATTTTCTATAAAATTTTGAATTTTTTGAAAAATGTTTGTATACGAATTATACTCGGAAATAATTTTCGCAAATTCTGAGATATCGGGTTAAATTTTTTTACATAAATAGAGTATCATCAAAAACGCTGAAAGTGAAGATAATTTCCAACACGTGCAAAAATGTTTTGGTCAACAACGGAATATTAGTATTGAAACAGTTATCGTCATTAAAATGCATTACTGACAGCTCCGTTCTTTTAAACTGTTTATCAATGTTTCTTGTGTGTTATCTTTTCTTATAATAAAATTAATTAAGTTTTTCTTAAATGAGTTTTTATATTTCTGAAAATCTATAATCTACAATGTGAATGTATAATTTACAATTATATAAAAATAAAAAAGTATGTAAATTAGAAAATAGCATATTGCTTCTTTATCTTCTATATCTTTTTATTTCGCTCACAAAGTTTCCTCTATAGGGAAGTAAAAATTGAAAAACCCACTTACTTTAAGGAACTTAAGTTTTGTGAGATAAAATAAAATAATGAGGAAGTAATGCGCAAGTTTCTAATTTGCATGATTTTCAGTTTGTTTAACAATCCTTTAAAGATATGATATATATACGTGTTCACAAAATATTAAAGCAATATTGAATTTCAAATTTTTGATTAAACGTACATTTGAGCACAAGCGCTCCATCATTACTGTTTAATTGAAATATATGTACAGTATATAACCGAGTTTCAAAGAATTATAATTTGCAAAATTAAGTATCCGCCCGTATTTTGTTTCATGAGTTTCATTATTAAATTATTACATTTTAACTTTACACGAATTACTTTGTGTCTTGAAAAAAATAAAAAGCAAAACCACGAATTTTATCTAAATGATACTGAAAAAATGCAAGATTTCGGTACTTACTGTTTGTTACGTTGGAGCAAACAATAATGCTTTGCCAAAATATTTGTCACTTTTAGCAAATATCGTTGCGCTTTACTACTAATTATAAATCATAATTTATCGTGCTTTATATATAAATATAGTATAACTAAATATAATAAAATAACCGAGAAAAAGAGAGAGGAGAAGAATAGATGCTTTAAAAAAGATGTTTTAGAATAACTTTTTTTTTTAAAGCGGAATATTATATAATTGTTTTTACTTCTTCTCGACACAAGATTCGATCACGAAATGATGCATCTTAATCTTTATTATTCAAGTCTTAATCTTTATTATTTTATCTTATCTTATTTTTATTTTTAATTCTCGTTTTGCGCGACTCGAACCAGCAATATATAATATGCAATGCAATACACACAACGAAACCGTATCACTTATCTTATATGATTTCTCCTCGCAAACATTTGAAATATTTCTATACGATTGTATACATAATGTAAGCGCGTTAAGCTATAATGCATAATTTTATTGTGCCGTATTATCAAATTATATTTATCATTACGTCGCTATGCATTAAATAGATCTTGCACCTTCTTAATTCTTAATCTTTTTATCCGAGTTTCGTTTAAAAGGACTCGAAGTGGGTCAAAATGTTTGAACTATTTGTAACACATAGGTAATGTATTCCTAAAGAAAGATAGATAATAATTATTGTTCATGCTCTAAGTACAGCGTCCGGGCTTCAATTGATCTAGATTTTTATTTATTATTGATTCTCATCCATTATTTGAGCTTTTTTAACTACTTAATTTTTTAATTCTATTGACTTATTCAAACACTTATATTCTCTTATTTTAATTATTTTATATATTTTAATTAAAAGAATAATAAACTATTAAACGCATTTAGACAATAAAATGCGCTTAATAAATGTAAAATTGCAATAAATGTATTGTATATTATCTAATACGTGTGCACACATCACTAATGGAACAATAATTTAACAGTAATTACCGATTGTAAAAAATTTTCTGTCAAGAATAAAGCAAGAATCAAGTATTTATAAAATATTATCGTAACCGATTTGGCAAGTAACAATCATGATCAGCTGAATACGCAAGAAGATCGCAAATTATAAACGTAATGTCATTATGTGGCGGTGCTATTCAAGGTCATACTAATATTATTATATAATGTGCCACTTAGAGCTCTACAACTTTTGCATGAAACATTTTTAACGAAAATGCGTTGTTTCCTCAAAAAACGGCTGATACGACGCTCTGTTACACCCTGTATATTATTACTTATTGTTAGATATACTATGTATATGCAAACAATTATCGTTTTTATCTCGTTTACATCTCGTACCTCATTGTTATCAAAGGGTAGTTCACACAATCGTATAGAAATATTTCAAATGTTTGCGAGGAGAAATCATATAAGATAAGTGATACGGTTTCGTTGTGTGTATTGCATTGCATATTATATATTGCTGGTTCGAGTCGCGCAAAACGAGAATTAAAAATAAAAATAAGATAAGATAAAATAATAAAGATTAAGACTTGAATAATAAAGATTAAGATGCATCATTTCGTGATCGAATCTTGTGTCGAGAAGAAGTAAAAACAATTATATAATATTCCGCTTTAAAAAAAAAAGTTATTCTAAAACATCTTTTTTAAAGCATCTATTCTTCTCCTCTCTCTTTTCCTCGGTTATTTTATTATATTTAGTTATACTATATTTATATATAAAGCACGATAAATTATGATTTATAATTAGTAGTAAAGCGCAGCGATATTTGCTAAAAGTGACAAATATTTTGGCAAAGCATTATTGTTTGCTCCAACGTAACAAACAGTAAGTACCGAAATCTTGCATTTTTTCAGTATCATTTAGATAAAATTCGTGGTTTTGCTTTTTATTTTTTTCAAGACACAAAGTAATTCGTGCAAAGTTAAAATGTAATAATTTAATAATGAAACTCATGAAACAAAATACGGGCGGATACTTAATTTTGTAAATTATAATTCTTTGAAACTCGGTTATATACTGTACATATATTTCAATTAAACAGTAATGATGGAGCGCTTATGCTCAAATGTACGTTTAATCAAAAATTTGAAATTCAATATTGCTTTAATATTTTGTGAACACGTATATATATCATATCTTTAAATTATTGTTAAACAAACTGAAAATCATGCAAATTAGAAACTTGCGCATTACTTCCTCATTATTTTATTTTATCTCACAAAACTTAAGTTCCTTAAAGTAAGTGGGTTTTTCAATTTTTACTTCCCTATAGAGGAAACTTTGGGAGCGAAATAAAAAGATATAGAAGATAAAGAAGCAATATGCTATTTTCTAATTTACATACTTTTTTATTTTTATATAATTATAAATTATACATTTACATTGTAGATTATAGATTTTCAGAAATATAAAAACACATTTAAGAAAAACTTAAATAATTTTATTATAAGAAAAGATAACACACAAGAAACATTGATAAACAGTTTAAAAGAACGGTGCTGTCAGTAATGCATTTTAATGACTTGATAACTGTTTCAATACTAATATTCCGTTGTTGACCAAAACATTTTTGCACGTGTTGGAAATTATCTTCACTTTCAGCGTTTTTGATGATACTCTATTTATGTAAAAAAATTTAACCCGATATCTCAGAATTTGCGAAAATTATTTCCGAGTATAATTCGTATACAAACATTTTTCAAAAAATTCAAAATTTTATAGAAAATGGACTCTTTCACTAATGCTGACTCTATCACCAAATTCATAACCAACCATCCTTTTATAATAATCTATTCATATAAAAAAATTTGATCAGATATCTCAAAAATTGCGGAAGTTAGAGTTGTACAAACATCCCGTACATACATACATACACAGATACATACATTTTCTAGGAATATAATTTTTTGACGTTTTGGAACATTTTGAACACATTGGCATAAAAAAATTCGAAAAAATATTTTGTCACAAAAACAAAGCTTCCTCTATGAGGAAGCAGAAAAGAATAATTATACGTTTTAAACCGCAAAACTTTTTCAAGATCTCAATGAAATACGGTAGAAAAATAAAATATAAATAATTTATTGCATGAATATAAATAATTTATTTCGTGAATCTTTCGATTAATGAACACAGATTCCAAATTTGGACGAGTTACATAGAAATAATCGAGAAATGTTTTGCCGACGAAATATTCTCAACCACATTAATTTTATACTCAATTTTCATCGATGATATATATTTATATACACATTATATTCCATCTTCTTTAATAAAGTATCTTTATATAATTTTCTGAATTAATAAAGATAATAATGATATAAACATCGTGTCAATAAAATATTTGTCAATGTGTGAGTGTAAAATTCAATTTTACAAAGTATTTATAATAATTTATGCATTACATATTTGGTAACTTGGGCTGTTTAATATGTTTACAGGCTACAAAAATGGACTTAATCTTTTTGATATTGTGCACCTTATTCGTAGTTTTAATAATTCCCGCAATTATGTCGATAGTACATCATCAATACGTTCTTCGACAATAGCTCAAAAATATTTCTCAGATCGGTAGATTTCCTTTTAGCATGGCATTTAAATTAATGAAGCAAACGGACTATGGTAAAAAATCTTATACATAAGATATTGTTATTATATGCTTTTACAAATATTGTTTATATATTTTTAGTAAAAAGTTTAAAGGAATTAATAAATGAAAAAAATTATCATTTACTGTAAATCAATATAATAATTAATAAATTTTGTCACAAAAACAAAGTAATACTAAATATCTAATTATGTACTTATCGTAGAACGCAAACAATGGCTTGAGCAATATATGTTTCATTCTAAAGAAGGTATTTTTATAATTAGGGTTGGCATGAAACCGTCCATTAATAACTATAAACCCGAACTTTTAGAGGTAAGAATGAAAAGAATCTTACTAATAGTATAACAAAATCTTATAGTAAAGTATCGGTTATATTTTTTGCGATGTAAATGTGTGTGTATAAATAGTAATTTAATATCGTAAGAAAACAAAACTTTTTTTCAATAGTTAAATAGAGTAAACTTTCATAAACATATCATTATAAATTATTAAAATGTTTTTTGATCTAATAGAGAAAAAGAATTTTAATCAGTAATACAATTGTTGTTATTGCATATATGAAAAATATGTCCATATTTTGCTATTATAATGAATTATTTAATATTATAACAAAATAAAGAAACAAATTTAATATTAAAAATTAAATATGACAAATTTAACAAATAAAAATTTTATTAAATTAAAAATTTGTTAAATTTAACGAATTTAACAAGTTTAATGTTACAACAAAACTTCTTTTTTTCGGTGAAATAGAACAATTTTTGCTGATTCAATTTATTTATTTAAAAATACTAATTTATTGTTAAAGTAAAATAATTTATAATTATTAATAAGTGCTTTTAGCTGTTCATTGTTTTGGTGATTATAAAATACACAATAATTTATTATTTTAGAAAACAATATTATTTGTGTGTGTTGTATCGTATCGAATTTGTACGTGAGCAGATAGTGTCGGTACATCTTACTGTTTATTTGAAAAGACTCTCTTGTTTGATGATTATTTGAATATGTTTATTTGAAAAGATAATTCGCTTGATGATCTTTGCATCTTATATAGGAAGAAAAATATGCAGACTTAGTGGATGATATTTCACATCGCGGAAGTAAATTTAGATCTATAATATTGACATTGAAAAAAAGATTTGGTTGAACAATTAATTTTTTTGTTAAAAATAATTTTGATAAATTATGACGCGATAATCACGAAATGCGCGAATATCTTGAAAATCATCCGATGGTGGAAACATCTCCGCTCGATCCTCGCGATGCATTTTTCAGCGGCCGCACGGGAAATATCGTGACTCGTTATGAGGTTACGGGTACGGAGAAAATACGATACGTGGACGTGTGCTCTTTGTACCCTCTTTGTTCCCAATCGACCATCCGGATATTTACGTCGGCGAGGAATGTTCCGCAATAATTGGAAGGGCACCGAATTATAATTTCGATACGATTGAAGGACTCATACGTTGCAGAGTACTCCCACCACGCGACCTATTTCATCCGGTACTCCCATATCGTGTGCAGGGAAAATTGCTTTTTGCTTTATGCCGCAGTTGTTGCGAAACATTTTCGCAGGTGCCCTGTACACATGACGATGCTCGTGAACGCGAATTCGAGGGTACGTGGGTGACCTGCGAATTACGCAAGGCCAACGGAAAGGGTTATCTCGTGACTGCTGTAAGCGAGATTTGGCAATATAAAGTTAGCCAATTCGATCATACGACACGTTAAGGCGGATTGTTCACCGAATATATAAATACATTCTTGCAGCTTAAACAAGAAGCCAGTGGATGGCCGTGTGAATGCGGGGAAAACGACGACGATGCTAAAGAACGATATCTGAGGGAGTACAAGAAAACCGAAAGTATCGTTCTTGATAAATGTAACGTCACTCGGAATCCCGGTTTACGTTCTGTCGCGAAGCTGTGCTTAAATTCTTTTTGGGGAAAATTCGGCCAGCGATCCAATTTACCAAATACCGAAGTCGTGAGAACGCCTCAGCGTTTTGCGACATTGATGACGAGTGCTGAGCACGAGATAACCGGCATATTACCCGTAAACGACGAGGTAATATATGTTTCGTGGCGCTTGCGACAAGACGCTGTCGTTCCCTCACCGATAACGAATGTTGTAATAGCTACATATACGACGGCGCAGACGCGTTTAAAATTATATTCTTATTTAGAGCGATTAGATCGTCGCGTTTTGTATTATGATACGGATTCATGTATTTACGTGAGCAGCGGTGACCCGAACGTATGAACCACGTACGGGAAATTTTTTAGGCGATATGACGGACGAGCTTGAAAGTTACGGCCGCGGTAGCTATATCGAGACGTTCGTATCTGGTGGCCCTAAATTTTATGCGTACATTGTTCGTGCACCGGACGGACGAACACACGAATGCTGCAAAGTGAATTGGTTAATTTTAACAGCATTAAGAATTTATTGTTAAATAAAGAGAGAGCACAGGAAAATGAAAAGAACGGAGAAGAATTGCCGAAAACTTCGATAAATCTATGCTTTAGAGCAATTCGTCGTACCGCGTTTCACGAGATCGTAACACGGGACGAAACTAAAGTATGCGCGCCCGTATTACTAAAACGTAGATTTATCGATAGTCGAAATTCGCTACCGTATGGTTATGTATCTGAACAATGATTTTTCTATTTTTTCTCGACACTCTCTCTTTTATTGCTATATTACGTAATATACTTTTGTGTACTTTTCGCAGCGGTGAAAATAATCTTTTTGTAAATAAATATTAAATTATATGTAAATTTTTCAATGTACAATGTTTCATATTCCGCATAATATAAATAATGATGTTTTTTATTTTAAAGCAACCAGATGAAAAATATTTTTCTTTCCTTCCTTTCTTCCCGACGTCTCAGTGACGTCATAGACTCTGCCCTAAGCCTCAGCGTCAAACAGCCTCAGGTACCCGTATATATTTCAAGATCCTTTCTAACGTCTCCAGCGATGTTGTTACCGTATGTCTATCTGTGCAGCGGGGCTCACCCCCCTCGGACAATCGTACCCGTACATGCACGCACGTGTTCGTTACCACGTCATAGCATCTAGTTTATTCTAGCAGTACCTTATCCAACTTTCTCTTTTCAACAGGAAGGGTGGAAGAGAGTGGGCGACATATAGCGTACATCTCCCCTGGTTTTCCTCTAAGGGGGGGCGATAGGACGATGTTGTATACCGCACGATATCTTTCGGTTTTCCGTAAGGGGTGGGGAGGCTGGATGCCTTATGTCTAGACGCATCTCCAGTCTCGACAGTCGCCATTTTGTCGGTTGTTGTCACGTCTGCTTTCCGGCAGACATCTTGCCCGCTTTCTCCCTCGCACTATTTTTTGGCTCGTTTTTCCAACCCGCTTTTTTAAATCGACGGAACCGTCGGAACCTATTGGAGGATTGGGCACTATGGGGAGAACAAATCGAACCGCCAGGACCCCTATCTTAGCGCTGGACTACTCTCCATAAATACTACGTTTAACTTCTATTCTAATAAGTTTTCAGCTAGCTTAGCATACTAGGACCCTGTTTGGAGAGGCGGAGGACCCAGGTTCGAGCCCGAGCATGTTCACGCGACCGAAAAGATAAAAAATAAAAAAAAATAAAAAAAATAAAAAACTACTCTCCATAAATACTATGTTTAACTTCTATTCTAATAAGATTTCAGCTAGCCCAGCATACTAGGACCCTGTCTGGAAATGTGGAGGGAGGACCCAGGTTCGAGCCCGAGCATGTTCACGCGACCGAAAAAATAAAAAAAATTAAAGGGAAATTTGCCTTGTAGACGTCCACGAGTCCCCTCCACTTTTTTTCCACAGACACCCTTAGGGGGGAGGGCCCCAGACAGTCACAACAGGAGGTCGGCGCCAGTGGCCGAGGAGTGGGGGTTTGTTTTGATGTCCCATAGTGCCCAATATCTACTAATGTTATAAAATTTTATTCTATACAAATACTGCTGATTACCTTATAGAATCGCTGATGCAACGATCAATTGAAACACTACTAAAATGGAATTATAAATCTCTCCAAGTAGATTCATGTACCAGAAAACAAATCTTTGTGAACTGACAATAAGAATTTGAGCTCTATATTCATAACCGTTTTTCAACTAAAGAGTGTAATAATAATGAAAATTTATTAGAAACAGAGAAAGATATGAGCACTAAAAATTTTTTTTTCTTATTTGATATTTTTGAAATATTAAATATTAATTAATGTAAAAAAAATATGAAGATCCGAAAGTAATAAAATATATGAGAGAAAGATCACACATAAAAATTATAGAAGAATTAATTAGAAGTAAAATATATTTAACGTAAAATATACACACAATTACATATTGGATCATTTTGTACGATCATTTTGTGAGATCATTTTTTGTAAGATTCGACAAAACATTTTCATCAGTTTCTTACATTCATGTGGTATCCATGTTAGTTTTGCAAAGTTTGTTTGCGGCTAATCGGAATAAACTTTATATGAACCGGATGAGAAGGACAAATCACTAGATGGAACTTTAACTGGATATCCTTTAAATAATCTATGGGCTCCAGGTAAAAATTGTGCACCAAAGGAGCAATCATAGCTTTCATCTCCAACAGAGCGAATCGTTGACCTACAATTCGAAGTCTTATCAAATACTATCGACAAGAAGAAAAGAAAATCGCGAGCAATTTACCTATGCAATTTCTCGGTCCTGCGCTGAACGGTAGATAAGAATAAGGATGACGATTCTGTATCCTCTCGGGCAAAAATCTATCCGGATCAAATACTTCTGGATTTGGCCAAAAATTGGGGTCTCTGTGAACTCCGTAGATATTAAGATATAAGATTGTTCCAACAGGTACGATATATGAATCTGTGAAAAGTATATTATAAAATTAGAAAATATAAAAATTCATGAAATTAAGAGTTCTTCTGAGAAATAAAACATGAACATAATATTGCATTCTTAAATTTTAAAAACAAGTAAACTTATTTTACATTCGATAATATATATTCTGTAAAATGTGACATGTTCAAAGATATTTGCAGCAAAAAAAGTCATTAATTACTTAATTTTACATCTTTTTGAACGTCTCGTAATATAAAAAATGCGGTGGGATATAAACGTAGCGATTCCTTTAAACATCTATCTAAATATGGTAAATTTTGCAACGATCTCATGGTAAGTTTGCCTCCGTTCTCTTGCATCGCGGTATCGACTTCAATCCTCACACGTTCCTGTGTCATGGATAATCATTTAATTGTATTTTATAATATTTTGGTTTTTATATGTATAGATACAAATAAATTTTTAATAAATGACAAAATACATTGCAACAAAAGATTGATATCTATATTACTTTGAAAAAAATCGAAAGTTAAATAATACACAACTAAAAAAAAATTTCTCTCGAAAAATTCAACTCATGTTCCATAAACTATAACATTTTGCCTACAAAATGCTTTTTTAAAAATTTTCCTATGATTTTTTCTGATCAAATCACACGATTTTGAAACTAAACCTGTATTTTTACAATAGAAATACTGTCGATACTCGGCAAAGAATCATTGTAGACAAAAAATTGAAAAAACATTTTGAAGCTTAAAGTTTCAACTGTAACGTGATATCAACAGTTTTATAAAATTTTTTCATTTTTTCATTTTTAGAAAATACAATTTTAGTTTTAAAATCGTGTAACGTGATCAAAAGAAATGGTAGGAAAATTAAAACACAGCATTTTGTAGCTAAAATATTGTAGTTTATGGAACTTGAATTGAATTTTTGAGAGAAATTCTTTTATCGAGCCGCAAAGTAAAAAAAAACATAATTTTAAGGAACAAAACAATGGGTTCCTTCTTAAAGCACAGAACAAGAAAAATAAAAAAGTTTTAAGAAACCAACAATAGTGCGTTAAAGTTTCAACTTTAAGCTTCAAACTGCTTTTTTAATTTTTTATTTACGATGATTTTTCGTCGAATTTTAACGGTTTGAACATAGCTCAATTTTTAGAGTATAAAAAGTGTTCTCTATTTTTTTTTAGTCGTGTATATCGCAATATACTGAGAAAAAAGTACCTGGATATCTTTATGTTCAGCTAATAGCAATAAAGCAAATGTCATACTCATCGCTGTAGTATCGTGACCCTGTAATCATCGTCATATCGTTATACAGTTAAATGTGCTTAGATGATATGTACAAAAAATTAGAAAAAAAGATTCAGATACATACCGCCAACATAAAGGTATCGACTTCTTCTCTGATGTCCAAATCAGTCAACGAATTGTCTCGAGATACCGCTATTAAGAGATCCAACATGGATAGCCGCCTTTTTTTAACTAGAAATAAAAAAACACGTTAGTGAATTTTATTTTTGCATGTCGCGCTTTAATTATATAACATTGTTTTTGTTTAAAAATTCAGAATTTCTATTAAAAATAATAATGATTCAATTTTACAGCAGACCTATGTTCCATTATTCCGTGTGATTATGTGTTTAGTATAAATATTACAGGCATAATTTAATGTTCGATTGCGTAATCAAACTTAAATATTAGCTCCGATTTTTTACGTACTTCCAAATACTTCGATATCTTTCTCTGTCTGTTTGTTATTTTCAAGATTTTTCAAATGTCGACCATTGGTGCGTTCGTGATAAAGTTTTCGTTCCGCGATGACCTACACAAAAGTACGATATTAAATTTTTAAAATAATTTTTTGTATTAAATAACAATAGCACTCATCGTATTATATCATAAATATTAATAGCATAATGTAGTATTAATACTTATTGTAATTTTATATAAAAGATAACGTTTGTGTGTGTTTGAATGTGCGTGTGTGCGTGTGTGTGTGTGTGTGTGTGTGCGCGCGCGCGCGCGCGTGTGTGTGTGTGTGTGTGTGTGTGTGTGTGTGGCGGATTTAAAATAAAATGATACATAACATACTTTTTCCGTAAATCCATGCAATATTTTCAAGATCTTTTTTTGCTTTCTTCCTTGTGGCGATAATGAGAATAACAAATCGTTATGGAACCAAGGTCTGAATGCTCTAAATCATAATTCAATAAAACTTTATAATTTCAATAATGACGTAATTTTGTGTGTAAAAACCTTATTTAAAGTCGTATAAAATCCTATAGTAATCTGTAAGTAATCTCATTATTTGTAAAGAATATAGGTAAAAAAATAAATTTGATACTATATATGTTACAGAAAAAATATTTAGAATCTTCTAAAAACATTATACTTTCGGTTTGTAGATTTGTTGATCAAAGATAATTTCTCTTCAGATTTTATTGAATAAATTATTTTACTTAATAATTCAATATTCTAACATTTACAATATTTTTAACATTTAACGGAGTACGTACAATAGATATTGATATCTAATTGCCGCTTTAAACGAATCGACGTGTCAAACTAATTGTTCACCTTCACATGATTATTCAATATTTAATTTGTTATTCAAAATTATATATCACAAACATCCATAACTTAAAGTATTATAAATATATATCACAATATTATTTATAATATTCATAAATTACCTATCAAATATCAGTTCGATCATATCGTGAGCCATATTTCGATACTGTTGCGATTCGAACTTGTTAAGTTTTCGCAGAGAGATTCCCATGGCAGTTTCTGCAAGTGCATGTATTATATAAGACCGGATATACAGTCGAAGATATTTACAATTGAATATTTCATCAATAGCTTTAAGTATAAAAAATCGGATATTATCTATTTTTTCTGCAACATCGATACTTTGTATGCGAACAAATGATCTTCTTAAGCTATGAAATCTTAAGTTATGATATCATTTAGAACGAAATCATCTATACAACAGAACAATAAGAACTTTACAGAAATCTTACCACATATGGCGTTCAGCGTATGTTCACTAATAAATGGTACTAAATCTTTTACAACTGCCCCCCCAACATCTTTCAAAGATTTTGTCATATAATCGCCCTCCTGGATCAATATATCAGCATATTGAGTTAATACATTGAAATGAAACGCATGTGTTAATAATTTTCGTCGCGCATGCCACTTAGCGCCTACAACAAAATTAAAATAGTGCAAATTGTGAAATAAAATAAAAATAATAATATATAAAAATAATATTATATAAGATTATTCTCTTTTTTAGTTTAATATTTATTGAGCAATTCTCAAATAATATTATTATTTTAAATTTATTTCTCTTATACCGCGCAAAATTCTTTTATAATTATTTAAATCTTCTAATAAAATTTTTGCGACGACAGAAGTTGCATGTATAAATTTGAATTAAATTATTATTTTGTAAATAAAACTTCATAAATTGGCAGCCAAAAAAAAACTATAATTTATTAAGAAGTCTGTTATGTGATAGTGTTCGATTTAATTGAAAATCTTTTTTATTTGAAACGTCTATTACTTCTATTTATTGTACTTGAGAATACATGTATCACGGCGGAATCATTTCTCAATATAATTTTACTTACGAATTCACTTTCAAATTTATTACCTTTTACGACAAAAAAAAGTTACGTATGAGTTTATCGTTAAAAATAAAATCGAGCGCAAATTGTAATAGTAAAGTATGTACGTTTATATATTAATGCTTATTATGTTACCTGTGCTGGTGAAAAGACCTGTGCCACCCCAAGGTTGTAACAATTTATTTAAACGACTTTTCTCGGTAAACTTGGTATTGCTTAATATCGTCTGACATTATCGAAAATATGTTAAGAAAAAAATATTAATTTATTATATCACCCAATCTTACAAATGATTTATTAATCGTACCACAAAGGACGATAAGTAAACTGAGTAGATTTTTGCCTAAGAAGCGTAATGTAAGTTATACATGTTATCTTATACATAAAATAATGAGAGAAATCAATGGTGTAAAAAAAAACATATAGTTGTTTTAAAAAAAATTATGTAGCTGCTAGTTACAAATTCGTTTCTTTAAGACAAATTTTAACCTCTTTCCCATGAGTTTAGACGGATAAAACTGTTACCATTGTAATCAGCGACCCAAAAAGCGTAAGATTGCATGTATAACTTACACTCTTTAGGCAAAAATCGATTTATTTTACCCATCGTCTTTTCTATGTATACAGTTTCGATCGAGTATATATCGATATTTTTTCTATTCATCTTTTTAAGAAATCTTTTTACAAGCAAAAATCTTTTTGTGAAACACAAAATTCCTAAATCTGACTAAATTGTAATATCTACAGATAATTGAATTTCTTTTATTACCTCTAAATCATTTGGATGACGGATAGCCACAACATACATGAAAAAAATCCGGAATTTAAAAATGGGATAATACTTATTTGATAGATTATACATCAATTTCCATTGTTCCTCTGAAAAATATATTATAAATATCGATACAAAAGTTTTAGTGGGATTAATTTTATTGTTATTTCATCACATCTTTACTCAAATACGTTGAAAATAGACAAATAATAATTGTGATAATGATTTGCAAATGGATATTGCCGAGAGAAAAGTCTTAGCTTTGTAATTTGCATACTTTTGATAGGTATACTAGATCATAAGTTTTTATGAATTTAATTTTTACTTGTATGTATGCATGAATAACGAGTCATCTATCAATTAATGTAAATAGATTAGAAATTTTATACTTGCCTGCTGAAATATATGCCTGTGATGCATTTCCAGCAATCAAATGGCCCGGTGGTCCTGGTAAAAGATTAACCAGTCGTCCGTTTCTTCCATAATGTACGTAATAATAATATATCAATAAAATAAACATTGATGCCAACAATATAGTGATAAACATCGTTTCTTGATGTTCTGGACCGTTTTATTGATCTTGATCTTCTTCAGGTTACTATTTTACTGATACTTGAATACACGTTACACAATTTATTTAATTGTTAAAAGTTTCTAGAAGTAAAAATCAAGAGACACGATAGTGTCTTGCGCTAAGTCATGCGAAGCAAAGATCACACACAGCAATAGCGAGACATACCGCGTATTTATACGCGAGTCGAAATCAAGAATATCTAAGATTATCAGTTCTCAATAACCCCTGACCGGATCGAGTTTTTACTAGTTCTTAGTAGTTCTTATATATATATATATATATATATATATATATATATATATATATATATATATATATATAATCAATAGCTTGAGTTTGATTTATATAAAGAAAATATGTTTATTTTTGCTCTACATGTTTTATAAAGCAGAGATATTACGAAGCGAAATCGAAATGTAAAAATTTTCATTTAAGAAACGTCCCATTCTCCGTCAAAAAAATGTACTTTGTCAATAAAATCAAGAATGTCGAATGAAATGACAAAACGAGCCAAGCACGATATTAAGAGCGCATAAATGTTTATTATAAAAGAATTACATTTAAATTTAAACTCACGAAAGGCGGATGTTTCGGGCCTCTTTTTGGCCATCTTCTGCGTACATGAATAAATAAAATTAAAATATAAGCATATAAGTGATTCTTAGGCGGTTAAGAAGTGCGTAGATAACGCAGGTTTTACACATTATCACAGTAAAGGCAAAAAAATATTTTCAAGGATATCCATGTCGTTACGAGGAAGAAATCCTCGATACTGTGGTCATAAATTGAATTCAAAAACATGGCGGTACATTAATTATGTCTGTAAATTAAGCGGAATGGATTATGTCAAAATGACGAGAGAGAAAGTCTTCGGAAATTACATTCGTAAAACTTACAGATAAGCAAAGTAACGCACAGGTCGACAATAAATAATCGGGATGTAAATTCGCAGAGAACTAAACTCACTGATTATCAACGTAACAATGAGCATAAATTATCGTTAGACGAAAAGATAAAATAATAAAAGCAAACGTTACCGCCACAGACAAACAACGGTGCAATTAAATTTAAGAAGATTATCGATAATTTCCCGAACTACTCGATCCCGAAAAGTGATTTTAACACACGCATAAACAATTAACTGTTAATACCAAAAAATTTTTTAAACATGATAATGTAATTGCCTCTAGCGCATACAAGGCGAACATTACAGTTGCTCTCGATAAAGATGAATACTTTAATAAGATCGAAGAATTGTTGAAGAATAATAACACTTATAATATCGTCAAAGAAGATTCTATAAAAAGACTTACGTAACATCTATGGGACTTGCTAACGAGTTGGTGATACGAAACGATTGGGTATACATTTAATAAAATTATAACAATCAAACCAAACTAACAACTTGCGGTATTTGAGAAAACTTACATGAAAATAATTACGTGTTCAAAATGTTTATTAAAATTTTTATTTTATACAGATACTGTCGACTATTTAAGAAACTCAATTGATGCGACGAATAGTTGAAACACTACTCAAATGTTTAAAATGGAATTGCAAATATCTTCAATTAGATGATGCCAGTAAAACGAATTTCTGCTAACTGATAATACAAATCGAAAACGCCTATACGTATAGCTACGGATCATGGATTAATTTCGAAAGTCACTATCACTTCTGAAGAGCGGCTTTCAAAATTAATTTAAGATTTTCTCTGCACTGAGAAAAAAAAGTTAATTTGACTAAATTCGTCCAACTAATTACTATTTCTTTGTATTTCTTTAATTGAAATATTTAACTATTTAAATCAAATATACCTCATGTTAGATTTAATTATTTAATATGTCGTATTTGACTTAAAATATTAAAATATTTCAATTAAAGAAATAGTAATTAGTTGGACGAATTTAGTCAAGTTAACAATTTTTTTTCTCGGTGTAAAGAAATTATACATATCTATAAGTTTATACATCCTATCATTCGCATTATGCAATATCTGACTGTCAATTTTATGTCATTGATTATTTTAATGAAATGTGCAATAAAAAGAAACGAGATATAGGATATTATAAAGATCAATGTGTTTATTCTTCTTTAAATATATAAATTTTAATTATTATATTAAATTTCAACTGCATGTTTATTTTTATTTTTAATTGCATAGAATTTTTTGAAAATTATATGTATTCCCCCATCAGTGATTTCCTTTTGCAAGCGCAAATAATTTGTAATAAATGTCAGTTAATTAATTCACATCTTTTTCAAATTGATATTAAGAGATACGGTAGTGTCTCGCGCTAAGTCACGCGCAATAACAAGGTACTCCGCTTATTTATACGCGAGTCGGCCAATTAAGAGTATCTGAGATTTTCAAATTTGAATAACGGCTGAAGCGATCGAGTTCTTATTAGACTTAACTTATAATCTTATAACTTTAATTAATCTTTAATTAATCTTAATCTTATAATTTTCAAAGTATACGAAATATATATTATATAAGACAAACAAAAAATATCTATACTTTTATCTATTATCTCTAACATCTATTACGTCTATTTACTTAAGAATACACGACGAGATCATCTCTCAATACGATATTACTTGCAAATTTCTTTCAAATTTATTACTTTTTACAGTACCAAAAAGAAGTTATGTAACAGTTTATCGTTAAAAATAATATTCAAGTATAGTTCTGTAACTAATTCTGTATTTTATTTGATTTTCTGTGATGAAAACGAATTGAAAATAAATTGTAATAATAAAGTATGTACGATTATATATTAATGCCATTATGTTACCTGTGCTAGTGAAAAGACCTGTGCCGAGACAAGGATAAAACAAGTTATACAAATAACTTTTTTCAAAGCGCTTGGTGCTGCTTAGATCGTCTGAAATCATCAAAAACATGTCAAGAGAGAAACATTAATTTATATTATATGACTCGATCTTTTAGATGCGCAAATAATTTATTTATTGTAGCGCAAATTTCTATCTAATCTCGGTCGAATATGTCGACATTTCCTCTATTTATCTTTTTAAGCTTTTAACCTTTTAACCTTTTTGTTTACGAGCAGAAATATTCTTGTGAAATGCAAGATTCCTAAATCTCACTAAATTGTAATGTCTACAGACAATTAAATTTCTTTTTTATTACCTTTAGATCATCTGGATGACGGATAGACACACAATACGTGAAGAAAATCCACAATTTAAAAATAGGATAATATTTATCAGATAGGCAACGATTCAATTGTTTTTCTGACAAATAAATTATAAATATCAATACCAAAATTTTGGTGGGATTAATTTTATCATTATTTTATTATATTTTTACTCAGATATGTTGAAAATAAATAATTAATAATTATGATAATGATTTGCAAATGAATATTGCGAAAAAAGACGCCTATATATATAGCTACGGATCATGGATAAATTTCGAAAGTCAGTCACTTTTGAAGAGCGGTTTTCGAAATTAATTTATGATTTTCTATGAAGAAAGTATATATATCTATAAGTTTATACATCCTTTCATTCACATTATGCAATATCTGACCATTAATTTTATGTCATTGATTATTTCAATGAAATGTGTAATGAAAAGAAATGAGATATAGGATATTATAAAGATCAATGTGTTTATTCTTCTTTAAATATATAAATTTTAATTATTATATTAAATTTCAACTGCATGTTTATTTTTATTTTTAATTGCATAGAATTTTTTGAAAATTATGTGTATTCCCCCATCAGTGATTTCCTTTTGCAAGCGCAAATAATTTGTAATAAATGTCAGTTAATTGGTTCACATCTTTTTCAAATTGATATTAAGAGATACGGTAGTGTCTCGCGCTAAGTCACGCGCAATAACAAGGTACTCCGCGTATTTATACGCGAGTCGACCAATTAAGAGTATCTGAGATTTTCAAATTTGAATAACGGCTGAAGCGATCGAGTTCTTATTAGACTTAACTTATAATCTTATAACTTTAATTAATCTTTAATTAATCTTAATCTTATAATTTTCAAAATATACGAAATATATATTATATAAGTCAAACAAAAAATATCTATACTTTTATCTATTATCTCTAACATCTATTACTTCTATTTACTTAAGAATACACGGCGAGATCATCTCTCAATAAGATATTACTTGCAAATTTCTTACAAATTTATTACTTTTTACAGTACCAAAAAGAAGTTATGTAACAGTTTATCGTTAAAAATAATATTCAAGTATAGTTCTGTAACTAATTCTGTATTTTATTTGATTTTCTGTGATGAAAACGAATTGAAAATAAATTGTAATAATAAAGTATGTACGATTATATATTAATGCCATTATGTTACCTGTGCTAGTGAAAAGACCTGTGCCGAGACAAGGATAAAACAAGTTATACAAATAACTTTTTTCAAAGCGCTTGGTGCTGCTTAGATCGTCTGAAATCATCAAAAACATGTCAAGAGAGAAACATTAATTTATATTATATGACTCGATCTTTTAGATGCGCAAATAATTTATTTATTGTAGCGCAAATTTCTATCTAATCTCGGTCGAATATGTCGACATTTCCTCTATTTATCTTTTTAAGCTTTTAACCTTTTAACCTTTTTGTTTACGAGCAGAAATATTCTTGTGAAATGCAAGATTCCTAAATCTCACTAAATTGTAATGTCTACAGACAATTAAATTTCTTTTTTATTACCTTTAGATCATCTGGATGACGGATAGACACACAATACGTGAAGAAAATCCACAATTTAAAAATAGGATAATATTTATCAGATAGGCAACGATTCAATTGTTTTTCTGACAAATAAATTATAAATATCAATACCAAAATTTTGGTGGGATTAATTTTATCATTATTTTATTACATTTTTACTCAGATATGTTGAAAATAAATAATTAATAATTATGATAATGATTTGCAAATGAATATTGCGAAAAAAGACGCCTATATATATAGCTACGGATCATGGATTAATTTCGAACGTCAGTCACTTTTGAAGAGCGGTTTTCGAAATTAATTTATGATTTTCTCTGAAGAAAGTATATATATCTATAAGTTTATACATCCTTTCATTCACATTATGCAATATCTGACCATTAATTTTATGTCATTGATTATTTCAATGAAATGTGTAATGAAAAGAAATGAGATATAGGATATTATAAAGATCAATGTGTTTATTCTTCTTTAAATATATAAATTTTAATTATTATATTAAATTTCAACTGCATGTTTATTTTTATTTTTAATTGCATAGAATTTTTTGAAAATTATGTGTATTCCCCCATCAGTGATTTCCTTTTGCAAGCGCAAATAATTTGTAATAAATGTCAGTTAATTGGTTCACATCTTTTTCAAATTGATAAGAGATACGGTAGTGTCTCGCGCTAAGTCACGCGCAATAACAAGGTACTCCGCGTATTTATACGCGAGTCGACCAATTAAGAGTATCTGAGATTTTCAAATTTGAATAACGGCTGAAGCGATCGAGTTCTTATTAGACTTAACTTATAATCTTATAACTTTAATTAATCTTTAATTAATCTTAATCTTATAATTTTCAAAATATACGAAATATATATTATATAAGTCAAACAAAAAATATCTATACTTTTATCTATTATCTCTAACATCTATTACTTCTATTTACTTAAGAATACACGGCGAGATCATCTCTCAATAAGATATTACTTGCAAATTTCTTACAAATTTATTACTTTTTACAGTACCAAAAAGAAGTTATGTAACAGTTTATCGTTAAAAATAATATTCAAGTATAGTTCTGTAACTAATTCTGTATTTTATTTGATTTTCTGTGATGAAAACGAATTGAAAATAAATTGTAATAATAAAGTATGTACGATTATATATTAATGCCATTATGTTACCTGTGCTAGTGAAAAGACCTGTGCCGAGACAAGGATAAAACAAGTTATACAAATAACTTTTTTCAAAGCGCTTGGTGCTGCTTAGATCGTCTGAAATCATCAAAAACATGTCAAGAGAGAAACATTAATTTATATTATATGACTCGATCTTTTAGATGCGCAAATAATTTATTTATTGTAGCGCAAATTTCTATCTAATCTCGGTCGAATATGTCGACATTTCCTCTATTTATCTTTTTAAGCTTTTAACCTTTTAACCTTTTTGTTTACGAGCAGAAATATTCTTGTGAAATGCAAGATTCCTAAATCTCACTAAATTGTAATGTCTACAGACAATTAAATTTCTTTTTTATTACCTTTAGATCATCTGGATGACGGATAGACACACAATACGTGAAGAAAATCCACAATTTAAAAATAGGATAATATTTATCAGATAGGTAACGATTCAATTGTTTTTCTGACAAATAAATTATAAATATTAATACCAAAATTTTGGTGGGATTAATTTTATCGTTATTTTATTACATTTTTACACAGATATGTTGAAAATAAATAATTTATAATTATGATAATGGTTTGCAAATGAATATTGCCGAAAAAAGACGCCTATATATGGCATATAGCTATGGATCATGGATTAATTTCGAAAGTCAGTCACTTTTAAAGAGCGGTTTTCGAAATTAATTTATGATTTTCTCTGAAAAAAGTATATATATCTATAAGTATATACATTCCTTCATTCGCATTATGCAATATCTGACCGTCAATTTTATGTCATTGATTATTTCAATAAAATGTGTAATGAAAAGAAATGAGATATAGGATATTATAAAGATCAATGTGTTTATTTTTTTTTAAATATATAAATTTTAATTATTATATTAAATTAATATTATACTTTCATATGTCAAAGTCATAGTGATATTTTCCTATATTTTGGAACATTGTTTAATATTATCGTAAATGCATAAAGGTGAAAAAAATCCATCGCGTGGAAGAAGACTTAATTTTTATGATTGTTACTAAAGTAGTTTTTTTGTTAAAAGAATTATTATTCTATTATTTACATGCATATTTATATTATAAGAATTTTAATTTTCCTGTTTTAGTTGGAAGAAGATATGAAAAATTTTATGATTTTCAAATTAATGGGAGCACCAATAAAAATGAAGAAAAATGCAGCACCTCATATTTTTGATTGTCAACCTAACCGTCGAACAGCTGCAAGTACTCACGACCGAGGTGCATTTAAAAAATTAAATAATAAAAGAATGATATCCGAAATACTATTTCATTGCGAAATTCATGAAACCAATGAAAATAGATCACCAAATGTTAAAAGTAACAATGAAATATTGTAGTTCCAAAAAAAGTATGCAGACAAAAAGAAATTTCAACAAATGAAAACTGTGCTTCGATAAGTTTTTCAATACTTACAGAGAATAATAAAATAAATGATGAAATTGATTTTTCAAATATACCGAGCAAGTCGGATAGTATTAATATTGAAAAAAGCAATGCAGTTCCATTAATCGTTACAGAAAAAGAAGAAGTATTATTGCAATCGAATCACAAAATAGAAATTAATAAGAAGTGTACTTGGGATAAAGAAAACAAGAACACAAAGGTTTTTTTTAGAAGTAAAAAAATTCAATGCTATATAAAGTGCAGTACTGTTAAAGAAAGTTGCCAAACACTGCCTAATACTGTAAATAAAATGTGTTCACCCATTAATGTACCAACGGAGAGTGACAATAGCGGTGCAGTTGTAACCGATTTTTCCAAAACGATTACAACTGGTACTACTAGGAGCGAATATGAATCATGTCATGAAGATTATTTGCAGTATTGTGAAGAACAAGACCTACAAGCAAAAAGAAGCGCTTTACATTCAACAAATTATTTTATTAGCACACAGACAAAACAATACATTGGAATTCCATGACTGGTTATGCGTTGTTGATGAACTGCATAAACGCAACTGTTTATCAACAGAAAATATAAAATTGACTTTGATGAAAATCAAACTGAATGACAATTTTATAAGATTAGGTAACCAATTTGGAATCAGCACAGCAGGAGCATCAAAAATTTTTCAAAATAGTGTATCAAAATTATGTCATTTCTTAAAAACTCTTATTTATTGTCCTCCTAGAGAAAGCGTTAAAATGACGCTATTTATACCGTTTCGTGCAAATTTTGCTCACGTTTATGGAATAATTGACTGTTTCCAAATTCAAATCGAGAAACCATCAAACGCTCTTCAACAGTCTTTAACGTGGTCAGAATATAAAAAGTGCAATACATTGAAGTATTTAATATGTTGTACACCGGATGGATTTATTAATTTTATTTCTTCTGGTTATGGAGGTCGAGTAAATGATGTTGAGTTGTTTGAACAATGCGATATAATGGATGTTTTGCCAAAAAAATGTGGAATTATGGCAGATCGTGGTTTTAAGCAGATTCAAACATCTTTAAATAAAATTCAGTGCGAACTTATAAGACCTCCTAGTGTAAAAAGGGGAAGTAAATCGTCTAAGACAGAAGTAATGTTAACGAAGCGTATAGCAAGTTTAAGAATTCACGTAGAACGTGTGATAAGAAGACTACGAGAATTTTCACTTTTGGAATCACATTCTACTTTAAACCATAACATCATGTCATACCCAGTGAGAAATCATCAGTTGAAAAGACGTCGAATCAACGACTTTTCAACTAAAGAGATTAGTTGATATAGAGGTCTAAAATTTGGTCGATTAGGCGTTTTTGTGTCCTTCGAATTAGACCTTTATAAGACGTTTATTTAAATGTCTATTAGCCGTTTATAAGACGTTCAAAAAAACGTTTAAAAGATGTCTATTAATACTTATTAGACGTTTATTTTGCGATAAAATAGAATATAAAATTTTAAAGTACACTTTGCAACAAAGGAATATTTTAACAAATGAATTTACATACATATTGATATATTCATATATGGAAAATGCATATAAAAGCCATCAATTTCATTTGATTTGCTATTGATACATCGAGCTTGCTGCTGATCTCATTAATTCTAAGAGAAATACTGTCAAGATATATGTTGACATCTTGTATATCAGAACCTATAAATGTAAAAAGTTTTGAGAAAAAGAAAGAAGCCAAACATAAAGCCAAGATAAATTAATAAGGCTCTACGAAATTCACAAATTCTTTAAAATCTCGGGTTAATAAGAGCCAAACGCGAATGTTGATGCCTTAAGTTTCGTAGAAAATTTTTTATCAATAGCAAATCAAATGAAATTGATGGCTTTTCTTTTGCCCCACGGGAGAGAAATGATCAGACCACATAATTTACCTGCTGTACCTCTAAAATCTGTTAATGACTTTTGGAAATTTGAGAAATATTTGAAGGATCCAGGAAATATGTCTGTTATGGTAAATTACACTGACATATAATGATTATACATGCACCTGATTACTACTTAGAATTTTATGTTTCTCATTTTATAATTGTTTATTTTACATATTTTATTTTACAGTTGTTCCGTATTATTTACTTATTCAATCTTTATACTGACAATTATTAATTTTATTGCAGCTTTTTTATACATTTTTGTTTTACTTGATCTCTATATTTTTGCTCTTATACTGTTACAGATAAAATATATCAGTTGTTATGGCAATAATCTAGATGAAATCAACGCAACAATGAATATAATGAAAAAATTTATGTATAATTGCTTAGCGAAGAACATAAATTTTAAAAAGATATTGATTGACAAACTCTGCAAAAATTCCTCTAGAACAATGTCATCTATGGAAAATGATACAAGGTAAATTATTATATATTTTATCTTTGTATAATTTGATCGTCATATTTTATATGTATAATATAATTATAGCTATTTATAGTGTTTGGCTCTTATTTCCCAGCAAGCAAAATGATGCAAACTTTGCACAAAGTTTGCAGCAAACCCGAGCATGTCTTTACAGCAAAATTGTAACAAGGTGTGTTCGGATAAAGCTTAGCTTTTGCTGGCAAGGCTTGTCGCAATAGTGTGATGCACATTTTACGCAAATAATAGAGCAAACCTTGCCGTGCACGGCATGACAGCAAATTTGTGGCAAGAACAGGACAAACCTTGCTGTATACGGGACGATAGCAAATTTGTGGCAAGAATAGAGCAAACCTTGCCGTACACGGGTTGACAGCAAATTTGTGACAAAAATAGGGCAAACCTTGCCGTGTACGGCATGATAGCAAATTTGTGATAATTCTCTGTATAGGATGATTCAGAAACTCTGCGACAAACTCTGAGGAACGATATTTTTTGTGAAGCAATCCATCATGTTTTCTGACGCATCGTTTAAGAATATGCGACCGAGTAGACAAGAGTCTTAGGTGGCATTTATTATAATTATGAGATGATGATAATATATAAATAATTGAAAATGAATTCATAATATAATGAATATATGAATTTTATATATATATACACACACACACACACACATATATATATATATATATATATATATATATATATATATATATATTTACATTTTAAGTAAACAATAAACGGATGATTTAAACTTTTTTAGACATTTATCTGTCCGATCTAAGAGAGACAATCAGTCCAATATCTTAATTCCCTATGTTTGGGATTGTATCAGTAATTAAACTGATAGAAATAATTATATTTTTAATCTTCTGTCAGTTGCTTTTTGCAAGCATTATATACTTCTCATGACTAAAAATCAAATACGAGATGGATGCATATAGCGCGTCGCATAACGATGAACAAACGAACTATCGGCTGAATACTATATTTTTGTAAAGTTTGTAACAAAGTAAAGTTGTAAATTTGCTGTCATGCCATGCATGGCAAGGCTTGCTCTGTTATTTGCGTGAATTTTGCATCTCGTTGTGCCAGAGTATAGTTTGTTCTGTTCTTTTCGTAAATATGTTATCATACTGTGTACAATAAGGTTTGCTCTGTTCTTGTCGTAAATTTGCTATTATAGCGTGTATAATAAAATTTGCTACTAATGTTACACCGTGAATAGCATCATACATGTTCTTCTTTGCGTAAAATTTACGAGCAAACCTTTTTCTATTATTTACAGCATCGTGAGACAAAAAATGTTGCCGTCAATTTGCTTCAAACTTTTTGACAAACCAAAAGAAGACAAACGTTTGCTAGACAATTGTTGTCAAAATTAAAGCAAACCTTGTCGCAAAGCTTTGGCAAAACGTGATTTTAACATTCTTGGCTATCTGGGTTTTAGCCCGGAATTTTTAAAAATTTATAGTTAAGAAGTGTGTATATTAAATGCAAATAAAAAGTCATTTTCTTACCAATGCTTTCATTAACAGAAATCTGTTTATCTGAGGATACAGCCCTTTTGCATTGCGTTTTACTTTTTATGAAGTCTGATTCTGATCTGACAGTATCTGGTAAATCTGACAATGAGTTTAATCCTGCAAGAGATAAAAAAGAAGAATAACCAAACATAAAATCAAAAAATGTGTATAATAAATGTAAAAAAAAGTCATTTACTTACCAATACTTGCTTTGATAGAAATATGTTTATTTGAGGATATAATCTTTTTGCACTTTTTATTATTTATGAAATCTGCTTCTGATCTGATACCATCTGATGAATCTGAATTTGATCCTGCAGAAGATAAAAAAAAAGAATAACCAAATATGAAATTAAAAAGTGTGTATAATAAACATAAGTAAAAAGTCATTTTATTCTTACCAATGCTTGTGTTGACAGATATCTGTTTATCTGAAGATACAACCTTTCTGCATTCTTTTTTACTTTTTATGAAGTTTGATTCTGATCTGATAGCATCTGATGAATCTGAATTTGATACTGCAGGAGATAACTCGTCAAATAATGAATTTTTAGGAGACTTAGGAATAGTTTCTTCAAATTGAATGAAATTAGTTTCTTCAAAAGAATTTGAAACTTTTGCAGAGTTAACTTGAGGCACAGTTCTTTGTTTATTCTCATAGCTTTGTTTATATAGATTGAGTTTAGATCTCACTTTTTCAAGTACAGTTAATTTTTTTTTTTAGGATTATTTATTGAGGTTTTCTGTTTTACTATATTTTTCGAAGTACTATCTTCACAAGTAGATATTTTGACCGAATCGATTGAATTATTAGAATTCAAATTTTCTGAGCAGAGCAAAGATTGTTTCCTAACAAGATTCTGCACAGTATCAGACTGCATAATATCAGAATCAGGAATTGACTTGACATTCGTATTTGCATTTGATAAATGTTGGCAGATGGGATTGTTGCTCATAACATTAACATTAAGAATATGCTTTTGGTTTCCATCTGAAGTGGATGAATCAAGATTGTTTGTAAAACCTTTTTCTTTAATTTTAGAGTATGAAGCTGGCTGGAGATAGATATCTAAGTAATAGAAAAATTTCTGATGAGTTGAATTCTTGTCAATAAACATTAAAAAAATTACATTGAAATAACTTTCATTATTAAACTTTCTTAAAAAAGTTTACTTTTGCACAAATAACTAAATAAAATAGAAAAATTTAAAGAAAATTTAATCAAGTCAAGTCTCACTTGATGAATTAAGCTTCTTAATTTTATGGATCTTCATATCCTGAGATTTGAACGGAACTTTTGGAGGCGCAGGAAACTTGCTTTTCTTTTGAATTTCGATGTCTGAATCACTATCAGTTTGTATGATTTTACAAAATCGCTTTCTTTTCCCTTTTCCAAGTTCTTTCTCCGTTTCATAAGCTGAATTTTCTTCAAAACCTTTAGCACCTTTTCTAGCATTAAGATAATGACCTAGAAAAGCGAAATACACATAAGTGATGAAAATACATAATAATCACGCTTGAAAGAAAATTAAATTAAACTATAACAGCTGAAATAAAAGAAACGAATAATAATCCATTAATATAATATAATAAATAAAATTTAACATGATTGAACAACTATTCAAATTACTATTTTAAAAAATTAAATATTTTACGTAAAACAAATATAATTTTCTATAATAATTAATTTTTGTATATTAATTTATCTCCATAGTATCCATATATATATATGATGGATACTATATATATGATGGATACTATATATATGAGTATTATATATATATATATATATATATATATATATATATATATATATATATATATATATATAGTACTCATACACAGAAACGATATACAATAAAATCAGCTATGCAGTAAAATCAATATTATTTGATATAAAAAATCAATAACAGTTTACAGATGATCGATACGTATACGTGTAAATACACAAATCTAAGCGCGCAATTTTTACGCCATGTTATTGATAATCTTTTATCGCTTATAAATCAAAGATTATTATATAGCCTCGATATTTTTGTATTAATATTTTCACTCTATTTTACTTCCACAATGTGTTACTAAAGTTTGGGTGATAATTGTGAGACATTCTGTATACTCTTTTTGACATTCCGTGTTTTGCTAGCAGATGAAGACCAAAAAAAACGACACGAACATTTTTCATTCAACTCAATATAATATGATATACTTACTATACCACCGCTTGATTTGTACAGGACAAATAAGCCGATCATCTTCAGGATCTCTCCCTTTCTTTGCATAAGTACTTGCCAAATATGGCTTAGGAGGTCAATACACAACTGCATTTTCTGTCTCATTTTTTTCTTTTAACCATTTACGATGTCCAACATCAAAACATACATCATCATTTTCATCACTGCATTCTTCATCTTTATTCTCCGTAAGAAATTTCGCAACAAAAAATTAAAGAGAAAGAAGAAAGAAACAAGATATTATTATAGAAGAAATTTTTTTAGTATTGTTCTTCTTTTTCAATATTGTACTTTTCAGAGTTAAAAAAAATTCTATAAAAAAATTATAAATGGATAAAAAAGAACAGTATTGAGATTTCAAATGCTAAAAAGAGCTTGAAAATACATTATAAAGTTGATTAGTCTTTGGAAAGTATATTAAATATATTTATCATATTTAATCTTTACTGCCTAAAAAAATTTTTCACTTATTTTTGAGAAATATTTTAATTAAAAATATATATAATTCTTTATATCTTTCTGATATATTGTATTATTTTTCCTTTTTATTGCGAATTCTCATTCTTGATATGATTAAATTGATACAATACCCTTCAATGAATTGCAAACATTGTGTGCAATAAAGGGATGCTGAGGTACGATTCGCTGTGAGGTATATGAATAAGCCAACATTTTGACTGTATATTGGATAACTGAAGAACATTCCTTGTTGTACTTAAGCGGCTTACTTTCGAAATACCAAGAACAGAAGAAGGTAGTGGATAATCATAATAATCTACGGAGTGACGATATTTATTGCCCACTACGCACACAGGATTGTCATTTCTCTGAATAATATTTGTTATGATCATAATATCACCATCTGATGTTTTTAGGCAAGAATCTCGCTGTCCCAGCTACAATATAACACCATTCACAATCATCTTCTTATACTGGATGCCTGACGTTGTTTCAGTTGGGTCAATATGTCTCTGAGAAAGAATAATGTTACTTCCATCATAAGGTAGACGAATAGATCGAATTCTGTCTTTTTCCAGGTCTCGCTTCGCAACTTGCTCAAGCGGTTTACGAAAGGATCGAAGAGATTCTTTGATTGATTTCAATCGATTCTCAAAAGTAAATGCACTAAAACTGTCTAGTTCTCATTGTGATATTTAATTGTTATTTTTTTTTAAATTGTTTTATATTATAATACAAGTTGCAAATTTGCAGAAAAACGTTTCTACAATCAATAGAAATAAAATTTTCGATTAGTTAAAAAATGGTTTAACTGGATACTAATTTCAACCATAAACGACATGGCCGTCTAATAGCCGTCTTTCCGACCCGTCATTTCTCATTGGGTACATAGATGATGTTGTTCGTATTGTAGCAGCTTTAATAAACGTCCAAGCACCTATTATAAGAACATAATAATTTATAATTATTAATATAAAATTATATTATACGAAAAATAAAAAACTAATTGTTCACATAACAAACTTTTTATTAATGCATATTTTATCTTAAAATAGAATTCATCAATTTACAATAAATATTTTTTTTCCAGAAACTGATAGCTTGTTCTGTTACAGCTGTAGTATAATCTTTATCATAATCTACCCGAACTGTTGTCACTTTTCTATTATTTTCGAAATCAGGATCAGCAACACAAAATAAACCCTTTTTTGTATTTGTAGCTAGTATTTGAAGATTTATTTGTGCTTTGCACTTAGAAGCTACTTTTCCTTTCGATGAAAATCGAGAAATAGCTTTGTCTGAATTTGGACACTTCACTTCCACAATAAAATCATTGCCCATAGCATCCGGAGAAGCTCCCAAAATCAGGTAATTTGGTATTAAAAAAAACCAGAATTTTTTAGTTTTTGGCCTACTATTTTCTCAACTTTTTTAAGTACTTCTTTCTCAAGACATCTCCCTCTTCTCATTTCTTTTGTATCATATACTTTGGATGCGCCAGTGATCCGACAAGACTTCCATCTTTGGTGTTACAATTTGCAGCTTCATATAATATCGATGCAGTTATTCTACCGTAGCAAAGTTCGAACCATAAATGGCTGTTACTTCGCATTTTAGTTGCATTTTCCGCTTCAAAACATAATTTTTTTGACATTTTGGAAACACAAAATATTAAAAAATCATCTGCAGTTTTCATTCCACATGCTGAAAACTTAACAATCAGTCGATGCATTGACAATGAGTATAATCGGCGTTCCTTTAGTTCAAAATGATGTTGCGATAACTGACTGTCAAGTTGCTTCTCCTTGGCTATTTTCACAATGTCCTGCAGAAATGTTGCGTTATCAGGAAAATTTTCTATATTCTGTACTTCTTTTTTGTACAATTCCTTAGTTTCAATGTATTTTTTAGTTGCTCCAATAGTTGATTAAACAGCCTTTTTCCAATAACAAGCAACCTCTGTCGGTGCTGGATTTTCTGTTCGTCTGTGGATCCACATTAAAAAGACTACCGAATGTTTACAACCACCTAAAAATATAAATAATAACATTTACTAATATCTCGCAGTAATTTGCTTAAGTTTATATGCAAATATGAAATCAGTGTTGTCATCACATAAAGCATAAAAAGTCGAAATACTTGTTCAAACACCGTATTTAAATGAGAAGTGTTTATCCATAGGATATTACAGAACATCTTTTATATAATAAGAACATAGTTTTCTTTCTTGAAAAATATAACTTTAAACTTTTTTCGAATACTGCATGCAAGTTATAGTAAACATTGATTCTATATTTTGGTTCTGAGAATAATGAAATTATACCTAACGACGCTGCACAATCATGGCATTCAACATTGAACACTTTCTCTTCTTCCTCATCCACGATTAAAGTTACTGAGTAACTTTTACTTCTTACTCGATGCTCCGGACAAATCCTTGTCTTCACAGTGCACTTTGAACTCTCTCGTTTTAGGCAGACATATCCTATTGCTGAATTTCCATATGTTTCTCGACATGCTCTGTATTTAAAATTATTTTGTACATTTAGGACTAGTTGTTCAAACACTGATTAATAGATTATGTACTTTCAACAGACAATTAAAAATATAACCTTAAAATATACATAAAACACACAGGGAGTTGCGTTTCGTCTGACGTGGAAGACGGATCGAAAATACACGGAGATATATAAATATATTAGTATACAAATATTAAAGTATATATCTACCCAAGAGGTGCTAGAATAATTAGGAGTGTACTGTTCTAATAGAGTAATAATAAGTGAACGATTTTAACGAGTCTGTTAACAAATAGTCTGTTAAACAAATAGTTTTCGGTAGAGGGAACGTCGTATAAAAACTCAAACCCAGAGACAATGGAAATAGGCAGAGGTAGAGGTAAAAAAGAAAAGAGAAATAGATCCAGATCACCGATAGGAATAGGCGACAAACAAAGAGAGACTACAATAGATAGCGACAAGGATATGCAGGATAGTTGCAACACTAGTTTTGAGGATGTAGAAGAACATGAGTCAGCAAATATCTCAAGTAAGACGATTCCAAGCAGTACAGAGATAACAGTTAACAGTGGCCACATTAGTGAGAAAGAGATAGTAGCAAGTCAAAATATTATTGAACAGTCGTCGGTAGTCAAAAACAATAACAGTAATAAGCCGGGTAAAGCTTATATAAATGACACTACCAAATCAAACCAACAAAATACGGAAATATTTTATAATATAGAGGATAGGCTAATAAATAAAAGTGAAATTGATTCTGATAGCTTAACGTTATTGTTAAAAAATAAATTAATTAGGTACGAAGAATCAACTATTGATGACCGTAAAATCGCATGTAAACTAACTGCGGATAAGATTACTGTAAGTAAGGGAAAAAATTACTTAAAAATATTAGCATGGTTTAATAATAATAAAATCTTCCCCTTAAAAATTAATATGATTAAGTATAATTTAGCTGAGGCGATATTCTCTGATTGTAATGAGGTAAACTTATGCTTGGATACTATGGACAGGGCACAAACCAATGATAAATCGATTATAGGCTTTATTAACAATAAATCAAAATTTTGGAGAGGCGTTATTACAGATTGGCCATACGATATTCCACATTTATGGCAAGAGATTATTAATAAGGACGAAGTCACGAAAATGGAGAGGATGTATCGCAGAGTTTAGAACAAAGAGGAAAAAGTCATGATGAATAACAAGACGGATAATATTATTATTACGATGAAAGGCAGTCAACTAAAGGAAAACATTACAATATTCGAAAATCTCCAGTACAAACTAAAGGTAAGACCTTATATAGAGCCGGTCAAACAGTGCTATAATTGTTTTAGATATGGGCACATAAAAAGTCTATGCAAAAGTCAAACAGCATGTATAAATTGTGGCGAAACTGCTCATGGTGAGTGTAATAAGATAACAAAATGCCGTAACTGTGGTTTAGAACAAATCCACATATAGAAAATGTCCGATTTTTGAAAAAAATAAAATAATTAAAACAATTATGGCATACAATAATGTTACATTTTACGAAGCCGAAAGAATTTTGAGTGGAAGTGAAGACAACTCAATACAGTATGATAGATACAGCAAACCAAATACATGGCCCCAAATAACAAAAAACAATGATAAGTTATTAAGCCACAACATTGAGAACTCATCGAACAAGCCAAACAGACAAAGTCATGCACGTAAGGTTGTTACAGAGAATCGACATATAAAGCCACCTACCACATCTGGTTCGAAATAAAGTACTTTAAAAAACGTTGAGAATGCTAATATCATAAGAAGAAAACAAATATACAAGGAATATTACAACCAATTTAATAAAAGAGAAGAATCAATTACTAGAGAGAAAAGAGGGCTAGCGATCCGTCAATGTAATAAAAATCCGATAGATATATGAAAGACCAAATAACAGCAATACAGTAAACACGGAAAGTCCAGAGATGTACCTTAATGGAGAAGATAATGAGGCTTTAATGATACAATTTATAAGCAGTTTAGAATCATCACAAGATTTAAAAAAATTAATGATGAATTTTTTTCAAAACTTAAGCAATCCTGCACAACTTGACATAGTAGAACAGATGGAAGCTGAAGAGGTAATAGTCAATAACGAAGAATTGAGAAGAAGAGAGCGAGAATTTCAGGAAGAGCTTAATAGAGCAAAGAACATGATATCAGAGATCAAGAAAAAATATTGGAATAATAGAGATGATTAGTAGTTTCACTCGGTTTTTGCTTTGGTTTTTATCTATTTATTTCACAGTTAGTTACTTACCTGTTTACTTATTTATATATATATTTATTCATTTGTTCATGTATCTATCTATTTATTTTGGTTTTTGTTATTGGTTTTGTTTCAGTTTCTAACTATTTACTACTTAGTCAACCATCATATTTATTTATCGTTTTCATTTACATGTCTATTTATTTAGCTATTTATTTATTTTGATTTTTGATCTTTATTTTTGGTTATTTATTATCGTTCTTTTGTTGTTTTTTGGTTATTTATTTCTACATATAATTAAATTCTTAAATTGTATTATAAATTCAATATGACAAACTTATTATTATAGAATGCTAGGAGAATATCAAACAAGAGAGAATGTGGATATGAAAGGGAAGATATCGATCATGTGATTTGGCAGTGTCACAGGTACGATGACGAAAGAGAGGCTCTGGGTGTTGAGTTGGAACGAAGAAATTTACGAGCCAGCAAAAGCATATTTGATTTAATTAAACACAACCAATGGGAGAAGATTATTACTATTTATAATTTCATTGTTAAGAAGATTGGAAAAGTAATTTAGTTATTGTATAGTCGAAACTAAGGACATCATATAACCTTAATACGAGGTTGAAGGCGTTAATTCACCAACCGGTGATAAAACTGGAAAAAAAAACACAGACCTTTGTATTTAAAAGTAGATATATATTTTAACTACGGATACACAATTGAGTCTTAATATAATTTAATGAATTTCTTATTATGTATACTTACGCAGATGTTTTTACTCCTCGCATTTCGGCAGCATTAAAGCAGTCATCTTCTCTAATAAATTGATACACCATTAGCGCATCAATTTTTGGCAGATTTGTTGAATTTGCCTTAACATACCCCGCTTTCATTTTACTCAGTTCGTTAACTACTATTTTTCTTTAAAAAGAGTCAAAAACGTTAACAATCTTCTTGTTCCCTGTACTAGATCGATGTCTTAGTAACGAAGTGACGTCACGCACGAACTAACCAATAACGAAGCCTTTACAAGTCACGTGAAAATTTTAAATTTTAATCATCTTTCTTTCTTTATTTTAAATTATTTATTGTTGATGGAAAATCTTCAAAGTTTGGAAATAATTTTTTTATAATATATACTTTTGATTAAAAATAAAATTCATGACATTTTTTTTTATAATATCCTATTGTCTGAAAAATAACAAAATAAACGTTTTGTATATTAAAATATAAAAAATATACATATTTTATAATAATACTTATAGCAGGGTTGTGCCGTAGATTTGAAAATTACGTCTACATGAATTGTTTACATGGACTTTTTTCATAGACAATGTAAACTATGTAAGTTTTATAAATTAGATGTCAGAATTCAAAAAAAAGAATGATTATATTATAAAATAGTTAATGTATCTATATAAGTGATTTTAGTAAAGTAAGGCAGAAAAAAACGTAACGCTATTGTATAATAACTTTTTACGACTTACGTTTTTCTCTGCCTTGTTTTACGTCCATGACTATGACAGAACCTTATCCCCTGTCATCAGTCTTTGGCTGCTTAGATTTCTATTTGTAATTATGTTTCAAGCATGAAACATAAAAAACGAAATATAAAGAAAATGTTTATATATGTACGACCCAACTGGCAATTTATTGTTCGATTGTTAACACAACGTTTTGACCATATGGTTTTGGTCCTTATCAAGTAAACTAAAATTACAATAAATAATGATAATTCCGTTACAAAAATGAAATAAACAAATTTATGTACCTGCATTAGTTAAAGTTGAAAGAGAAAAAAAAGTCGCTATGTCATAATGACACACTGTGTTAACCTCACTATTTAAGATACCGAGAAAGACTAAACGATCTTTATTAATCTATCGTATATGTTATTTAAATTCTCTGTATCCTTTTGAGAGTTAACAGTGTTGTCATATTTTTTAATAAAGAACATTTCAACTATTTCTCTCTTTCTTACATGTTTTTCAGTATGCAGGATATCAGGCGTTGACCAATCGAAGTCATGATCAAATTCTAATTTGTGTTTACTAATTACCGAAAGATTACTAGCGTGCATTTTCATGTTATTAAAATGTTCCTTGATGCGGGTAACTAAATGTCTTTTCGTTTGACCAATATATGAAGCACTACAGTTCTTGCAATTTATTCTATAAACGACTTCCGTTCTATTACTAATAGGCAGCACATCCTTACCACGTTTAATCAATGAGTTCAATTTTTTAGGTACATTGTAGACAACATTAAAACCCATATCCTTAAAAACCGACCGATATTGTCACACAAATCTTCAACAAAAGGTAATGTAATTTAAGAGGGCTTGTCTACATTATTTTCCTCAGTGCTCGGAGTAACATCACCACGGTGTTTCAAAAAATTAAGTCTCTTACAAACATAACGGTTTACAACGTGTCTCGGAAAACAATTATTGAGTAAAATCCGTTTCACGACATCAATATTTTTACCATGAAACTGATCGTCAGACAATAAAATAGCATGGTCAAGGAGATTAAAAATGGTGTTCATTTTATATTTAAAAGGATGGTTGGAATAAAAATTAATATATCTGTTGGAACAAGTAGGTTTTCTGTACCAATTAGTTAAAATTTTTCTATTAAAGCGGATAACAGTGGTGTCTAAAAAATTAATACATGAATCCGACTCTGTTTCATGCGTGAATTTTAAGCGTTGGTCATAACTGTTGAAAACCAACTTAATCTCGTCTACCTTTGCACGGGGAACGATGGCAAAGATATAAACAGGAACAATAAAATTCAACAAACCCAAACAATGTGTCTCCAAATCGTCCATCACAATATCTGCCAAGAAGTATTTGATCCGGATAAATTTTTGCCCGAGAGGATGCAGAATCGTCATCATTATTTCTATGTACCGTTCAGCGCAGGACCAAGGAATTGCATAGGTGAATTGCATCAAAAATTGAAATCTCTGTGAGCTTTGAAGTTATCAAGATATAAGATTGTTCCAGCAGGTACGACATATGACTCTGAAAAGTATATCATAAAATTACAAAATATAAAAATTTATGAAATTAAGAATTCTTTTGAGAAATAACATGAATACAACATTGTATTTTTAAAGTGTTAAAGCAATTAAACTTATTTTACATTCGATAGTATATATTTTAATATATACTGTAAAATATGACATGTTTAAAGATATAAGCAGCAAAAAAATGATTAATTACGTAATTTTACATCCTCCTCAATGGTTCGTAATATAAAAGACGCGACGGGATATAAACGTAGCGTTTCCTTTAAACATCTCTCTAAATATGACAAATTTTTCAACGATGTCATGGTAAGTTTCCCTCCGTTCTCTTGCATCACGGTATCGACTTCAACCCTCACACGTTCCTGTGTCATCGATAATAATTTAAGTGTATTTCATAATATTCTGTTTTTTATATGTATAGATACCAATAAATTTTTAATAAATTAAAAAATACATTGCAACAAAAGTTTAATATCTGTACTATTTTCAATAATAATTACAATTTAAATAATATATCGCGATATATTGAGAAGAAGATATGGACATCTTTGTGTTCAGCTAATAGTAATAAAGCGAAGGTTATACCCATCGCTGTAGTATGGTGACCCTGTGATCAGTGTTATATGCATATCATCATATCATTAAACATGCTTAGATGATGTGTACAAAAAATTTTAAAAACGATTACAGATACGTACTCCAAATAGAAAGGTATCGATTTCTTCTTCGTCCAAATTAGTTAAAAGATTGTCTCTAGATGCTGCTATTAAGAGATCCAACAAAGCTAGCTGTTTTTTTAACTAGAAATAAAAAAGCACATTAATGTTAATCTCATTTTTGCATGCGATTTAATTATATAATATTGTTTTTGTTTAAAATTTAGACTTTCTATTAGAAATAATAATGATTTAATTTTACGGAAGACATATGTTGCATTATTACATGTAATTATGTGTTTAGTATAAATATCACAAGCATAATTTGATATTTGATTGTGTAATTGAACATAAATATTAGCTCCGATCTCTTACGTACTTCCAAATATTTTGACATTATCTATTTCCATCTCTTTGTCATTTTCAAGGTTTTTCAAATATCGGTCATTGGTGCGTTTGTGATAAAGTTTTCTTTCCGTGATGACCTACACACGAGTACGATATTAAATTTAAAAAAAATGATTTTTTGTATTAAATAATAATAGCATATTGTACTATATCATAAATATTAATAGCATAATATATTATTAATATTTATAATTAATCATGTAATCTTGCGGTACAAAAAATACGAGATTTATTTTAATTTTATATAAAAGATAGAGTTTAGCGGATTTAAAATAACATAATATGTAACGTACTTTTTCCGTAAATCCATGCAATATTTTCAAGATCTTCTTTTGCTTTCTTCCTTGTGGCGATAATGAGAATAACAAATCGTTATAAAGCCAAGGCCTAAATGCTCTAAACCATAATTAAATAAAATTATATATTTTTAATAACGATGTAATTTTGTAAAAGCCTCATCTAAATTCGCAATAAAATCTTATAGTAATCTTTAAGTAATGTCATTGAATGTAGAGAATATAGATGAAAAAATAAATTTAAAACTATGTATCTTATAAAAAAGATATTTGGAATCTTTTAAAACCATTATACTTCTGTTTTAATTATAGATTTTTTGATCAAGGATAATTTCTCTTCAGATTTTATTGCACAATTTATTTTACTTAATATTTCAATATTCTAACATTTACAATATTTTCAACATTTTAAAGATAATTTTTTTTTTAAAGTGAAACATTTAACGGATCACGTACAATAGATTTTGATTCCTAATTGTCGCTTTAAACGAATCGATGTCTCAAACTAATTGTTTACCTTCACATGATTAATCAATATTTAATTTGTTTCAAAATATATATAGAAAATATATATCACACACAATCATAATTTAAAGGATTATAAATATATCACACAATTAATTATTATATCCATAAATTACCTATACACTATCAATTCGATTATGTCGTGAACTGCATTTCGATACTGTTGCTGAAACTCATTTTTGCAGAGTTTTTGGAGAGAGATGCCCATGATAGTTTCTGTAAGTACATATATAACACCGGATATATAGCCGAAGATAATTACAACTGAATATTTCATAAGTAACTTTGAGTGTAAAAAATTGGATGTTATCTATCTTTTGTGCAGCATTGATACTTTCTATGGGAACAACTTATCTTCTTTTTTAAGCTATGATATCATTTAGAATGAAATCCCTGCACATAATACAGGACAATAAAAACTTTACAGAAAACTTACTGCATGTGGTGTTTAGCGTATGTTCACTAATAAATAGTACTAAATCTTTTACGACTACTCTTCCGACATCTTTCAAAGATTTAGTCATACAATTGCCCTCTTTGATCAACATATTAGCAAATTGATTCAATATATTGAAATGGAACGCAGATGTTAATATCTTTCGTCGTGCATTCCACTTAGCGCCTACAACAAAATTAAAATAATGCAGTTAAATACACATAATATTATATAAAATTATTCTCTTTTTTAATTTGATGTTTATTGAGCAATTCTCAAGTAATATTATTAAAAAGTTATTAACAAAATAAGTTCAACGAAAAGAACGAAATTTTCTGACATTAATATTAAGAAGTATACACATACACACAATGCATGTATAAACATATAGCATGTGTGTGTATTATAAAGTAAAATTATAAAATATTTTTTTTCTTTCAATTTGACGCATAAGGAGAGATTTACTACGTTTTAATACGTATTTGTAATAAATTTACTTATGAAGAATATAAACTAAAATACCGCAGTATTATGATTACTATATATATATATATTGAACAATATTCCAATAAATATATTCCTTTTTAAATATACACTGTGTTAGACAATTACATTCCACTTGTTAAACTTATTTTGTTAATAACTTTTTAATAAATAATGAGTAACGGCTAAAACCTTTTGAAAGTTACTTAGGGGCGTGTCCTTGACAACATATATCATTGAAATTGGTGAGATCGGTCCTAATAAGCATAATTATTTACTTTTTTTGTATCGCGCAAAATTCTTCTATGATTTTTTAAATCTTCTCATGAAATTTGTCTGATAAAAAGAGTTGCAAGTGTAAACTTGAATTTAATTATTATTTTGAAATTAAAACTTTATAGATTAGCAGTCAAAAATAAACTATAATTTATTAAAAAATCTGTTATGTGAAAGTGTTTGATATAATTGAAAATTTTCTTTATTTGAAATATCTATTACTTCCATGTACTTAAGAATACACGGCGAGATCATCTCTCAATACGACATTACTTGCAAATTTCTTTCAAATTTATTACTTTTTACAGTACCAAAAAGAAGTTATGTAAGAGTTTATCGTTAAAAATAATATTCAAGTATAATTCTGTAACTAATTCTGTATTTTATTTGATTTTCTGTGATGAAAACAGATCTTTAAAAATAGATTGTAATAATAAAGTATTATATATTAATGCCATTATGTTACCTGTGCTGGTGAAAAGACCTGTGCCGAGCCAAGGATAAAACAAATTATACAAATGACTTTTTTCAAAATGTTTGGTGCTGCGTAGTGTCGTCTGAAATCATCAAAAACATGTCAAGAGAGAAACATTAATTTATATTATATCACTCGATCTTTTAGATACGCAAATAACTTATTAACTGTATCTCAAATTTCTATCTAATCTCGATCGAATATGTCGACATTTCCTCTATTTATCTTTTTAAGCTTTTAATCTTTTAACCTTTTTGTTTACGAGCAGAAATATTCTTGTGAAATGCAAGATTCCTAAATTGTAATGTTTACAGACAATTGAAATTTTTTTTATTACTTTAGATCATATGGATGACAGATACACACACAATACGTGAAGAAAATCCACAATTTAAAAATAGGATAATATTTATCAGATAGGCTACGCTTCAATTTCCATAGTTTTTCTGACAAATAAATTATAAATATCAATACAAAAATTTTGGTGGGATTAATTTTATCATTATTTTATTGCAGATATACTTTACTCAGATATGTTGAAAATAAACAATTAATAATTATGATAATGATTTGCAAATGAATATTGCCGAGAGATAAGATATATAATCTACAGATACTTATGATAGGTATACGTTCCAGCGTCCCTGATGGCGAGTAGGCGCAGCAAGGCGCTGCTGCGCCGAATATTTCGGTAGGCCGCCATCAGGGTTATCCGCGGATATCGGACGGTGTCGCATACGGCGGCCTCAATATTTGCGGGACTGCCGCCCATCGAGCTCTACGCGCAGATGTACGCCGAAATTTATCGGCGTACTAAGGAGCTCGGTGGGCTCGGCGTGCCACTGATCCCGCGGGTCAGGGCCGCCGTGAGGCTCCAGGCTCGGCGACGTATGCTGGAGAGGTGGCTGGAAGGAGTGGCCTTTACTTGGACACAGTACAATTGGACACGGTGCAAATGGACACGTTACAAATGGACACGAGATTGTGCACACGGTTCAATTGGACACAGTGCATTTGGACACAGTAATTTTGGATACAGTAGCTTTTGGACACATAAGAAAATACGCATTGTTTACTTGGACACCGCTCAATTGGACACTGTTCATTTGGACACCGTTCGTTTGGACACAGAAAGATGCGCACCGTTCATTTGGACACCGTTCGTTTGGACACCGTTATTTGCCCACCGTTCGTTTGGACACCGTTCATTTGCCCACCGTTCGTTTGGGCACCGTTCATTTGTACACAGAAACATGCGCACTGTTTGTTTGAATATGTAACAGATGGAGAGAAATAAAAATCATTTTGGGAAAATATAATCAGTATTCTTATAACACTTTATACTGGTAAATCCATGTAAAATATGAAATCGTGAAAAGGAGATACATTTGAAGGTTATAATATCTGTCAAAATAAAATATATTCATACTTATATATCTCTGATACTGATGTCATTAATTTTACATTGCTTTTAGCACTTTGTTTAGCCTTTCGCATATTTGGATGTCATGCATGGATACAGTGGGTTCCGCCCCCCCTGCGGGGGGGCTCCACTTCCGGAAGATATAACCTAACCCAAACCTATTTCTTATTTAAAACAAAAATTTGGTGTGGATTACGTCGTATAACTTAAATCAAATTTTGGTGTCCAAACGAACGGTGTCCAAACGAACGGTGGGCAAATAACGGTGTCCAAACAAACGGTGTCCAAACGAACGGTGCGCATCTTTCTGTGTCCAAACGAACGGTGTCCAAATGAACAGTGTCCAATTGAGCGGTGTCCAAGTAAACGATGCGTATTTTCTTCTGTGTCCAAAAGCTACTGTATCCAAAATTACTGTGTCCAAATGCACTGTGTCCAATTGAACCGTGTGCAAAATCTCGTGTCCATTTGTAACGTGTCCATTTGCACCGTGTCCAATTGTACTGTGTCCAAGTGCACCACTCCCGGCTGGAAGACCTCTCCAATCCCCGAGACACCTCGGGGAGGCGCGTCGTCGAGGCCATCCGCCCCCGTTTAATCAAATGGGTGGAGAGGGCGGGTGACGAGGTGTCATACCGTGTGGCGCAGGTACTTACGGGCCATGGGTGTTTTGGCTCGTACCTGTGCCGCATCGGGCGCGAAGCGGACGCGCGCTGCCATCACTGCGGTGGAGACGAGGACACGGCGCAGCACACGCTGGAGATCTGTCCGGCGTGGGCAGACGAGCGCCGTGTCCTCGTCCAACGTTTGGGGGGTATTGATCTCTCGCTCTCGAGCGTCATTGCGACGATGCTCGAGAGCGAGGGATCCTAGGGGGCGGTCTCCTCCTTCTGCGAGGCAGTAATGCGGCAGAAGGAGGAAGCCGAAAGGGAAAGGGAGCGTCTCCCCGGCGGACGCCGGGGTAAGCCTCCCCAACGTGGTGGTGCGGCCGGTGTCGGGAGGGGTGTGCGGGAAGAGCCTTTTGCTGGCAGGACCCTGCCCCCCTCCGCGGCTCCCGGCCGCGGAGGCGCGGCGTAGCGCCGCGCCAGGAGGCCCCAACGGGGAGGGTCGATGGGCGCGGGGACAGTTGTCCCCCGCCGCCCACGAGACCCTCCCCAGCCACGGGGTGACACGGGCGGGGAGAGGGCCGGGGACCTATTGGTTCCGGTCCACGTCGGCTCCTCTCGCAGACGTGCAGGGCCCGCGCACAAGACGGGCCCGGTGGCCGGGGACCCGGGTGGGGTACCCGGGCCCGGCCACGCCAATCCCGCCAAGCCATCGGCGGGGAATGGGTGATAGGGGCGGTGGTCCCCCTGTCCACAGTGCGAGCAGGAGTCCGCATAACAACGGGGACCCTGGAAGGGAGGATGATTTCCCCCTCTCCCCAGCGGGCATGGCTCGTGGGCGGAGAGCCTGTCCGAAGTAGTGCAAATGCCAGTTTCCGGAGAGACCTTCGCTAACGCCCAGTCGTAGGCCACCCGGAGGGGTTTTAGTGGGTAGTCCCCCGGCTGTTTGTTTAAGCCGGGGGTGAGTCCCACATAACCCCGCCTCGAACCCCATCGAGGCGGGGTATGCGTAAAGGCATTTCCTCTCCGTTACAAAAAAAAAAGGTATACGTTCCAGAGCACAAGGTTTTATGAATTTAACTTTTGTTTGTATGTGTGCATAAATGACGGATCGTCTGACAATTAATGTAAACAGATTAGAAATTTTCTACTTGCCTGCTGAAAGATAAAGTTGAAATGCATTGCCAGCAATCGGATCGCCCAGTGGTCCCGGTATAAGATTAATGAGTCGTCTGTTCTTTCATAATGTACGTAATAATAATATATCAATAAAATAAACATGGATAATAACATTATAATGATAAACATCGTTTCTTGACGTGATATTCTTGATCGCTTAATTAAGGTTGATCTTCTTTAGCTTACTGTTTTACTGATCCTTGAATACACATTACAAAAGTTTTTTTCCTTTTTGTTGATTACTTAATTGTTAAAAGTTTCAAGAAGTAAAAATCAAGAGACACGATAGTGTTTTGCGCTAAGTCATGCAAAGCAAAGATTACGCACAGCAATAGCGAGACATACCGCGTATTTATACGCGAGTCGAAATCAAGAATATCTAAAATTATCAGTTCTCAATAACCCCTGAACGAATCGAGTTTTTACTAATTCTTATTAGTTCTTATATATATATATATATATATATATATATATATATATATATATATATATAAACTCACTCTGCAGCAGTCCCTGTTGAATAATTTCCAGGGTTGGGAAAGTTACTTTATAAAAGTAACTCGTTACCGTTACCGTTATTTTTTCTAAAAAGTAACTCGTTACCGTTACTCGTTACCAATTTTAAAAAGTAACTCGTTACCGTTACAGTTACTAAAAAGTAACGAGTCGTTACAATTTCCGTTACTTTTTTACAATACAAACTAATAAATTATTTTGCATAAGAAAAACTTTTAAAGAATAGTAAGCAAGATTTCATTCAAGGTTTATTGCAAAATAAATGATTAAATTTTATCGAAATTCTTTATTAATTTTTAATAAAATTTGTTGCTCCATAGTATCATCATTTAAATGCCCTCTTTGTGGTGTTAATACAGAGCCACCGATGCTAAACATTCTTTCTACAGATGCACTGCTTGGTAAAGCTGTATTATATTTAATAAAAAGTTTTTTAAGCTTTGGATAGTCGTTTAACATTTCTATATTACAATTATTTGATTTTAAAACCGTTGCACTTCTTCTTGTTCAGATTCATTTTGCACCGTTTTTTGCTCAAAAATGAAAAAATCATCGTGATCGTCAGATTTTCCAGCTTTTGAAGAATTTTCAGTTGATCGGATTCCCAATAAATCCTTCAAGTAATTTTCAGCACGTTTTCTTTTTTCTCCGGTTAACCAGTTTAACTTAAATTTTGGATGTAAACATGCTGCTATTATTAATTCTTTTGTTTCAAATATTGTAAGAAATCTAAAATCAAATATAGTAAATTAAGCGACATTGTTTGTTTTATTGAAATTAATACTTTTGAATCAATAGTTTAAAATAAAATAATATTTTTCAATTAAATCCTTATTTAAAATTAAATAACATATGTATTAATCAAATTAATAAGTTACCTTTTATTTAAACCTTGCTGAATAGCTTCAACTAATGAATGGCAATCTATAAGGTCAGATTTATTGAGATTTTCTAATTTTCGTTGCAAGGTACTTAGAACTGGTAGTAAATGAGAGCTCTGCTTTTCATAAAAGATAAAGCTCTCATTGGATATCGCGCGTCGCGTCATCGCACTGGTCTGCAAGAGCCATAAGTTGATCAATCACATTCAAGCATTTTTACAACATAATAAGAATGCTAATTGGTCGATTTGCTTACGGCTTTACGGTTAAGATAAAAATTTTATCACGCACAATAGCAAGAATAATATCTTAAATAAATCAAAAAATTTGAAAAAAGTAACGATAAAAGTAACTGTTAAATTCGTTACTCGTTACCGAAAAATGTAACGAAGTTACTTTTTCCGTTACAAATAAAATTTGTAACGCCATTACCGTTACAGTTACCGAAAAAAAGTAACTGTAACGGTAACGGCGTTACAAGTAACGCGTTACTTCCCAACCCTGATAATTTCCATGGATTTCATACGTTATGGAGAACTTTGTATGATTATATATTAACAATACTGAAACATGCTTCATCTATTTTAAGCGATGCATTAGCATCGAAATAATCGAATTGAAAAATTCTTCTACTTCCACTGAAAAATAAATGTATATTTATAAATTATTCATAGGACATGCATTAACCTTACAGATTGCGTTTTACCAATATCATTTATACTTATCTGTAGTTCCATATAATGCATGACGAATAACTATATGATGACACTCCTTTAATAAATGCACTCAAATATACTAGATTCTTATATATGTATGCCTATATTACTGTTCGCAGTTATTCATACTGGATTTTGACAAGTATTTAATGTTAAATTTTCTAGAGTGCAACGTTATATAGCGTAGCACTCTTCCATTTATAAAAAAGTATGCAAAATCTTCCTGATACTTTTGGATAGTTGAATCTATAGAATACACACACATATCTTCCCAGTAAGCAATTTGATAACAAATTGTTGCCAAATTGGCATCAAATTCGCTCAAAACTTGGTAACAAATCCAGTGCCATCTGTGTCCGCATTAAGCTTGTGTTTTGGTGACAAAGCTTGTTGACATAACCTGACAGCAAATTGACGGCAAAAACCGAGCAAAGCTTGACATGATTTGACGTCAAATTGATGGCAAAAATCGACCAAGATCTGCGCAAGACAATCTGACAGCAGATTGTCAGCAAAAACCGAACAAATTCTGCAGCTTTTGGCCATTCATATAAAAGTATATATTTAAATAGATTTAAAGCCTTAACCCTAAGTAACAAAATGATGATAAGTTTTGGTCATAAAATGACCATTAGATAATTAGACATTATATAAAATCATATATTAATATGTTAAAACATATAGGTAAATTCAAATAACTTAATTTATAAAATTAAAGATCTTTTTGGACAGAAATTGTTTGAATAAGTGAAAATCGAACAATTATCTGTCCGATTTGCCAAAAATCAATTCAATATCTGAATTTCCTGTATAAGAATTATGTCAAAAATTGAACTGATAGAAATATATATATTATAATATTATTAGCATTTTGTAGGCTTTATATACACTCATGACAAGAATTTGAATACGGGTATAGATAATGAATAACGCGCCGCATAGCGATAAGCGACTGAACTATTTTATAATACTTTGTAATAAGCTGCAGATTTTGTTCGGTATTTGCTGCCAATTTGCCATCAGATTGCGCACTCTAGATCTTGCTCAGTTTTTGCCGACAATCTGATGTCAGTCATGTCAGCAAGCTTTGCTCGGTTTCTGCCGCCAATTTGCTGTGTAGTTATGTTAGCAAGCTTTGCTTGATTCTTGCCGGCAATCTGCCAGCTTAATCGGTAATAACAACTCTTGTACCAAATTTGTAGCCTTTTTGCTGACAATAATTTGTAGCAAGCACTTGGCAATATCTGTTAGAACAGACCTGGCTGACTGGGTTATAATAAGCATTATAGAATACACACATTTCTTATAAACATATGTATTGCGATGTTTTGTTCTGTTTTTACACGTAGGATAAATTACTTTTGTGGTGTTTTATTTTTTTCTAATATAAATGAGATATATCTGATCCAACTATCCACAAATATTCACTTGTTTATAAATGAAAGCGTACGAACACTACATTCTGAAATTTTGCACACTTAATTAACCTATACCTGTCAAATTAATCTATACCCGTCAAAAGCAAGTATGGATATGGCGATGCGAGCAGCGAGCAGTAACATTACGAAGCGCCGTTAGCGCAATCTTTCGTCAAAGACGCCAACCGTACAAGAATACATTGCCATTATTACATGTGTGTTGTGTACGTGTATATATACGTGTAGCATTATACCACTATATTCTATGCATGTGTTGTATACATATATAGCGGTAAAGGGGACGATGACGACGACGATGATGATGATGATGATGATGGTGACGTTTCTTACATGAAAATTTCCACATTTCAACTTTGCTTCGTAATATCTTTGCTTTATATAGAACATGCAGAACGAAAATGAAGACACTTTCCTTATACAAATCGAACCCAAGCTATCGATTATGCTTATCAAGAATTCGATCGGTTCAGTCGTTATTCAGATCTGGTAATCTAAGGTACTCTCAACTATCCGACTCGCGTATAGATACCCGGGGTGCCTCGCTGTTACTACACGCGGTCTTTGCTTCGCGTGACTTGGCGCGAGACACTACCGTGTCTCTTGATATAATATATATTTCGTATACTTTGAAAATTATAAGATTAAGATTAATTAAAGATTAATTAAAGTTATAAGATTATAAGTTAAGTGTAATAAGAACTCGATCGCTTCAGCCGTTATTCAAATTTGAAAATCTCAGATACTCTTAATTGGCCGACTCGCGTATAAATAGGCGGAGTACCTTGTTATTGCGTGTGACTTAACGCGAGACACTACCGTATCTTTTAATATCAATTTGAAAAAGATGTGAACCAATTAACTGACATTTATTATAAATTATTTGCGCTTGCTAAAGGAAATCACCGATGGGAGAAAGCATATAATTTTCATAAAATTTTATGCAATTAAAAATAAAAATAAACATGCAGTTGTAATTTAATATAATAATTAAAATTTATACAGGGTGTTTCAGAACAACCTTCCATCCTTAAAATGACGTATTCCTGATACGATTCTAAGACGATTTTTCCTTTACCAAAATTTGAATTGAAGCGTAATTTTTGAGTTATAAGCAAAAATAGTTAGCAAATCACGCGTCGAGTACAGAAGGCAGCCAGGAGCGGCGCAACGCGCCGCAGCTGACCGTCCGACGTGTGACTACCACGCATGAGTCGCTAACTATTTTATTTTATAACAAAATTATGCTTTAAATAAAATTTTGGTAAAGAAGAAAATGTCTTAGAATTACGCCAGGAATATGTATTAAAAATAACGTCACTTTAGCGAAAGTTGTTCCGGATCGCCGCTCGTCGGATGCTGCGTCTGTATAAACGTCTCTCCCTCATTCCCTCCTTCCGTTCCTCATCCTATCTGTCTCTTCCTTCCTTTTACGCACACACTCCACCATACACACATCGCGTGTAGCAATCAGCTGATCGCAGCATCCGACGAGCGGCGATTCGGAACAACTTTCGCTAAAGTAACGTTATTTTAAATACGTATTCCTCACGTAATTTTAAGACATTTTCTTCTTTGCCAAAATTTTATTTAAAGCATAATTTTATGTTATAAGGTAAAGTAGTTAGCGACTCATGCGGTGGTAATCACGCATCGGACGGTCAGCTGCGGCGCGTTGAGTCGCTCCTGCCTGCCTTCTGTACTCGCGCATGATTTGCTAATTATTTTTGCTTATAACTCAAAAATTGCGCTTTAATTCAAATTTTGGTAAAGGAAAAATCGTCTTAGAATCATATCAGGAATACGTCATTTTAAGGATGGAAGGTTGTTCTGAAACACCCTGTATATTTAAAAAAAAATAAACACATTGATCTTTATAATATCCTATATCTCATTTTTTTTCATTACACATTTCATTGAAATAATCAATGACATAAAATTGACGGTCAGATATTGCATAATGTGAATGAAAGGATGTATATACTTATAGATATATATACTTTTTTCAGAGAAAATCATAAATTAATTTCGAAAGCCGCTCTTCAGAAGTGATCGTGATTTTCGAAATTAATCCATGATCCGTAGCTATACGTATAGGCGTCTTCGATTTGTATTATCAGTTAGCAAAAATTCGTTTTACTGGCATCATCTAATTGAAGATGTTTGCATTTCCATTTTAAACATTTGAGTAGTGCTTCAACTATTCGTCGCATCAATTGAGTTTCTTAAATAGTCGACAGTATTTGTATAAAATAAAAATTTTAATAAATATTTTGAACACGTAATTATTTTCATATAAGTTTTCTCAAATACCGCAAGTTGTTAGTTTGGTTTGATTGTTATAATTTTATTAAATGTATACCCAATTGTTTCGTATCACCAACTCGTTAGCAAGTCCCATAGATGTTACGTAAGTCTTTTTATAGAATCTTCTTTGACGATATTATAAGTGTTATTATCCTTCAACAATTCTTCGATCTTATTAAAGTATTCATCTTTATCGAGAGCAACTGTAATGTTCCTCTTGTATGCGCTAGAGGCAATTACATTATCATCATGTTTAAAAAATTTTTTGGTATTAACAGTTAATTGTTTAATGCGTGTGTTAAAATCACTTTTCGGGATCGAGTAGTTCGGGAAATTATCGATAACCTTCTTAATTTTAATTGCACCGTTGTTTGTCTGTAGCGGTAACGTTTGCTTTTATTATTTTATCTTTTCGTCTAACGATAATTTATGCTCATTGTTACGTTGATAATCAGTGAGTTTAGTTCTCTGCGAATTTACATCCCGATTATTTATTGTCGACCTGTGCGTTAGTTCGCTTATCTGTAAGTTTTACAAATGTAATTTCCGAAAACTTTCTCTCTCGTCATTTTGACATAATCCATTCCGCTTAATTTACAGACATAATTAATGTACCGCCATGTTTTTGAATTCAATTTATGACCACACCCAGACAGCACAAAACATCCTCAGGATCATCCTGAATATGTCCAGGACGGTTCAGGACATTTGTAGGATGTTTTAAGATATTATTATAAATATATTTATAAAAATTTAATATGCATACATAATTATTTTTAGTTGTGTCGACTATTTAATATAATTTAGAAATCTTAAGTATTATAATAAGTATTAATGTCCTATAAATGTCCACTAGATAATCCCTGGATGTCTGTAGGATATATCTGCCTTGTCTATTATATTGGATGTCTTTTGGATTTCCAGAGGACATATACATGTGCAATTAATTGTTAACGTTAATTTTAATATTAATAATTGAATTTGATGCGCACATTTTCATATATCCAAAATTATTATTTATTTAATATTTCATGAGAAATGTTATTGTTCGCAACATTCCAAAAACTTTACAAACAATAGTATTCAACCGCTAGTTCGTTTGTTTACCGCTATGCGACACGCGAACTCGTATTTGAGATTTGGTCATGAGAATTATAAAGCTTGCAAAGAGCAACTGACAGAAAATTACAAATGTAATTATTTTCTATCAGTTCAATTTCTGATGCAATCCCAACATAGGGAATTCAGATATTGAATTGTTTAGACAATATTACACAACTCAAACCCGGGAGCCAAACCTAAAATAATCATGTACAGCACAAAAGCCTCAAATATTAAAGAACGGTGAACTATTTTTAATATTAGATTTTTAATATTGGCAGTAAATAACAAAACATAATTTTAATTTATATTTAAATTTTAAAATTTGCTCCTTGAAACATACGAAAAATATCCCTAACATATCCTATAAAAATCCTTAGGATGTTCCACAGGATCTCCCTGGATTCTCCAGAGGTTAATATACGGTTATCATTTACTCTTCCTCAGGACATCCAAAGGAGATCTGAGGATTACAATGGGATATCCTGAGGATATCCTACATGTATGTCCTGGATGCCCTTTGGACGTCCTAAGGACATCCTTGTGCTGTCTGGGCAGTATCGAGGATTTCTTCCTCGTAACGACATGGATATCCTTGAAAATATTTTTTTGCCTTTACTGTGATAATGTGAAAAACCTGCGTTATCTACGCGCTTTTTAACCGCCTAAGAATCACTTATATGCTTATATTTTAATTTTATTAATTCATGTACGCAGAAGATGGTCAAAAAGAGGCCCGAAACATCCGCCTTTCGTGAGTTTAAATTTTAATGTAATTCTTTTATAATAAACATTTATGCGCTCTTAATATCGTGCTTGGCTCGTTTTGTCATTTCATTCGACATTCCTGATTTTATTGACAAAGTACATTTTTTTGACGGAGAGTGGGACGTTTCTTAAATGAAAATTTTTACATTTTGATTTCGCTTCGTAATATCTCTGTTTTATAAAACATGTAGAGCAAAAATAAACATATTTTCTTTATATAAATCAAACTCAAGCTATTGATTATATATATATATATATATATATATATATATATATATAAGAACTAATAAGAACTAGTAAAAACTCGATCCGTTCAGGGGATATTGAGAACTGATAATCTTAGATATTCTTGATTTCGACTCGCGTATAAATACGCGGTATGTCTCGCTATTGCTGTGTGTGATTCTTTGCTTTGCATGACTTAGCGAAAGACACTATCGTGTCTCTTGATTTTTACTTCTTGAAACTTTTAACAATTAAATAAACAATAAAAATAAAAAAGGTTTTTGTAACGTGTATTCAAGTATCAGTAAAATAGTAAGCTGAAGAAGGTCAAGATCAATAAAACGGTCCAAAACATCAAGAAACGATATTTATCACTATATTGTTGTCATCAATGTTTATTTTATTGGTATATTATTATTACGTACATTATAGAAGAAACGGACGACTGGTTAATCTTTTACCAGGACAACCGGGCCATTCGATTGCTGGAAATGCATCACAGGCATATATTTCAGCAGGCAAGTATAAAATTTCTAATCTATTTACATTAATTGATAGATGACTCGTTATTCATGCATACATACAAGTAAAAATTAAATTCATAAAAACTTATGATCTGGAACGTAGTATACCTATCAAAAGTATGCAAATTACATATCTTACAAAGCTAAGACTTTTCTCTTGGCAATATCCATTTACAAATCATTATCATAATTATTATTTGTCTATTTTCAACGTATTTGAGTAATGATGTGATGAAATAACAATAAAATTAATCCCATTAAAACTTTTGTATCGATATTTATAATATATTTTTCAGAGGAACAATGTAAATTGATGTGTAATCTATCAAATAAGTATTATCCCATTTTTAAATTCCGGATTTTTTTCATGTATGCTGTGGCTATCCGTCATCCAAATGATTTAGAAGTAATAGAAGAAATTCAATTATCTGTAGATATTACAATTTAGTCAGATTTAGGAATTTTGTGTTTCACAAAAAGATTTTTGCTTGTAAAAAGAGTTCTTAAAAAGATGAATAGAAAAAATATCGATATATACTCGATCGAAACTATATACATAGAAAAGACGATGGGTAAAATGAATTGATTTTTGCCTAAAGAGTGTAAGTTATACATGCAATCTTACGCTTTTTGGGTCGCTGAGTACAATGGTAACAGTTTTATCCGTCTAAAATCATGGGGAAGAGGTCAAAATTTGCCTTAAAGAAACGAATTTGTAACTAGCAGCTACATAATTTTTTTTTAAACAACTATATGTCTTTTTTTTACACCATTGATTCCTCTCATTATTTTGTGCATAAAAATATTGAGATAAATTCATCGGAAAATTAATATTCTACGAGATACTTCCAAGTTTATGTAAAATTATATCAAATTAAAGTATAAACTATCTCGTAAACTATTCACTTTTTAGCCATCCTGCCCTTATAACTTTTAAAAAAATCTATTAATATAACAAAAATTAGATTCCATTAAAAAAAAATGAGAAGGCCCCTCGTTTTGTCCCTTAGGGGTCTTCAACATTTTTCTTTTATCTATCGAATTGTCAGCCACCGTTACCTCAATATTTATATGCACATAATAATGAGAAGAATCAATTAATATAAAAAAACACATAGTTGTTCTTAAGAATAATTACGTAGTTGCTAGTTACAAATTCGTTTTTTTAAGGCAAATTTTGAACACTTTTTCGCGGGTTTAGACGGATAAAACTGCTAACCATCATATTCAACGACGCCAAAAACATAAAATAACATGTATAACTTACATTACACTTCTTAGGCAAAAATCTATTCATTTTACCCATCGTCCTTTGTGGTACGATTAATAAATCATTTGTAAGATTGGGTAATATAATAAATTAATATTTTTTTCTTAACATATTTTCGATAATGTCAGATATTAAGCGATACCAACCGTACCGAGAAAAGTCGTATACAGGGTGATTCAAAACAACCTTCTGTCCTTACAATGTCATATACTTTACACTATTCTAAGACGATTTTTTTTTGCCAAAATTTTTTCCGAGGCTTAGTTTTTAAATTATAAGCCAAAATAGTTAACGAATTACAACGTGTGATACAACGAGTAACTAGCAAACTTTTTTTCACTCACAAATTGTACCACTTATCGAACTTTTACGTATTAATCCACGCACTTTATCGATAAACTGAATTTATTAAAAAAAACGATGTTATTATACGTCATTATATTTTCATATTTTATAGTTTTATATTTTCGAAACTATCGAATTTACAATGTCGGAGGCTTTAGCCGATCACGGGACACATGATAGCGTCCGCGTCGATCACGCGTAATGTGATACATTCAGTTGTTCGGCAGCCGGCAGCCGGCATGCCGGCAACGCTAATACCGATACAACTTGCTTGTTGTCGTCGCGCAGTTTCCGCATCGAATAACGCGTTTCTTTCTTCGAGATATTTTAATAATTAATCGGTAGTAATCGGTAGATTGTGATTAACCGTTATAATCGTTAATAAATTCAATTTATCGATAAAGTGCGTAGGGCGTAGATTAATTCGTAAAAGTTCGATAAGTGGTACAATTTATGAGTGAAAAAAGTTTGCTAGTTATTCGTTCTATCATACGGAAGTATTACTTATTGAGTCGTATGAGGACAACAGAATTACTACATAAAAGGTAAGAATTAGTGTAAGAGAGAGAGAGAGAGAGAGAGAGAGAGAGAGAGAGACAGAGTGCATGTGTGCGATCAACTGTTTGCTACACGCGATAGATGTAAAAGAGATTGATTGATTGATTGATTGATCTTTATTAGCTTTCTCAGCTATTTGTAATACAAATCTAGTTTACATTAATTACAATGTACTCCTTTAACATTCGCTTAAACGGCACAATTCTTTCATTCCGCGAGAAAGACAGAGAGAGAGAGAGAGAGAGAGAAAGAGAGTGCGTGTGTGCGATCAGCTGTTTGCTATACGCGATGGATATAAAAGAGAAAGACAAAGAAGAGAGAAAGAGAGTGCGTGTGTGCGATCAGCTGTTTGCTACATACGATGGGTGTAAAAGAGACAGAGAAGGATTGATTGATTGATTGATCTTTATTAGCTTTCTCAGTTATTTGTAATACAAATCTAGTTTACATTAATTACAATATACTCCTTTAACATTCGCTTAAACGGCACAATTCTTTCATTCCGCTTTATTTCAGCTGGCAAGGCGTTATACATTTTCACTCCTTCGTAAAACATACTCTTTTGCGTACTCCTTGTTCTGCGATATTTTATTGCAATATGCCCAGCTTGTCGTGTTTGCCTTTCACTCTCATTTCTCACAATTTCTAACCTATTTCTTAATTGCTCCGGTAACATGTTCCTTAAAACCTTAAAAATAAATATACACACATTATAATATAGCCTCTGTTTTATGGACATAAACTGCAGCGCTTGCATCATACGCTCCACTTTGGTATGTCTATCACATTGCAATATGATCCTCATGGCCCGGTTTTGTGCTTTTTGCAATTTACTCAGCTGTGTTTCTCCCATATCAATTAACAGCGTCGCACAATACTCAAAGTGAGGTGCTATAATTGTCTTATATACAATACATCTAGTGTATGCCGATATATAATTACCTATTCTATTCAAAAAAACTCGTTTTTTCCCCTATTTTCTTTAGCAGATAATCACAGTGGTCCTTAAATCGTAGTCTATCGTCAATAATTATGCCTAGGTATTTCATTTTTTCCACACGTTCAATCTCAGTTCCATCCAAACATTTCAATGTTATATTACCTCGCAGTTCTTTTCTTATACTTCTAACAACCATATATTTCGTTTTTCCTGCATTCATTTTTAACTTATTTATATTCATCCACTCTTCTACTATAGTAAATGCCATATTCATTTTGCCCTCTAATTCCGCGCTGCTTTCTCCAGTTACATATATTAACGTATCATCTGCAAACATTTTTATACTACATTCTTCTGGACAGATTTTTATTATATCATTTATATATACTATAAATAATAAAGGTCCTAATACAGATCCTTGCGGTACTCCATATTCTGTGGTCATTAATTTAGACCATTTATTATTAAATTGAACCTGCTGTGTTCTATCCTTTAAATATGATCTTAACCATTCTATAATCATTCCCCTAATTCCATATTGATATAATTTCTCAAATAATCTTTCTCTATCTATTGTTTCAAAGGCTCGCTTAAGATCCATGAAAATTACCCCTACCATTTTTGCCTCACTAACTATCAATTTCCATTCATCAATAACTGTTTGAATCGCTGTTTCACACGAATACTGTTTTCTAAAGCCCGACTAATGTTCTGTTATAATACAATTATTTTCCAAATACGTTTCAATTTGCTTTTTAACTACTAATTCTAACACTTTTTCAAATATTGGTAACATATTTATAGGCCTAAATTCACTTGCTTTTCTAGCTTTCTCTATTTTTGGAATCGGTATTATTGTAGACATTTTCCAACCTTTTGGACAGCAACCTTCATTCAAAGAATTATTTATTATATCAACAAATTTCTCTTTTATTACGCAAAATACTGCCTTTAATATATCGTTAGTTATTCCCTCTTCTGTACCTTTCTTTTTCGGTAGTCCCATAACAATTTCCTGCAAATGCTCTATACTAATCATTTCAAAATTTACCATAATTCCCTCGTTTTCAATAACATAAATAATTCTTTTACATGCATTCCCAGTTTTACTCCCATTTATAAATTCTACTATACTATTAATACTCTGTATATAATATAAATTAAATTTATCTGCTATATTGCATCCTTCAGTGCTGTCTAATATTTCAAAATCCATATTCTCTACTTCCCTCTTACCTCCTGGTTCGCCTCTAATTATTTCTTTTAGTGTTTTCCACATAGATGTAGGATTTTCTTTATTAAGATCTATCATATTTTTATAATATTCTTCTTCTTTGTCTTAATTAATTTAACTACTGTATTTCTTTCAATTTTAAATTGCAACCAATTTTGTTCCGTGTCAGCATACAATGCCTTCCTATATGCCTCATCCCTTTTAGCCGCTGCTTCTCTTATTTCATCCGAAAACCACTTTTTCCCTTCCCATATTCTCGCAATTCTAAAATTTTTTCTAGGTGCTGTAGCGTCCAACGCATTTACTATACTATCAACAAATTTCTTCGCTCTCACACTGATATTTATATCTTGGTTTTTCTCTACTTTATTTTCCACTAATTTAATAAATTCATCTATATTAAACTCTCTATAATTCCGAACACTACGTTCTCTGTATTTATTATCAAATTTATTCGCATTCAGTTCAACTTTTAGCCACACATGGTCCGTTATTTTAGGTTCATGCATTACCTGCATTTCTATTTTATTATTAGCAAAAATTAAATCTATAATTGTTTTACTGTCTTTCGTAATTCTCATCGGTTTATTTACATATTGTTTCATGCCTAAGCTCAACATTGTCGTTTGTAACTTCCTTGTATAAAACGAATCTAACATAATATCTATATTAAAGTCTCCTATTACCATACATTCTCCCCGTATTATTAACTCTTCTATTATATCCTCTACAAATCTCACGAAATCATCATGCGATGCACTCGGTGAATGATATATTACCATTATTATTCCTCTATACAATTTTTCTTTCACCTCAATTGCAGCACATCAACAATTCGATTCTAATTTTTTTACTAATACTATTTCATATTTAACATCATCCCTTATATATAAAACAACCACTCCTGTATTTCTATTTTCAGCATCGCATCTAATTATACTATAACCTGGTACATTCACTTCACTGTCTTCAATTTCAACAGTCAATCTTGTCTCTGATAACGCTATGAATGCCGGATTTACTTTCTTCATAATCTAATGTTGTATCTCATCTTTATGCGCCATCAAATTTTGCGCGTTTGTATACAATATTATTTCCGCTTCCTTCTGTAGTTGCTATTTCGCATCTTTCCAGCCGGCTCTTCTCTTCTCCTCCTGTATCGCCCTTTTAAATGTTGGACATTCTGGGCTAAGGGCGTCATGTTCATCACTTATCTTCAGGTTGTATGTTCGAATTTTAAACATACAATTTACACATTTTTTCTTTGTTGCCGTACATTCAATCGCTTTATGATTTCCCGCACATTTGTGGCATGTTTCATCTCGCGTACAATTTTTTGCAATATGATAGTATCCCCAGCATTTAAAGCATCTTTTAACATTAATGTGATTGAATATAGGACATTTTCTCCATCCTACATTTAGTTTCTCTTTTTTCAACATCAATTCATGCGTTTCTTCATCTACTTCAATTATTATCGAATCTTCTTCCTTTTCTTTTCTTCTAAGTTGATTATTATCATTTCTTTTTTCTTTAACTATTTTCTTCACTATTTGCATTTGGAATCCATCATTTATTGCATCAATTCTGCTTCTTGATTGTAGTTATTAAGTCATCATCATCCAATCTCATTTCTTCTTCGCTGACATTGATAATTTTTATTTTGGGCTTCATTTGCGGTGATTCCGTAACTTTGAAATTTTCTCCTAGTTTGTCCTGGCTTTTAACGTTTTCATTTCTTCTCCAGTTTCACAACCCATGATCACTGTCCCCTTGCTTCATTTTTTTAGCTTCGTTATTCCCATCGTCATGTTTTTGATATCTACCTTTTCTTTTATCAATTTTTTTGTAACTTCACTCTCTTGTTGAATCTTGGGTTTGATAATTATAACATTCTCTTTCTTTTTCTCTTTAATCGCTTCACTATAGCTCCTTTGTATTCCTCCTGTTGATCCACTTACTTCTCCCTGTATCATTCTTTTCAACTCTTCTAGTAGTTCCTGCTTAACATTTCCCAATTCTTCTCGAACTATTTCCTTGACCATTATTTTAATTTCCTTCTTACATGCTGTTTCATCTTTTATTTCTTTTACAATTTTTACCAGCCAATCTATTTTTACGTCAATAGTCGATGATCCACTCGCTCCTGATATTCTATTTCCACTACTTGGCGTCGTAAACGAACCTGTAGATCCTGTAGATCCTAGCCTGTCCCTGCCGCCCCCGGCCACTGCCTTGTTCATGTCTGTTTCACTTTCAATTGTAAATCTGTCAAATGGGCCAGAACACGGTACCAATTCTTGATTTTTATCGTAAATCCTATGCTTGCTTGCACATCCTGGATGGTAAAACAGCTTAAGATTCACCTGATAGCAAGACTTGCATGTCACCACCTGATTTTTTATTGTCTTTTTACATGCCGAGCATCGATATTCAGCATATTCATCGTCCATGCCGATAATTATCGACCGAAACCGCTAATATCAGCGTAAGCGATCAGTCACCTCTGTTCCACTGTCACACGTCAGCACTTTTGTGTCCACTTTTAATGTCTACCTGTCGTGTGAGACTTTGGTGTCCCAGACAGGAAATGCACTTCTCACGCCCACAAATCAGCATATCCCGGCTAGATAACACTCATGGCTAATGCCAGTCTATGCCGCTATGACTTGCATAACTTTCTATCACTTCCCGTAACTATTTAACCGTTTAAAAGTTATTACTTCTGCGGAGCGATGTTTGACACGTCTTCTCCACGAAGAGAGAGAGAGAGAGAGAGAGAGAGAGAGAGAGAGAAGGAGAAGGAGAAGGAGAAGGAGAAAGGAGATTTTTTGGTTTTAATTAATCTTGGTAGGACGAGTCGGCTTCCAGGTCGGGTAATTCGTTGCAAAACTCCTCTATAACTCTCTCAAAATCTGATTCTGAAAAGCGCGGGGAAGTTGGGGGTGAATTGTTCAGGAGGATAGTAGATAGGGAGGAAAAGGAACGTGGGGAAAGCGGAGGTTCAATGACTGGGGTGATATGTGCAGGGAAGTAGATAGGGGAGTAGCTGGGGGAGGGGTAGTTAGGCGAGAGAGGGAGAGTATGTCTAACAGATACTGATGTTGGATTGTCAGTGTGAGTAGCGCAGAATCTGCATTTTACAGGCGTTCGAGTCCTCCGACTTCTGCGAATGACTATTTGGCTGGGCGGTAAGGTATGAGTAATGCTGGATCTGGTTTTCACTACGAAATCAGTGTGAATGTCTCGTAAGAGTTAATAGAACAAATGAAATAGATGAATGTGACTTACTTTTTATCTCGTAGATGAAAGGTGCGGATTTTACTAATGTACTGAGTTGCTGGATTCCAGATTAGTCAGGTTGCGGTCAATCAGCGATGAGTGCACTAGTATAAATTTTCTAGTTTGCTTTCACGGTGCCAAGGCACTTAATGAGATTTATGTGAAGCTGGAGAGTAAGTACGCAAGTAAGTAAGTGAGCGAGTGGCCCTATGAGTCCTCTTTTTATATCTCTCTTTTAGGGGTGTATTCTAATTTCTAAGAGTGGGAATCTTCCAAGTCTTCAACGAATTAGAAATTGTGCCAGTGCCCTCATTAGGCGGGGTGTTTCTCCTGGGAGTGGTGCACTTGGACACAGTATAATTGGACACGGTGCAAATGGACACGTTACAAATGGACACGAGATTTTGCACACGGTTCAATTGGACACAGTGCATTTGGACACAGTAATTTTGGATACAGTAGCTTTTGGACACATAAGAAAATACGCATCGTTTACTTGGACACCGCTCAATTGGACACTGTTCATTTGGACACCGTTCGTTGGACACAGAAAGATGCGCACCGTTCATTTGGACACCGTTCGTTTGGACACCGTTATTTGCCCACCGTTCGTTTGGACACCGTTCATTTGCCCACCGTTCGTTTGGACACCGTTCATTTGCCCACTGTTCGTTTGGACACCGTTCATTTGCCTACCGTTCGTTTGGACACCGTTCATTTGCCCACCGTTCGTTTGGACACCGTTCGTTTGGACACCAAAATTTGATTTAAGTTATACGACGTAATCCACACCAAATTTTTGTTTTAAATAAGAAATAGGTTTGGGTTAGGTTATATCTTCCGGAAGTGGAGCCCCCCCGCAGGGGGGGCGGAACCCACTGTATCCATGCATGACATCCAAATATGCGAAAGGCTAAACAAAGTGCTAAAAGCAATGTAAAATTAATGACATCAGTATCAGAGATATATAAGTATGAATATATTTTATTTTGACAGATATTATAACCTTCAAATGTATCTCCTTTTCACGATTTCATATTTTACATAGATTTACCAGTATAAAGTGTTATAAGAATACTGATTATATTTTCCCAAAATGATTTTTATTTCTCTCCATCTGTTACATATTCAAACAAACAGTGCGCATGTTTCTGTGTACAAATGAACGGTGTCCAAACGAACGGTGGGCAAATGAACAGTGTCCAAACGAACGGTGGGCAAATGAACGGTGTCCAAACGAACAGTGGGCAAATGAACGGTGTCCAAACGAACGGTTGGCAAATGAACGGTGTCCAAACGAACGGTGGGCAAATAACGGTGTCCAAACGAACGGTGTCCAAATGAACGGTGCGCATCTTTCTGTGTCCAAACGAACGGTGTCCAAATGAACAGTGTCCAATTGAGCGGTGTCCAAGTAAACGATGCGTATTTTCTTATGTGTCCAAAAGCTACTGTATCCAAAATTACTGTGTCCAAATGCACTGTGTCCAATTGAACCGTGTGCAAAATCTCGTGTCCATTTGTAACGTGTCCATTTGCACCGTGTCCAATTGTACTGTGTCCAAGTGAAGGCCACTCGTTTCTCCTACTACCCGAATTTTCACCCGTGGTGATTGTCGATTAGTGATCTCGATATCAGTTCAAGTTTCTTGAGCATTAGATTTCCCTTGCGCACGTGATCTGATTAGAGAAAGTCTTACTTCCTTATGATTATTTTTACCGATATTAGTGTAGCTGTTGTTACTGAATATGTCGTCACAGAAGTTTCATCATTATTGATTTAGTTACGTTTGTCAGATATTTTCTTAGAAGGAATTCTATTATCTTTTCGATATCAATTTATTCTTCCGCTGGAAAATTTTATTTCGAGGATATCTACTGTTTTTTTATTTACTTTTAGGCGACCGGCGCGGTTTCGTCACCGATCTCTCACGTCTTTCCCACGGTTGCTCATAGATATTGATATTGACAAGTGACTAAATGTTTAAAGAAATGCGTGGCGCAAGATGCTCTATTTACCGAACGACTCATTTTTATCACCGATCGATTATCGTTGCCGCAACATTGCGGAAGGAAGGAATCGTGGAGTCGCCAGGACGTAACACTTGTCACAATTTTGCTGTAAAGACATGCTCGACTTTGCTGCAAACTTTACGCAAAGTTTGCATCATTTTGCTTGCTGGGTATATTTCTTAATTACATTGTATGTCGTAGGTTTATATACGCAAGCAGAAAAACGATGGACCTATTTGAAAGATTGCTACAGAAAAGCAAGAAATACATTGAAAAAGAAACAAAGTATTGTGCAAAAAAGTGGTGCAGCTGCTATATCAAAGAACTATGAAGGAAAAGCTTCCTTTCGTCATTACAATGTAATGACTTTCTTGTATGATACATTGGAATATCGACAGTAAGTTCAAGAATAGTGATAGTTCAGCTGATAATTTGTAGTAACGTCCTAACAATTATTTTAGAACCGTAACGTCTCAGGTAGTAAGGTGTCGTCTATTTGACGTCAATAATTCGTCATTTGAGGTCGCAAACGTCATGTTACCAAATGAAGACGTAATAATGATGTCATTTTTTTTACTTATTAATGACGTTAGTTATTTACCATCTTATGACGTATTTACAACGTCATACTTTTCACTAATTAGTAATGTCAGTTATTTGACCATTTAAGGCTCCTGAGTAGTCGCCGCGGCCATATTGGAATGATGACGTCAGAAGCGAGAAATGACACGCTGAGAATTCTTGCGTGCCATTTTTAAATAAAAAGATTTTTTAAAGAAATAAGACTACAGATCGCTTTAGTATACTTGTAAAATTGTCCGAAAACTAAGCTTTTCCTTTGACAATTAATAAATAACCGTAAAATAAGTGTCAAAGTAAGCCTAGTTATATGGGAAAACATGTAGTTTGACAGCTGCCGAAAGAAGGGGAAAATGTTCTTTTTACATAATACTTAACTTGCTAAGCTTAGTTTTCGGACAATTTTATAAGTTTCACAAATACGTTACACATCACAGCATTAGCATGAAGTGAATAATTACGAAATGGCACGCAAGAATAATTTGGGCTGCCAAAACGTCACTTTCCACGCCTCATAGTTCATCGATTTGCAACGTGAGACGCTGCATAAAAATTCTGACATATGGGTAACATGCTGATAATTTGTCGGTAACATGTAACATGGCAATTTAGCTATTCTATACATTTATTATTATGAAATGTATTATATGTATTATTATATGTTTACTCAGTTTTAATCGTACAACGTACGATCGTATGATTGTACGATCGTATGTTGTACGATTAAAACTGATTAAACATATAATAATACATATAATATATATAATTAAAACTAAGAAACGCACGTCTATAAACAAATGTATATAAAAACAGGAGAATAAACACTTCGTAATTTATAAATTTTTATTTATGAATTATTATAATTAAAAATAAATACAGGGCCTGTAGACCCTTCTGGCCTTGCGTGACCTATGTTCCATCCGGCATTGGCACCGGATCGGTGTCCTCGTCCTCTCCATCCTCCTCCTCTCCATTTTTCTCCTCTCCACCCTCCTCTCCATCCTCCTCTCCATCCCCCTCGCCATCCTCCTTTCCATCCTCCTCTCCATCCTCCTCTCCATCCTCCTCTCCATCCTCCTTCTCTTCGTCCTCTTGATGAGTAGTAGCTACATAGATAACACAACAGTTAAAGCAATACATTAATAAATTAACAAAATGATTTTGAAACTTTATAATCTATTCTATTAAAAAATGTAACATACTTTTTATTCCTCTCTTTTAATTTTCTTCCTCCTCTTTTTTTTCGTTCCTTATATATATTTTTTTCATTTTCTGTGTCCGATTCACTTGATTCCATAATCATTGCTTCCTCTTCCTCTTCTCTTTCATTCCGTTGTTCAGTTTTCTAATTCATTCATGTTTATTAAATATTAATATATGTGTTATTTAAAGTAAACCAGTAACAAAAAAACATCTATATGTGTAATTTATAAAAGTCCTGTATATAAAAGAGAAGCGAAATCAGCCTTTGTGGAAGCTACCATTTTGAACCCATCGTGAGATGCAGCAACGGTAGCCTTATATCAAAAAGAGAAGCAAAATCGGTAGATGGTAGAACGCATTGACGCCATATTGAGCCTATAGCGATTTCGCATTTCTTTTATACAGGATTATAATTTATAATAATCTAAAAATAAAATAATAGTGCACTAACCTTTCTTTTTCCAGATTTTTTTCTTTTTCTTCCTTCTTCTTTCTCTCTCTTCTTCTCTCTTCCTTTTTTTCTCTCTATCTCATTCCTTTTCCTATCCTCTTCCTTCTTTTTAAGTTTACTTTTCTCAATCTCCCTTTTTCTCTTCTCATCCATATTTCGCTTCGTAGCGCTTCTGTCTTTGCTAGACCTATTTGATGCATAATACATATAAACACTAATAAATATTCGACACTGCACAGTGCACTTTAGTTTACTTGTTTTATACAAATAGTATACAAATAGTAACATACTTACATCTTATGCGACAGTAAAACATCGACTGATCGCGCTATACAGGGCTGCGTTCGGAAACATCACCCGTGTGCACACGAGCGCTATTCTATCTTCGTTATTTGCTAAAAGTTGAACAAAGATAGAACAACGTTCGTATGAATAGATTTATATAAATGCACACATACACACACCGATGCTTATCGCACCGCCTTTCTTCGCGCCGCCTTTCTTCGCGTTCTTTTGTTCTGCGGCTTTTGTGGCATCTCCGCGTTACGTAGAAAATCGAGTGGTCGACATCGAGTGATCGAAATTAAGTGATCGAGCAAATTAGTATTTACGGTTCACGGTGTTATATGTGCTTCTTCGTAATTTGTTGTGCGAGAAATTGCTAATAATTATGGAAGCGCGTAAAACCGGTGAAAACGAAATGCATGTAAGATGTGACAATTATGGACGAATGTATGGAAGGAGTCGCAATACAAAGAAGTATCAAACATCGTGTAAGCGGCTAAGCGAAAATCGCGGATTAATATAAGGTAATATTGTATCTTACAAACTTGCTGTCTACAAACGATTCATTAAGTTAACAGAGTAAAGATTCCACTTTGCCTTTGCTAACAGAAAGAAAAATTATCGTACATAATAATGAATTACAAGAAATAAAGTCTACATGCGGGATAGACGCGCCAATGAAAATAAATCGGGGATGATAATGCTTTTTCGCGAACAAATTGAAACAATCCCACACTTTATGTATTTCTTAAATTATGTAGCAAGTGTCTTAAACAATTAATCTTTATTTATCCTAATTTGATAAAGTTATTTTCTAAATAATTTTTCATTGATCAAGAATATTAATTAATGTACAATATTATAACATGATTAATATTTGTTTATATTTACACACAACCATTATTTTGATCCACTTGCTATATTAAATGGCAATCCTCTATATTCCATGCAGTCACTTGCAGAAATGCCTCACATTATTCCTTCCTTCTTTAATCAAATTATACTTACTTTAATTTATATAACAATCACTGCACCAGTCACTTTATTGAAAGTGAGGTCTCAAATTCACATAGGTCAAATTCTGGTTCTCCCTTGTACGCAAAAAATTCAAGAGCCGCTTTCTTACTTCGATAAAAAAGTTATTTTTAAATGTAACTTTGTTGTTAATAATCGGATTGAGATAAATAAAAAAACGTTACGAAACTGAAAGTTTCTAATTTTAAAATCTCCTACTTAATTTCAATCTCTTTTTATTCGTTACAAAATTATGTTGTTAACAAGTTATTTACGAAAGTGACCCTTTAATTTTTTTGACTGTAGTACAAAGTTATAACAAATATATGTATACAGGGTGTCCGACAAGTAACCAAACGAAAGGTGGAGGTAGATTGGGTCAAACTGAGTCGAAAAGTCCTGAATCATTTTTTTTTATAACGCTTAATAAAGGAGTTATTATTGAGTAAATCTGGCCAATCAGCGCCGATCTTTAGCCAGGCGTATGTCGGTGAGCCGCGTGCCTGATAGTATGCGGCAGCGCACACTTCATGGCGCGCGGCTCACCGACATACGCCTGGCTAAAGATCGACGCTGATTGGCCAGACTTTACTCAATAATAACTCCTTTATTAAGCGTTATAAAAAAAAATGGTTCAGGACTTTTCGACTCAATTTGATCCAATTTATCTCCACCTTTCATTTGGTTACTTGTCGGACACCCTGTATACATATATACATATATATTTATTTGTAGGAGACAGAAAATAATAAATAATTTAAATAAGGAAAGAATTACAGAAGATATAAATCATGAAAATATCAATGAAAATATCAATGATGTAATACATATCAATGAAATAATACAGAATAATACTAATGCAGATATACATGAAAGTACAATACAGGTAGATCAAGATGAGCGAGCTTTACAGGATGTCATTATGTATGACGAATTAGCTGCAATGGGTATTGAAATAGATACTGATGAAGAACAAATGACATGCACATTAAATGATACTGAATTGGAAAATATATTAGAAAATGACAGTGAAACTGAAGAAAATGACACTTTAATAATAGATAGTAATATAGATGCATACCGTGTAAAGAGTGGCAGTATGCCAGGAAAATGTATCGTAGATTTTGTCTATTTTTTTTAACAACTACATGAAAAATTTGACAACCACTGCCGCGGAATAGAATGCAATTTTCGCGACTTAACATTTATCGGTGCCCATGCGCACGGACTGAAAAATCAATTCTTTTTCAAATGCCGAATGTGCAATTTTGAAAGTTCTATTTGGAGTGAGCCGCCTCCTGAAGAAAGTCTAGATGTAAATATAGGGGCTGTGGCTGGCATATACTAACTGGTGCAGGATATACACAGTTAAAAGAAAGCTGCGCTGCTATGAATATTAAGTGTATGGCAAAAAAAACGTACGAAAAAGCACATGAAACTGCTGCTGAGGCATTCGCAAAAGTTGCTCAAGAAAGCATGAATGCAGCTGCGAATGAAGAACGTGAGTTAGCATTACAACGCAATGATATAATAAATGGAATACCACATACAGCAGTAATAGGTGACGGAAGCTGGATGAAAAGATCATACAGAACAGGAAGGTATGATTCTTTATCAGGTGTAGGCACAATATGTGGTGCGCGAACGGGCAAAGTGCTGCACATGTCTGTAAGAAATAAATATTGTGCAGTTTGTGTAAAAACAGAGAAGCTTAAAAAAGAACCTGCAAGTCATAAATGTTATAAAAATTGGGGTAGAGATTGCAGTTCAACAAGCATGGAAGCAAACGATTGTGGAAGGATTTAAAACAAGCATAGAAAAGCGCGGACTAATTTATTCTACATATATAGCGGACGGAGATAGCAGCGTATATAAAAAAATTATACAGGCAAATCCATATCCCAATGTCTTCATAGAAAAAATAGAGTGTCGAAATCATCTATTGCGCAATTTGGCATCAAAGATAAAAGAAATAGCGAAAACAAAGGGACGTTTTGGTAAATTAAGAAATGTTATTGATAATCGTGTACTTCGAATTAGAACAGCTGTGACAAAAGCTGTGAAGTAGCGTTTGGAGGAGCAAAATACAATGCAACAAAAGATTACATCTCTAAAAATAGATCTAGATAATATAATAAGTCACGTTTTTGGCGAGCATAATGAATGCGCAAAAATAGGATATTTCTGCAATGGATCACAGAAAGAAAACGAAGAAAATTATATTCCACAACTGAAAAAATGTGGATTGTATGAAAAGCTGCAGAATGCATCAAAAAATATTAGTTGGAATGCCAAAAGTTTATTGCAGAATAAAGACAGTAACAGAGTGGAAACTTTTAACTCTGTTATATCAAAATGTATTGGTGGAAAAAGAATAAATTTCGGTCTAAGGGGATCATACGAAACGCGTTGTAATGCTGCAGTAGTCACATTTAACACTGGCAAGCCTATAAGTCACCTAAGCTACGTTCTTGGAACAAAACCGGGAGAAATAGCAACGCAATTGGAAAATAACAAAAAGATAAGTGTACGTAACACGCCAAAACGATTGACGCAATAGGATATAAAACGTGCAGTGGCAGACAGAGATTATGGTCCGCAGGCTGATAAACCTGATGCAACATCAGCCAAAGTAGAATTAAGAAAAGTGCAACACATGCCATGCTGCGAGATTGGCAAATGAAGAGAGTAGATATAGAAGAAGAAACTAAAGAACAAGCAGCAACTGGTATTTGGCGATATTATCGCACAAAAATGATCACTGCCGCTCATTTTGGGCATATATAATGAGAAAGAGTACTTCTTGCGCATCAAGAGTAAAATCCATAATATACCCACAACAACTACATGTGGAATCGGTGCAACACGGGAAAGAATACGAGGATGTTGCACGCGAAAGCATTGAAAGTGCACTGAATATTAATATAAAGCGTTGCGGATTGTTTATAGATTCAGAAATACCATTTTTAGGCGCTTTGCCAGATGGATTAATAGAAGACGATGGAATTGTGGAGATAAAATGTGCTTTCGCAGCACGATTCTTAACACCAGAAGATGCGATTGCAACAAATGTTTCGAATTTGCAATCGTTATATAAGAGTGAAAAAAATGAAGAAATGAAACGTAATCATATATATTATTATCAAATACAAGGGCAATTACATATTACGCAGCGACAGTATTGCATTTTCGCGCTGTGGACACCATTAGGATTAAAAATGGAAAAGATTATACGTGATGATATCTTCTGGACGGAAAATATGGTTTCTAAACTAATACAATTTTATGAAGATTGTATACTACCAGAATTACTTGATCCAAGAGTGGAGAGAAATATGCCAATCCGCGAACCCGAATATATAATTGAAGCCAAAAGGCAAAAAGTGATAGAAAAAGAAAAAACAACAAATTCATATGGAAATATTGGAAGACAAGCATTAAAATAACATTAAAATGAAGAACAAATTTGAATTAGAAAATAAATAATGTTAAAATGCATTCTGCGCTAGACGCAGTGATTATTATCACAATGCATTCTGCGCTAGACGCAGTGATTATTATCACAATGCATTTTGCGCTAGACGCAGTGATTATTATCATAATGCATTCTGCGCTAGACGCAGTGATTATTGTCATAATGCATTCTGCGTTAAACGCAGTTATCACTATCAAAATGCATTCTGCGTTAAACGCAGTTATCACTATCAAAATGCATTCTGCGTTGAACGCAGTTTATAATATACAAATGAAATAATAAGCTCTACTCATTCACCTGCATTCTGCACTTAGCGCAGTAAATCTTACCACATAACAAAAACGCTGCTATTTAAATTGACATAAAAGTAACATTTTTTATTTAACAAACAGTAAACATTAATGTAACTTTGTACACTATGTACATATAAGAAATCGTACAAATTACTACCTATATATACATATGAGTGCATTTATATCTTACCGTTAGAGTTCACAAAATAGTTATTCTCTAATGGATAGATATGATTGCAATCCATCTGTACTACAGCAGGATATCTAATATCAAGTAAGTTTATTAATTTTTAAAATTGTTAAAAAGGAAGCAACACAAGTGAATTAGATATATTGCACAGAGATTCTTTTTTATAAAATTCCATTTAAAAGTTAAAAACATCAAGTATTGAGGACTTTAAATTCACGATAATAACTTGTAGACTGAATATATCATATCATTAACGCATTCGCAAAGTAGCATCTAAAACCCCATGAAGCCAACTTGTACTCGTCTGAATAATTTAAGGTAATGATTATACGATTATAAGGTTTAAAAATTATGTGTACGTGCGTGAGTAATAGTTATACTGTAATATACAATAATATATTATTGGCACTGTAATTATAAAACTTTTGTAATAATTTTAAAAACTGAAATTATTTAAAATTATTTAATATTGTATATATCTAAGAAAATAATTTCAAAGTATTTTGTGAAACTATCAATTTTAAAGAAATTTAGAGTAAGGAAAACACACACACACACACACTACAATAAAAGGAAGAATTCAATTCTTGAGACTCTCCTGAGTAATCGCCGCCATGGGAATCGCAACGTCAGAGGCGAGAAGGACACGTTAGGAATTCTTGCGTGCTATTTTTAAATAAAAAGATATTTTGATGAAATAACATTACACATCGCTTTAGCACACTTGTAAAATTATTCAAAAACTATGCTAAAAGCATATACCCAGTCAGCCAGGTCTGTTCTAACAGATATTGCCAAGTGCTTGCTACAAATTATTGTCAGCAAAAAGGCTACAAATTTGGTACAAGAGTTGTTATTACCGATTAAGCTGGCAGATTGCCGGCAAGAATCAAGCAAAGCTTGCTAACATAACTACACAGCAAATTGGCGGCAGAAACCGAGCAAAGCTTGCTGACATGACTGACATCAGATTGTCGGCAAAAACTGAGCAGGATCTAGAGTGCGCAATCTGATGGCAAATTGGCAGCAAAAACCGAACAAAATCTGCAGCTTATTACAAAGTATTATAAAATAGTTCAGTCGCTTATCGCTATGCGGCGCGTTATTCATTATCTATACCCGTATTCAAATTCTTGTCATGAGTGTATATAAATCCTACAAAATGTTAATAATATTATAATATATATATTTCTATCAGTTCAATTTTTGACACAATTCTTATACAGGAAATTCAGATATTGAATTGATTTTTGGCAAATCGGACAGATAATTGTTCGATTTTCACTTATTCAAAACAATTTCTGTCCAAAAAGATCCTTAATTTTATAAATTAAGTTATTTGAATTTACCTATATGTTTTAACATATTAATATATGATTTTATATAATGTCTAATTATCTAATGGTCATTTTATGACCAAAACTTATCATCATTTTATTACTTAGGGTTAAGGCTTTAAATCTATTTAAATATATATTTTTATATGAATGGCCAAAAGCTGCAGAATTTGTTCGGTTTTTGCTGACAATCTGCTATCAGATTGTCTTGCGCAGATCTTGCTCGATTTTTGCCATCAATTTGACGTCAAATCATGTCAAGCTTTGCTCGGTTTTTGCCGTCAATTTGCTGTCAGGTTATGTCAACAAGCTTTGTCACCAAAACACAAGCTTAATGCGGACACAGATGGCACTGGATTTGTTACCAAGTTTTGAGCGAATTTAATGCCAATTTGGCAACAATTTGTTATCAAATTGCTTACTGGGTATGTTTCGTATAACACTCATTTTACGGCTGTTTATTAACTGTCAAGAGAAAAACATAGTTTTCGGACAATTGTGCAAGTGTGTTAAAGCGATCTGTAGTGTTGTTTTATCAAAATATCTTTTTATTTAAAAATAACATGCAAGAATTCTCAACGTGTCATTCTCGCTTCAGACATCCCGATTCCCATATGGCCGCGGCGAATACACAAGAGCCTCAATGTTTGACAATATTTATTATTTCATTTGATAATATTTATTATTCCATTGATTGAACTGTTTGACCAATTCGTAACACAAATTTGACAATGTTTATTATTTCATTTCATCGATTGAACTTTTTGACCAATTCATAACATAATTTACTTATATGGTAAGTCGTTGGACAGGGTTCTTATTCCTACCGCAGCATCTTTATTCCCATGTCGCCACCGTCAACTCAGAGTTTCACGGCGACTACTCAGGAGCCTTAACGACGTATTAAGGTTCTATCAATGGCCAATTATTGACGTTAATTATAACCCAGACAGCACAAGGATGTCCTTAGGACATCCAAAGGGCATCCAGAACATACATGTAGGATATCCTCAGGATATCCCATTGTAATCCTCAGATCTCCTCTGGATGTCCTGAGGAAGAGTAAATGATAGCCGTGTATTAACCTCTGGAGAATCCAGGGAGATCCTGTGGTACATCCTAAGGATTTTTATAGGATATGTTAGGGATATTTTTCGTATGTTTCAAGCAGCAAATTTTAAAATTTCTATATAAATTAAAATTATGTTTTGTTATTTACTGCCAATATTAAAAATCTAATATTAAAAATAGTTCACCGTTCTTTAATATTTGAGGCTTTCGTGCTGTACATGAATATTTTATGTTTGGCTCCCGGGTTTGAGTTGTGTAATATTTTCTAAACAATCCAATATCTGAATTCCCTATGTTGGGATTGCATCAGAAATTGAACTGATAGAAAATAATTACATTTGTAATTTCCTGTCAGTTGCTCTTTACAAACTTTATATAATTCTCATGACCAAATCTCAAATACGAGTTCGCGTGTCGCATAGCGGTAAACAAACGAACTAGCGGTTAAATACTATTGTTTGTAAAGTTTTTGGAATGTTGCGAATAGTAACATTTCTCATGAAATATTAAATAAATAATAATTTTGGATATCTGAAAATGTGCGCATCAAATTCAATTATTAATATTAAACGAAATTAACGTTAACAATTAATTGCACATGTATATGTCCTCTGGAAATCCAAAAGACATCCAATATAATAGACAGGGCAGATATATCCTACAGACATCCAGGGGTTATCCAGTGGACATTTATAGGACATTAATACTTATTATAATACTTAAGATTTCTAAATTATATAAAATAGCCGACACAACTAAAAATAATTATGTATGCATATTAAACTTTTATAAATATATTTATAATAATATCTTAAAACATCCTACAAATGTTCTGAACCGTCCTGGACATATTCAGGATGATCCTGAGGATGTTTTGTGCTGTCTGGGAATCTATTCTGTATACTTGCAATATCAACTTTTTGATCAAATTTTAGATTAACTATATTTACATTCGATGTATCAATAATGTTATAAGTTTTGTTGACCATCAACTTAACATTAATTATTTATTAGGATTAATCATCCAGGCAAGGTGTTGTCATTATAACGTTATTTTAAGATCATTTCTCGTCATATGACATAATGTTGTTAAAATATGTCAAAATTAACGTATTTATATAAAGAAAATTATAAATATTGTGATACTTATAAAGTTTGCATAACTTCCTGTTCAAAACCCTTGAAAATACGGTATTATATTATATTACAAAACTATAAAATATTGTTTAATATTAATAATTAAATTTGATGTGCATGTTTTCATATATCCAAAATTATTATTTATTTAATATTTTATGATAAATGTTACTGCCCGCAACATTTCAAAATTTTACAAAAAGATACTTCAGTTGTTAGTTTGTTTGTTTATCGCCATGCGACGCGCGACGCGCGTTATCTCATATTTGAGTTTCAGTCATGAGAATTATATAAAGCTTCGAGGAACTGGTAATAGATTAAAATGTATTTACTTCTATCAGTTTAATTTTTGATACAATCCTAGTATAGGAAATTCAGATATTAGACTGATAGTTTTAAAAGTCGGTCAGATAAATGTCCGAAAAAGTTAAAATCATCCGTTTATTGTCATTTTATCATCATACATATGACGTCAACGGTCTGTGATTAGAACCGTTATTTTAACGTCACTTTTATGTTGTTTCAAAGGTGAATTTGACGTAACCAGTAACTAAAAAATGACCTTAAAATGACGACATCTTGCTACCTGAAAAATGACGTATTTTTGATGTCGATTTATAACGTTAAGATGAGACAAAAATACGTCAGTTTTACGACATTTGGATGTCATCTTAAGACATCTGTTGCGTCATAAGAATGACCATAAAATGCCGTCAAATAGACAACACCTTGCTACATGGGTGTCCACATTTTCATCACGCCAAACAATCCAGCCGCAATATCTACATTTGAATTTATCCTAATCAATAAAATATACCACATACAGTTGTATCTATTTTTTAAATTTGTAATAAGAATAATTTAATCTAATCTATTTTTTTAAGTGTGTGTCACGTGTTTGATATAAAATAATATTTTTACATACTATAATAATGTACCGATGATGACATTGCTTTTTATTTACTTCGTTGTGGCCAAAAGCGTACGTTGCAAAATAAATCTGGTGTTGTGCCTCTACCCGCTAAAGAAGAGGTCTTTCGGGATTTGTACGCCCAAACGATTAGGATCTACGCTCGAAATAAGACACTCCTGGACGTTAGGTAGAAATTAGTATATTTTGCAAGATTCTATACATTTTTCACTTATTCGCGATTATAACCCAGATAGCCAAGAATGTTAAAATCACGTTTTGCAAAAGCTTTGCGACAAGGTGTGCTTTAATTTTGACAACAATTGTCTAGCAAACATTTGTCTTGTTTTGGTTTGTCAAAAAGTTTGAAGCAAATTGACGGCAACATTTTTTGTCTCACGATGCTGTAAATAATAGAAAAAGGTTTGCTCGTAAATTTTACGCAAAGAAAAACATGTATGATGCTATTCATGGTGTAACACAAATTTTACGTCAATTAGTAGCAAATTTTATTATACACGCTATAATAGCAAATTTACGACAAGAACAGAGCAAACCTTATTGTACACAATATGATAACATATTTACGAAAAGAACAGAACAAAGTATACTTTGGAACAACGAGATGCAAAATTCACGCAAATAACAGAGCGAACCTTGCCATGCATGGCATGACAGCAAATTTACAACTTTACTTTATTACAAACTTTACAAAAATATAGTATTCAGCCGATAGTTCGTTTGTTCATCGTTATGCGACGCGCTATATGCATCCATCTCGTATTTGATTTTTAGTCATGAGAAGTATATAAAGCTTGCAAAAAGCAACTGACAGAAGATTAAAAATATAATTATTTCTATCAGTTCAATTACTGATACAATCCCAAACATAGGGAATTAAGATATTGGACTGATTGTCTCTCTTAGATCGAACAGATAAATGTCTAAAAAAGTTTAAATCATCCGTTTATTGTTTACTTAAAATGTAAATATATATATATATATATACATATATATATATATATATATATATATATGTGTGTGAACGCATATACATATATATGCGTTCTCTCTCGCTCGCACAGATATATATATATATATATATATATATATATATATATATCTGTGCGAGCGAGAGAGAACGCAAGGGGCACGCACTGAACTATATACCATACTGGAACACGCGTAGTTCTGCTGGTTGGCGGTCAAAAATGTAGGACTGCAAGAGTTGTCGCTTCTCAGACCTGTTCTTGTCTATCTAACTACGTCGATCACGTGACCAGATGTACTATCTGTTCTAAAACCATTATCATAGCTTGATGTGCAGTTTTTTAAGATATACTTTATCATTTTTCATATTTATTTTAATTCTCTGCTTCTTAACATTTTCAACCATTTAGCATAGAAATAAATATTCGCATGGTATCAAAGATCGCGTGTAATTTGGTGTGATTGCGTGACAGGACGATGTTTTCAGTCATGGTAGTTCACAGTAAAAAGAGACAGCTCTGAAAAGCTGCAGCTATCCTTAAAGCCCGTATCAGATTACGTATTGAAAATTGAGATTCAAGATTCAAAATTGAAATTTGACCAATCAGAATAAAGAAATTTTAGCCCCTTTTTTCTGATTAGTCAAATTCCAATCTTTAATCTTCAATCTTCAATTTTCAATATGTAGTCTGATACTTTAGTGGCCGCGGTAGTAGTAGTGGGAGTATAGCTGTGCGCGTTCCAGTATGGTATATAGTTCAGTGGGAGCACGAAACAGAGTATGTTCTTTTCTACGTGCATCTTTACCCCCACTCCTTAAATAAAGGCTAACGCTCGGTCCAGATATACTATGTCTATAGCCGGTATTCATAGCCAGTTCTTATTTCAAGACCGTCTTAACTAATATCTTAAGATGCTAATACGGCTCTGTGATTGGTTTAGGACATCTTAAGATTGTACTTAAGACGGTCTTAAATATAAGAACCATAGACATAGATATCTAGACCGAGCATTTGCCTTTATTTAAGGAGTAGCGGTAAAGATGCTTGTAGAAAAAGACATACTCTGTTTTGTGCCCCTTATGTTCTCTCTTGCTCGCATGTTGCATAGCGTTCTCTTTCGCTATGCTACGTGCGAGCGAGAGAGAACGCAAGGAGCACGAAACAGAGTACATCCTTTTCTACGTGCACCTTGGCCCCCACTTCTCAACACTTGGTCTAGATATACTATGTCTATGATAAAAATTGATTATGAATATCGACCTATGGTCCTATATAATCAGAGAAGCGACAACGTTACCCCCTCCATGCTTCCCATGATCGCCATGTTGGGCCCGCAACTGTCTACGTGTAATCTAAAAGATCTTAAAAATGTTTCAGAAGATATTTAAAATATTTTTTTTAAATAACATTACAAGTAAACTTTTTTCTTACTTATGGTACGCCGGTTGAGATTAATTTGCACGTAGGATTCACTACGTGCAAACTAACCGCTAACATAGAGTGCGTTCCACTTAACGACCGCAACGCTCGCGAGCATTATCTGTCTTTGTTTAACTTTTGGTGAACAACAAAGATAAAATGATTCCGTAAGCGTTGCGATCGTTAAATGGAACGGTCTCATGGCGGTCAGCCAATCGGAACGCCATTGTCGCTTCTCTGATTATATAAGACTCTAACTAGAGATGGTTTGAAGCATTGCATTAACCAATTAGAATAAAGAAATCTTTACTTTCTTTGTCCTGATTGGTCAATCAAACGCTTCGAAGCATTTCTAGCGTCTTTCCGACCGCAGCCATAAAGGTGCTTTTACATGGCAGCGTCAAGCGTCGAGCGTTAAGGGTCGGCAGGAGAGACAGTAGAGTCCTCTCGCGGGAAGCCGTGAATTACGGATTCATAGTCTATGATCTACGGCCAAAATAAGGAGAAAATCATATTCTAATTACGATATTCGTATTCAGCAGCATTGTCTTAGACGTACAGAACGTTTTTTTGAAAAGATGATCAAAATAAAAATTCTAATACCAGAAGCCTGGGAAAGGCAATGCCGGCGATTTTCGTGAGACGCTTTTTCTAGGCCGTAGAGCAGCGTCGTGCAACCATTTTTAGGAATTGTAAACATTTACCCACATCCACTTTTCGGTACTGTCGATCAAATCTCCATATGGTTCATGCTACATTCACGTTTCGATACTGTCGATCATTTGGTTCATAACCGTGCTACATCCACTTTTTGATCTTTTCTTCTTCTTCTTCGAAATTGGTTGGCACCGACACAATTCTTGTTTGACATTATTTTGTTAATGCAACGTACAAAAAAGAAACAAATGCAAATGTTATTTATTTATTAATTATAATATAATAGTGAATAATAAATAGCATTAAAAATATATTGATATTAATATATATTTTTGTACAATAATATAAAACCAGATATAACAAAATAAATTATTTTATAGAAATTTAAAACATGATTAGTAGCAGAAAAAGTAAACAATAACTTAACTTAACATAAATAATAACACTGAAATAAAATTATGTATAAGATTTTAATATAAACTGTAATATAAGTTTATAATTAAATTCTTTATATGAATATATAAAATGTAATATATATCATATATTATATTTTTCTATATTTTTCTATATTATATTTTTATTTTTAATTTATATATGTATATATATGTAGATTTCGAAAAAAATAATACTAATATTTAGTTTTGCTAATAAAACACTAACAATTTTTTTATAATATGGATATAAAAATAAAAGCGAAATATGAAATATATATATTGTTATGTCCAGACTCGGGGAAGGATGAGTCGACGGAAGAGCGCAACAACTATCTTTTATAATCCCGAAGTTAAACGTCTCGTGGCGTTTGGAAACGGGTCAAACAAACTGATAGGTCTAAAAACCAGGTAAACGACTGAGTCGCTATTACACTGGTTATTCAGACGTTCGCTCGGTGATCCCTTTTCGGTAAGAGAATTTAATCTCTTTTACGCGGGATGGGACCAAGTCCGATCTTTCGACTAGAGTGGGGATGAGTGGGGATTTAATAAAGAGTAATTCTTTTATTTAAATTAACAAAATATGGATTTATTCATATTTTGAAGTAAATGATAGATGTACATGATTATATAAAAATAAAAATAAAATATTGTTGATTCTAATTTCTCGGTGAGTGTACGCGCGCGCGCGCGTGTGTGTGTGTATGATTTAGTTCACGGGTGTTACATTAATACGGAGGGCATCAGTCAGAATGCAAGGGAAAGATCTTATCGTTAACATTTAGGTTCTGACTGGTTAATACAATATAAAAATATGTTTGATTAAAGGCTAAAAAAAATAAAATCGAAATCAATATATATAAGTAAATAAGTGTATATGTTAATAACAGTCAGAAGTGTAAAATTGGTCGCTTGCATATGTGTTAGATTAAAATCAGGAGTTAAAACTTTCTAAGACTTATCGCCGGAACGGATTGATGATTTAAAAGAATGAGACATTCTTCGGAAAGTTTTGATTTAAACAAGAAACCAGACAAAAAGAAGGAAAAGAAAAATTATTCAATTAAACTTACTTTTTTAAATAATAATTCAGAAAAGGAAGGATGGCGAATTTGTACGGTGTTTCGCTCTGTGTTTTATATCGGCAGCCCGATATTCGATTCGTAATTGACCTGGATGCCAAGTGAGGACATTGGTGGCACAAATGCCTAACTCGCGAAATACGGTGCAAAAACATAGAGTAAGACTGCGTGAAGTTGAAGACCGGAGAAATAGTGTATCTAAATGTCTTTTCGAGTCATCTTTTTATAATTCTCTTTTCGGGGTGTATTCTAATTCTAAGAGTGAGAATCTTCTCAAAACTTCAACGAATTGGAATTGCGTAGAAGTGGAGATTTTTCATCTTAACGAATTAAAAGTTGTGCTAGTGTCCTTATTAGGCAGAGTGTTTCTCTAACTTTTCGAATTTTTATCCGTGGTGATCTCGATATCAGTTCAAGTTTTTTGAGCATTAGATTTCTCTTGCACACGTAATCCGATTAGAAAAAGTCTTACTTCCTTATGATTATTTTTATCAATATTAATGAATTTTATCAATATTAGTGAGTTACTGAATATGTCGTCACAAAAGTTTGGTCATTATTGATTTAATTGTATTTGTCAGATATTTCGTTAGAAGGAATTTTATTATCTTTTCAGTATCAATTTATTCTTCCGTTGGAAAATTTTATTGCGAAGGTATCTACTGATTTTTATTTATTTTTAGGCGACCGGCGCGGTTTCGGTCTTCCGCATCTTTCTCACGATTACTTACTATAATAGATATAGATATTGATAAGTAACTAAATGTTTAAATGCGTGGTGCAAAATGCTCTATTTACCGAACGACTCCTTTTTATCACCGATCGACTATCGTTGCAGCAACGTCGCGGAAGGAAGAAATCGTGGAGTCGCCAGGACGTAACAATATATAAAATAAACTTTTTTTTTCCAAAATCAGATATCAGTTTTACTAAAAGAATATTTAAAAATGTTAATTTTTAAAAATCGTTTTCTCTCTTTGCTATAAATCAATTTTACAAAAAATTTTATTTAAGAATTAGTATTTGGACATAATGCAGTCCTATTGTTTAAGTCGTTGATCAAATACAAGAAAATCATTATTAGAGCGAGATTAAAAACCGAGTTTCTACAGAAATGTATTAGATTTAGAATCATTCCACCACACTTATTGACCCTTCGGATCTGTCCTAATAACAACTTGTTTAGTCAGAAATCTATCAATGCATTTCAACACTGCAAATATCTTATTAAAAAATTACTACAAATTGAACTAAGTGACACATACACGTATATCAAATCAGCGCATATTTATATTTATAAAATCTCTCGCTCTCTGTACCACTTCATCCCGAAGTCTGTCTGTAACTCTTTTTTGCTAGACAACAAAGACCATTATACACATTTTTTGTTAACCATCATGACAGCCTCAACAGGAAGTTTGAACATTTACAGTCCAAACAGAAAGATATAATTACGGATATTAAACCGATACATTACTTTTGCTTCCCTTCTCAGTCAATTTCTGCCGAAAATGAATATAAAAAATTTTCCTTTACACAACTCAATGATCTTAACAACACACAATGTCACGATATTGAGATCAGACTAGATCCACATTTCTTTAAAGAAAAACCAAAACCTTTCTCACAGATTAATAAAAAATGGTTTGTTAACCGGTCATTTACTTATATTCTGAAGGATATTGAATGCATTTTGCAATTAGAAGAAAATTTCAGTCTTTCTATCTTGAATAATGACAAACTAACAATGGAGTTCATAAAAAATATTTAGTGCAATCTTATAAAGCTCCCCTCGGCAATACAATTGACCATTCGAAATCGCTTAGTGAATATCATCAACAACCTTCCTAATTACTCGACTCGTATAGTGAAGTTAATACACATTTGAAACAACTCATCTCCACTACCAAAAAATGTCTTAAACTAAATGACAACTTTATTCTTACACGCGCAGCAAAAAGTAGCATTATGATTGCTCTGGATAGAGATATATATTTCATAAAGATCGAGGAATTATTAAATGACAATAATACCTATTGTGTGGTTAAAAAGGACTCTTTAAAAAAACTCACATCGGGATTACGAGACTTATTAAAGAGATGGAAAGATTCAGAGTACATTTCGCCCTCAACCTATAGATCACTAATGTGCAGCGATGGTGTCTTACCTAGAGCATATGGGCTTCCGAAAATCCACAAACCAGACTACGCTTTCCGACTTATTGTATCTTCCCTTAATAGTCCTTTATATAACTTACCCAGATAGCAATTTGTTAACAAATTGTCGCCAAATTGGCATCAAATTCGCTCAAAACTTGGTAACAAATCCAGTGCCATCTGTGTCCGCATTAAGCTTGTGTTTTGGTGACAAAGCTTGTTGACATAACCTGACAGCAAATTGACGGCAAAAACCGAGCAAAGCTTGACATGATTTGACGCCAAATTGATGGCAAAAATCGACCAAGATCTGCGCAAGACAATCTGATAGCAGATTGTCAGCAAAAACCGAACAAATTCTGCAGCTTTTGGCCATTCATATAAAAGTATATATTTAAATAGATTTAAAGCCTTAACCCTAAGTAACAAAATGATGATAAGTTTTGGTCATAAAATGACCATTAGATAATTAGACATTATATAAAATCATATATTAATATGTTAAAACATATAAGTAAATTCAAATAACTTAATTTATAAAATTAAGGATCTTTTTGGACAGAAATTGTTTTGAATAAGTGAAAATCGAACAATTATCTGTCCGATTTGCCAAAAATCAATTCAATATCTGAATTTCCTGTATAAGAATTATGTCAAAAATTGAACTGATAGAAATATATATATTATAATATTACTAGCATTTTGTAGGCTTTATATACACTCATGACAAGAATTTGAATACGGGTATAGATAATGAATAACGCGCCGCATAGCGATAAGCGACTGAACTATTTTATAATACTTTGTAATAAGCTGCAGATTTTGTTCGGTTTTTGCTGCCAATTTGCCATCAAATTGCGCACTCTAGATCCTGCTCAGTTTTTGCCGACAATCTGATGTCAGTCATGTCAGCAAGCTTTGCTCGGTTTCTGCTGCCAATTTGCTGTATAGTTATGTTAGCAAGCTTTGCTTGATTTTTGCCGGCAATTTGCCAGCTTAATCGGTAATAACAACTCTTGTACCAAATTTGTAGCCTTTTTGCTGACAATAATTTGTAGCAAGCACTTGGCAATATCTGTTAGAACAGACCTGGCTGACTGGGTAACCTCTTATATCCACCGTCTAATGCCAGAAAGCTTTCCACCCACACAGAGCGATATTACTAATAGCTTTAAACTCGTAAAGAAACTTTCCCACATATACATCGATAAAAATTTCTTCTTGATTTCTTTAGACGTCATTTCCTCGTTTACTAATATTCCTATTGAGATGGCCATTGACAGTGTCGCTTCCAGATGGAACTATATTTCTACAAACTGCAATATATCAAGATTCGAATTCATTACGGCTGTCAGATTGATATTATATTCTACTTACTTCACGTTCAATGGAGTAATTTATCAACAAACTTTCGGTACCCCTATGGGATCCCCTCTTTCTCCTATCATTGCGGATATAGTGTTGCAGGATTTAGAATCTAGGGCCCTTAAATCTTTGACATTTACTTCTAAAATCCACCATTTTTTATCAGGTACGTGGACGACATTGCTCTGGTTGTTCCCTTAATCTTTTGTAATCACGCTCTAAACATCTTTAACGCTTTCCATCCACGCCTACAATTTACATTGGAGATCGGAGAAGAGAATAGATTGAATTTTTTGGATGTCTCAATGATTAGTCAAAAATTATTTGATATTCGATTGGTACCACAAACCAACTTTTTCTGGGAAATATCTCCATTTCCTATCTAACCATCTGCTTTGCCAAAAAAGAGGTACGGTCATTGGTCTATTCGACAGAGTAATGTTATTATCACACCCTTCATTCCATTATAAGAACTTAAAAATTATGGTTGAGATACTATTGAACAGTAATTATCCTATTAGTTTCATTTTTAATGTCATACATGAACGACTTAAAACCTTTATCTACAAAACAAATTCCAATTTCGACAACAATGAAATAAGTGACGAATCTGAAAAAGTTTCCTTTTTCACAGTGTGTTATGTGCCTTTGATATCAGAAAAATTTAAGAATATTACAAGAGATCTGGTTGTAAAACTTTTATATCGCAGCCTTAACAAATTGAACAGATTTATTAAAGTACATAAGGATTCTTGCCCACATTTGTCTCGCAGCAATGTTGTATACAAAATTAATTGCGATAACTGTGACGCGTCTTATGTGGGACAGACAAAGAGACAACTTCAAACTCGAATTTTAGAACATAAAAATCGGAGTTACTACCGTTATCGCACTTACAACCATGATTTCAATTGGAACAAAATAGAAATATTGGACAGTGAACCACATCTGCATAAGAGATTGATTTCTGAGATTTTACACATCAAAAGGCAGAAAAATAGTTTAAATTTATAGACAGACACGGAATGTCTCCCCGAAATATACTCCACCGTACTTGATAAACTCTCCAAAATATAACCGACTCAATTAATTTTAAGTGTAATTTGTATATAACTCCATCTAATTTAAAAATCAAATTTTAACAAAATGTAAAAAAACGCATATCATTATTTTATTATTCTGATTCAATTTCTATTATACATTTTATTTTGACTTGTATAATGTTCACAAATTATAATTTTCAATGTCGCAGAGTTTCATATTCAATATCTAGTTATTGTCTATATTTATTTTTTTATTTTTTTATTTCTTATTCTTGTTTGTTTTTAACCAACTCTATACCCTAATACCCACATATAGATACTGAGAATGTTCGAAGTATATCGTAAAAGTATATTGCGTATATTCTCAAAACATTCGAAATACATATACGTACTATGACGTACTGAGTACGTACTAAGAATGCTTTAATGTTCTCCTATTTTAGTTCATACTTTAATATATACTGAGAAAATCTTATAGTATTATAGTATTATAATATATAGCAAGGATATCTATATAGAATGTTAACGTTATATCTCCAGTATGTCACTAATATATTATGCATATATACTGATTAAGTTATGTTAGGTTAGATTAATTTGTATTCTATCTTTTATAAATTAATATTTATTAATATTTTATTTGTGATATTTACAAGTATATATGTAAAAGTAATGTGCATACATGTATAAATATAATGTAAGTACATGTATAATAAAATCAACATACATAAATTAAAAATATTTTATATAAAATATCTCTATAACATATTAAATATTTCATAAAATATTGTATATAGAAGTATACATACACCATATATATATTTATTATACTCATATATAAAATTTTTATATTCATATGTATATATATATGTATATATGTATATATGTATATATGTATATATATATATATATATATATATATACAGGGTGTCTGACATGTAAGTAGCCAAACGAAAAGTGGAGATAGATCGGGTCAACCTGAAGCGAAAAGTCCTATACCATTTTGCTAAATTCGCAATAATTATTATGTTATTAATTAAAATGTCTGAGCCAATGAGCGCGTGGGAAGTAGTAGGCCGGAATCGATAGAAATATAAAATGGCTTACTTGTTTATGTCTCTTAGCGCCGGAAGTATCAGCTGAGCAAGAGAGGCGGAGTCACGCGGCGAGCGACACCGCGCCGGAAAATTATTATTCTCTCGAATTGTTTTTTCGATAGCAAGACGACGATGCCCTATCATTTCCACACCACCTTGCGGTAGATAACTATGCATACGGGAAGGAGGACGACATTTCGAATTTTTACATTAAATATTGAGAGTGGATTAGGCCTACAGGGGAAACTACTATAAAAAAGCGCACCAAGCTATCTACCGCAAGGTGGTGTGGAAATGATAGGGCATCATTGTCTTGCTATCGAAAAAACAATTCGAGAGGATAATTATTTTTCGGCGCGATGACATCGCTCGTCACTCGATGCGTGACTCCGCCTCTCTCGCTCAGCTGATACTTCCGACGCTAAGAGACATAAACAAGTAAGCCATTTTACATTTCTATCGATTCCGGCCTACCGCTTCCCACGCGCTCATTGGCTCAGACATTTTAATTAATAACATAATAATTATTGCGAATTTAGCAAAATGGTATAGGACTTTTCGCTTCAGGTTGACCCGATCTATCTCCACTTTTCGTTTGGCTACTTACATGTCGGACACCCTGTATATATATATATATATACAGGGTGTTTCAGAACAACATTCCATCCTTAAAATGATACGTATTCCTGATACGATTCTAAGACGATTTTTCCTTTACCAAAATTTGAATTGAAGCGTAATTTTTGAGTTATAAGCAAAAATTGTTAGCAAATCACGCGTCGAGTACAGAAGGCAGCCAGGAGCGACGCAACGCGCCGCAGCTGACCGTCCGACGTGTGACTACCACGCATGAGTCGCTAACTATTTTATTTTATAACAAAATTATGCTTTAAATAAAATTTTGGTAAAGAAGAAAATGTCTTAGAATTACGCCAGGAATATGTATTTAAAATAACGTCACTTTAGCGAAAGTTGTTCCGGATCGCCGCTCGTCGGATGCTGCGATCAGCTGATTGCTACACGCGATGTGTGTATGGTGGAATGTGTGTGTAAAAGGGAGACACAGATAGATAGATAGATAGATAGATAGATAGATAGATAGATAGATAGATAGAGAGAGAGAGAGAGAGAGAGAGAGAGAGAGAGAGAGAGAGAGGATAAGGAACGGAAGGAGGGAATGAGGGAGATTATACAGACGCACGCACGTACGCATACACTTTTTTTCTCGCCCTCTTTCTCTCTTTTACACAACACTTATACACTCTCTCATTCGGTCACTCATTCACAAACTCACTCACTCACCTGCTCACTCACAGCGTAGCGAATCTTCACACTACGTATTATCGTTAACTGCTGCACGATTATTATTTAGCGACGGACCGCGGAGACTGCGCGATCACATTGTTACGTTGCCTAGCGATGCGAGAAACGCGACATGTACCGTGCAAGTTGCGACATGCGTGTGGCGCGTGGCGCGTGATTGACGCGAGATAAGACGATTTCAAAATAATAATTATTTAGAAATAGTTATAATTTTTATAAATAAGTAATTTTTTTAAGTAAGTCATTATAGGTTTCATGTTTTCTACTGCATTCGTAATGCGAAGGTTTTAGAAGATCGTTCGTCTTATCTCGCGTCAATCACGCGCCACGCGTCACACTCACGTCGCCACTTGCACGGTACATGTCGCGTTTCTCGCATCGCTAGGCAACGTAACAATGTGATCGCGCAGTCTCCGCGGTCCGTCGCTAAATAATAATCGTGCAGCAGTTAACGATAATACGTAGTGTGAAGATTCGCTACGCTGTGAGTGAGCGGGTGAGTGAGTGAGTTTGTGAATAAGTGACCGAATGAGAGAGTGTATAAGTGTTGTGTAAAAGAGAGAAAGAGGGCGAGAAAAAAAGTGTATGCGTACGTGCGTGCGTCTGTATAATCGTCTCTCCCTCATTCCCTCCTTCCGTTCCTCATCCTCTCTCTCTCTCTCTCTCTCTCTCTCTCTCTCTCTCTCTCTCTCTCTCTATCTGTCTCTTCCTTCCTTTTACGCACACACTCCACCATACACACATCGCGTGTAGCAATCAGCTGATCGCAGCATCCGACGAGCGGCGATTCGGAACAACTTTCGCTAAAGTGACGTTATTTTAAATACATATTCCTGACGTAATTTTAAGACATTTTTTTCTTTACCAAAATTTTATTTAAAGCATAATTTTATGTTATAAGGTAAAATAGCGACTCATGCGGTGGTAATCACGCATCGGACGGTCAGCTGCGGCGCGTTGCGCCGCTCCTGCCTGCCTTCTGTACTCGACGCATGATTTGCTAACTATTTTTGCTTATAACTCAAAAATTACGCTTTAATTCAAATTTTGGTAAAGGAAAAATCGTCTTAGAATCGTATCAGGAATACGTCATTTTAAGGATGGAAGGTTGTTCTGAAACACCCTGTATATATATATATATATATATATATATATATATATAATTGTAATAATAAGAATAATACTAATTTAATGAACAAAAACTTATTTTTATATTTTCTATATTCTCGAAATTCATTTCTGCATAATAGTCCATGATATCACTTTGTACAATATCTCATTTTTCGTGTAGTCTATAATTGTCGCCAGCTTTCGCGCATTACGACCAGATAGAAGATATAATAGAATAGAGGACGGGAGCCATAGGTAATCGCGTAAATGGAAACATCAGACGATTAGAAACAGGTAGAATCAAGTGACCTGGCTGTCATTGTCTATTCGCGCATGCGCAGTTTTTGATATTTAGTATTAGCAGAGCGGACTTGGAGAGTTGGAGAGGACAAAGGAGAAAGTTTGACAGAAAACCTTGGAAATAATTAAAATCTCTCTAGAAATATATAATAAAGATTTTTGTCAACAAAATTGTGACATATGGTTCGAATGTGCATAACCCATACAGCACCGCAAGATTGCAACAACATTGCAGCAAAATTTTTCTGCAAGATTGCAACATTGCAGAAACATTACGAAATGTTGCTGCAACGTTGTTATAATATTGCAGCAACAGTAAAATGTCCGCCTACAGAAATATTGCAATATAATATTGCAGCAACATAGCAATATAATATATGCAATAATGCTTTATGTATATTTATCGACATAATATCTTTAACATATGAAAAAAATATTGTAAGAAATAAGGCATATAAGAATCAGGATTTAGTGTGTATATAGATTTTCTGTATTATAATAATAACGAAATTATAAATTGTAAATTTTTCGGAAACACATTCGACTTCCTTCAGTGACAGAGAATATCTAAGAGAAATAAGAAAAAACTCAATTTGCAATTTTGTAAATTCACAATCTCTTTGTATCCGAAATATTCAGATATGCAAAAAGATTGTGATGGATTTACGCATACAAGTTTTTTCACATCTCTCATGTCTTCATATAATCTCAAAATTTATTTATTAAAATCTGAAGTATCTTGCATGTTAAAAAATTATTATCAAATTTTTGATTTTATATAAGAATGGAAACTATTAAAAGAATTCTTAGTCCAATGTCTGAATCTCCTGTGTTGGGGTTATATCATACAATTTAAGCTAATAAAAATAGTTATTATATCTTTAATCTTATTAGTCGCTCTTTGTAAACTTTATATAATCATCGTTACTAAAAATTAAATGCGGAATAGATAGTGCAATATGCGCCGCATAGCGGTAAACGAATGAACTAGCGATTATCGAATACTTTCTTTGGAATATTTTTGGAATGTTGCTGTAACATTTCTAAAGTTATATTGTAAAATAATGTCTTCGTAATATTTCTGCAACATTAAACTACAATATGCAATATTGCAATATTGCAGCAATTTTGTTGCAAGCTTTAGTGCTGTATGGGGTGAATCCTACGTGCAAACTAATCGCAACCGGCGTACCGTAAATAAAAAAAAAGTATATTTGTAATGTTATTTTCTAAAAAAAACATTTTGAATATTTCTGACAATGAGACATTTTTAAGACATTTTAGATTACACATGGACAGTTGCCGGACCAACATGACAATCATGGGAAGCATGGAGGTGGTAAGATGTCGTTTCTCTGACTACCCAAGCAAAACAGAAAATCACAATAATATCAAAATGATATCGTAATACTATCAAAAGTCATTATGATGTCTTTTTGATGTCATTTTGGTGTCATTTTGATGTCATTTGATATTATTGTGATTTTCTGTTCTGCTTGGGTATATAGGACTCTAGTCCAGAGGACATCCAGAGACCATCCAGAGGTTATCCAGAGGATGTTTAATATCCTCTGAATGCCTTCTGGATACTCTCCGGATGTCTTCCGGAGAAAATGTGTTGTTAGGGCCACTAAACGGTTTTCTCTGCTGAACGTGACAATTGGTAGAATTGACGCCAATGTAAACGTACTTTAGAGATTTAACCGTCAAATTCGAATAAAAATTATTTATTTATATGTTAAACAAAAAAAGAAATATTTGGTAAATATTGACAAAAGGGGATCCAGCCTCAATGACCTTGACCTTGACATATGTTGTCAGGGTCATCATCCTAAGTAACCCTCAAAAGATTTTAGCCATCGCTCGTTGTTTACTGAAAAGTTATTAAGAAATAAAGATTTGTATAAATCAAGGTTTGTACGTAATCTGACAATGAAAAACTTGATATTGGACTTAGTTTACAGAAATAATCCTTTCCTACTACACACATACTTAAATAAACATGCAAGTTTCTATATAAGGTGTTCAAAAATAAAATATTACTATATTAAATTAATTATTTATTGGATATAGTTTGCTCATTATTTGAAAAAAAGATAACCTTCGGAAAACCCATCTACATATATGAAATAATGGATAAGAATATCCGATTCTTATATATTTTTGCCTCCTGAACACGAATATGAAACTTAAAAATATCGGACAGACTCGATAATCTAAGAAAAACGCAAACATCCAACCAAACGCGACTAAATCTTCGGAAAATCCATCTATATGAAATAATGGGTAAGAATGCCCAATTCTTATGTATTTTTGCCTCCTGAAACGAATATAAAACTTAAAAATGAAGGTCGGACTCACAAATCGAAGAGAAAGGCAAAAATCCGACCAAATGCGAAAATTCAACCCATGTACGAGGAATGCATGTTTATTAGTAATAATTCACCCCTGGGATATAGGTTTGGGTTAGGTTATATCTTCCGGAAGTGGTGCCACCCCGTAGGGGGGGGGGGCGAAACCCACTGTGTCCACGCATATACTTTACAGCGCGAAGCAAAGTCCATCTCACAATTATTGTGTGGATGGGAAAGTGTATGCGTGGACACAGTAGGTTCCGCCCCCTCCCCCCTACGGCGGGGCTGTACTTTTGGAAAATATAACCTAACCCAAACCTATATCCCAGGGGTGAATTATTACTAATAAAAATGCATTCCTTGGACATGGGTTGAATTTTCGCGATTGATTGGATTTTTGCGTTTCTCTTCGATTGGCGAGTCCGACCTCCATTTTTGAGTTTCATATTCGTGTTCAGGAGGCAAAAATACATAAGAATTGGGCATTTTTACCAATTATTTTATATAGATGGGTTTAGTCGCGAAGATTTAGTCGCGTTTGGTCGGATTTTTGCGTTTTTTTTTAGATTTGCGAATCCGCCCGCTATTTTTAAGTTTCATATTCGTGTTCAGAAGGCAAAAATACATAAGAATTGGATATTCTTATCCATTATTTCATATATAGGTGGGTTTTCCGAAGGTTTACCGAAAAAAAACATCAATACATTTATCAAAAATATAGAGTTTTTTAAATAAAAATTCAGCAATATAATGTTGATAATGATATTCTCGAATACCAAAACGTGGAAGATTAGTTGTGGAGAGGGGGGAGGGGCAGAACCCACTGCGTCCACGTATATACTTTCCCATTCAAACAATTGTGGGGTGTACTTCGTTTTGCTTTGTAAAGTATATGCGTGGGCACAGTGGGTTCTGCCCCTCCTACGGGAGGGGGGCAGAACCCACTGTGCCACTTTCGGGGGGGCCACTTTCAGAAGATATAATCTAACCCAAATCAAATTTTAGTTTTAAATCAGAAATAGGTTTGGGTTAGGTTATAACTTCCGGAAGCAGAGCCCCCCCGTAGGGGGGGGGGGCAGAACCCACTGCATTCACGCATACACTTTTCCATCTATACAACAATTGTGGAGTAGACTTCGCTTTGCTTTGTAAAGTATATGCGTGGATCTCTTGGACATGGATTGGGTTAGATCAGTTTTTTTTCAGGGAAGGGGTGCAGGGGAAGGGCGGAGCCCCTATGCGTTCGATTTATTACATATGAATAAATGATTCTGCTAATATACTCTCTATTAAATGTACATAGTGTCAGAAAAATTATGTTTTATTTAGTAAACTTTTTTTATTGATAACTTTTTAATGAACAACGTGCGACGGCTAAAATCTTTTGAGAGTTACTCAGGGCGATGACCTTGACAACATATGTCAAAGTCAAGGTCATTACAACTGGGTCCCCTTTTGTCAATATTTACCTAAACTGTGATTTATCATTATTTTTGAAATAATGAGGCTAACTTTTAGAAGTCTTATTAATAAAATATTTTTATTTCTTTTTGAATTAACCAAGAATGTACAAACACTAAAAACCATAGAGTACATTCATGTACAAACGATGTACAATCTGGATATATCAATGTTTTTGTATTTCATTGTAAATGAGAGACCAAATATATGGACCTCAATTATGGATCTAGCATGGACATACATCAATCGGCCGTTTTAATCAAAAATATGAAAATATTATAGATTTATTAATATTTTATGTTAGCTGCGGGTGATTTATTTTAATTTTAATACATATTATGGACGGTATATGTGTTATTGAAATTATTATAATTATTTTATGTATATCATCTAATGTAAAATATATGTATAATGTATATATATGTATAATATATGTTACTATACTGAAATATTTTTTTATAAGTATTGAAATTATTTTATATACACGTACATGTAGAATATTATTCTTGCAAAAGAGAAAAATAAATAATAACTTTAGACTTTAAGAAACTAAATTTATTTTAGAAAACTTGTAAATTGTAAAAATGGTAGTAAAGAAAACAATCCTTGTAAAACAAAATAAATTATTGTGTATAGTTTTGTAATCTTTATAATGTCGAATACGATAAATAAAATAAATTTCATTCTCTAATACAAAATAACATCTGCAAAAAAAATATTTTTTATCTATTATCCTTGAACAAAAGCATCTCGAGTAATTACAAATGATATTTTTAATCTAGAAACAAAGACTTTATAATGTTTTATGCAAGCATATATTATATGTTACATGCAAATTGCTTCTGGAATAAAATATTTTTTAAACCAACCAGCACACGAATAAAAATCGCCTCTGGGATAAAATATATTTTTAATAACCAAAGCGCACATGCAAATCGCTTCTGGAATAAAATATTTTTTAAACCAATCAGCACACGAATAAAAATCGCCTCTGGGATAAAATATTTTTTTAATAACCAGAGTACACATGCAAACCGCTTCTGGAATAAAATATTTTTTAAACCAACTAGCACACGAATAAAAATCGCCTTTGGGACAAAATTATTTTTTTAATAAGCAGAGCGCACATACAAAACGTTTTTGGTGAAAAATATTTCTTTCGACAACCAGTTCACGAATTGATTACTTCTGGAAAACATTCTTCAACCAAAGCGTACATGTAAAACGTTTTTGGTGGAAAATATTTCTTTCGACAACCAGTTCATGAATTGATCGCTTCTGGGATATATTCTTCAACCAAAGCGCACATGCAAAACGCATTTGGTGGGAAATATTTCATTCAATAATTAACTCACGAATTGATCGCCTCTGGCTAACTACTGTAACACAACTAGTATTGCAAAATAAATATAAACAATTTTTAGTGAAATATACAAATAAGCAAAAGATTAATGATATTTTAATAAATTTAAAGTTACTATTGCGTATTCACAAACATATACACACATATAGATAATATATTGTATAACACACATATAGTATGCTTGGATAAGAAACAGATGGACAGAGAAGAATAGGCAAAGAGAGAAAGAAGATATGAGTGTAACTGAGCAAGTGTCTGTACAAGTGCCAAAAGTAAAAAAAAAAAAGAAATAGTTATATCTTTCTCCGTAACAATACTTTACGCTTACTATAATGTTTAGTGACTGATGTGAATTATCAATCGATATATCGTTTTACAGCCATTTCCTCGCTTACTCATTCCTATTCTCTTTCTCTTTCTCTCTCTCTCTCTCTCTCTCTCTCTTTCTTCCTCTTTTTTTTGCCTATATCTATCCATTTATTTATAACAAAAATACTATATGAAGCCTGTGGCACACGGTACGATTTTGCGTACTAGATCGCATGCGAGACATTTTGCTAGCAATTATAATGGCTATGCAACTTGAAATATTATGTGCTGCGTGTTGCTGTGCGTGCTACCATGCTAGTTTTTGGTAATAGGTTTGGTATATTTCACTATGATTTTGTTGCTAGCTGCAGACGATACTAAACGAGACGAGACAAAAACGCAAAAAATAAAAATAATAATAAGGTAAATATAAAGACAAATTTTATATATACATATATAAGTAATTATGTATTTTATTTATTATTATGGTAATATTAATTGAATATGTATATAATTAATTAAAAATGACAGATTTCCTAACCTAATAAAATTTAAATAATTTTATTAATTCTTTCATAATAAATAAACTGTGATTTGAATTATATATTCATAATTATATATATATTATCATAATTATACATATATAATCATATACATAATATAATCATACCCAGTCAGCCAGGTCTGTTCTAACAAATATTGCCAAGTGCTTGCTACAAATTATTGTCAGCAAAAAGGCTACAAATTTGGTACAAGAGTTGTTATTACCGATTAAGCTGGCAGATTGCCGGCAAGAATCAAGCAAAGCTTGCTGACATAACTACACAGCAAATTGGCGGCAGAAACCGAGCAAAGCTTGCTGACATGACTGACATCAGATTGTCGGCAAAAACTGAGCAGGATCTAGAGTGCGCAATCTGATGGCAAATTGGCAGCAAAAACAGAACAAAATCTGCAGCTTATTACAAAGTATTATAAAATAGTTCAGTCGCTTATCGCTATGCGGCGCGTTATTCATTATCTATACCCGTATTCAAATTCTTGTCATGAGTGTATATAAAGCCTACTAAATGCTAATAATATTACCATATATATATATTTCTATTAGTTCAATTTTTGATATAATTCTTATACAGGAAATTCAGATATTGAATTGATTTTTGGCAAATCGGACAGATAATTGTTCGATTTTTACTTATTCAAACATTTCTGTCCAAAAAGATCTTTAATTTTATAAATTAAGTTATTTGAATTTACTTATATGTTTTAACATATTAATATATGATTTTATATAATGTCTAATTATCTAATGGTCATTTTATGACCAAAACTTATCATCATTTTGTTACTTAGGGTTAAGGCTTTAAATCTATTTAAATATATACTTTTATATGAATGGCCAAAAGCTGCAGAATTTGTTCGGTTTTTGCCGACAATCTGCTATCAGATTGTCTTGCGCAGATCTTGGTCGATTTTTGCCATCAATTTGACGTCAAATCATGTCAAGCTTTGCTCGGTTTTTGCCGTCAATTTGCTGTCAGGTTATGTCAACAAGCTTTGTCACCAAAACACAAGCTTAATGCGGACACAGATGGCACTGGATTTGTTACCAAGTTTTGAGCGAATTTGATGCCAATTTGGCAACAATTTGTAATCAAATTGCTTACTGGGTATATTCATACATAAATAAATACATACCACATATGTATGTAATGTGTGTGTGTGTGTATAAAACTTATTTTCTTTATATTTGTGTGCAATAATAGTTATAGGCAATATCTTCTTCACCTAATGGAAGCTGCAAAACGACAAAAATTAGCTGCAATTGCTCTTCTTCTTATTGTAGAAAGAGGAAGAAAAAAGCAACAAGATAAAAGAAAGGTTTGGGCCAGATATTGGCTGCAACGTAGAAATACAATTTGCAATACTTTAACAATGCTATATAAAGAACTGAGGTTTGTAATATATATATGTATATATATACGTTTATACATTAACATATTTCAATTCTTATTTGTAATGTCGATGGTTTGCTTGCATTTGAATTTGCCTTTCAATTTATTATTCTTTGGTTTTAATTTAAAGTTATATTATTTATTGTGTAGTATTGAAGATCCAAGCTCTTTCCAAAATTATGTACGTATGGAACAACTTGTGCTTGAAGAGTTATTATATACTGTTGCACCTCTAATTAAAAAGAAAGATACTGTAATGAGGCAAGCTATTCCTGCCCGAGACTGATTAAGTATAACATTGCGATATCTTGCCACAGGAAATTCATTCCAGGATTTGTCATATTCAGTACGAATCGCTCCTAATACATTATCTCAATTAATCCCTGAGACATTAAGAGCTATTGTTGAAGTACTTGAAGATACAGCTTTCAATTGCCCATCTAATCCAATAGAATGGCAAGTTTTGGCAGAGAAATTTAATATATTGTGGCAATTTCCGCATTGTATAGGTTCATTAGATAGAAAACATTAATTTCCGACCACCAAGAAAAGCAAGTTCTATATATAGAAATTATAAAGGAAAAGATAGCATAGTCCTTCTTGCTGAATACAATTTCATATTTGTGGATGTAGGAAGAAATGGTCGCATGCACAATGCTTCTGTATTCCGAAAAAGTCCTTTGGCACAATAGTATTCTGGATTAAATTTTCCTTTGCGTTATTTTCCTTAGCACCTCCAATTGAGAATTTTTATAAAATTCTGATAGCATTCGTTTGTCCACGATTTTTCCACATTTGTCCACGCATAATTTTCGTTTGTCCACCCACGGAAACATAGTTATAAACAATTTACACGAAATAATTAACAATAACGGCTCTGTTGACTTCTAACAGCATTTTCTTACAACTGCATTTGGTCTCATCACTTCCGGGTTCCATTCAATGAAATCCAGGTATTACAAAACAAAACTATGTTTTAAGGAAGTAAATGTTATTTAAAAAAAATATATAATTGATCATAGACGCGCTGCGGACTTCTAACTGCGTTTCCTGCCAATTTACATTCCTCATACCCGCGCGCGCGTGAGTGTGTGTGTGTAAAACGATTTATCTTGATAATAAATATACATTTTGCATTTATATATTATGGTTTTGGTAACAGTCTTCTATTTTTTATCTGTAATACACATGTCATAATAACACAGCATAAAATTTTATAAACAATTTAGTTATGAACAATTAAAATGGAAAAAATTTTTCTACCATTTCAATAAAATAAAAATGTGCCGGCCTCGCTCTGCGATTGCCAAAGCTTCACGCGGAAGCCGCTACGCGGCGTACGGCGAGTCCCGCTACTCGCATGCGAGTTCAGTTCGCATCGCTGTAAATATAAGTGAGGCGCCGGGATCTTCGGAACTCTCTTTCTGCGTCTTTTTTCTCGAGCTACGACGATTGTGGTACTCATCATTTTTTCAGGTCACGATTTCTAGCGCGTCTTCAAGCTTTCTGTTATACGGAACGTATCTCGTATCTCTTGCTTAACGTTTCGTTCTCGCCGACGTCTCATTAATGCTCGTTTGCGAGACAAAGTCTTAGCGGCGCCTGGCCGGATCCTCACTGTTGCCTTGCATTCGATAATAGCTTGAACGGAACTACAACTCTTTGATTCCGTTTTAAATCCAGTTTGGACTTAATTTCTGAAGTGCTAACTCACTTCAATACTATCGTTGCACTATTATCGTAACTTGTGATTAAAAAACGATCGTAAAAATGCCTAGAAAAGCATTAATAAGTTCCACGATTATTCTGGAGGTACTTAAAAAATTTGAAATTTTTGATGGAAACCACATATTAAGGCTCCTGAGTAGTCGCCGCGGCCTTATTGAAATGATGACGTCAGAAGCGAGAAATGACACGCTGAGAATTCTTGCGTGCCATTTTTAAATAAAAAGATATTTTTAAAAAACAAGACTACAGATCGCTTTAGTATACTCGTAAAATTGTCCGAAAACTAAGCTTTTCCTTTGACAAGTAATAAATAACTGTAAAATGAGTGTCAAAGTAAGCCTAGTCATACGGGAAAACATGTAGTTTGACAGCTGTTGAAAGAAGTGGAAAATGTTCTTTTTACATAATACTTAACTTCCTAAGCTTAGTTTTCGGACAATTTTATAAGTTTCACAAATACGTTACACATCACAGCATTAGCATAAAGTGAATAATTACGAAATGGCACGCAAGAATAATTTGGGCTGCCAAAACGTCACTTTTCACGCCTCATAGTTCATCGATTTGCAACGTGAGGCGCTGCATAAAAATTCTGACATATGGGTAACACGCTGGTAACTTGTAGCTAACACGTAACATATATATAGTATATATCTTTTATATATCTATTATATAGTGTAGTACTCTATTAGAAAAATACTTGAGCAAAGGAAGGGCGCAATGCTCAGCCATTTCCCAAAAAATTTGATTTTAATAATATTTAAATAATATATTTGCTTATATACAGCTCCGTTAGGTCGATTATTGAGAAGGCGACGTAGCTCGGGCATTAAAGCGGGTGACTACCACGCATCAGATCCGGGTTCAATTCTTGTCCTTGGCACTTTTTTTCTCATTCTTTTTTATACAATCTAGCAACGAATATTGATGTAAAATAAAGTTAATTAAATTAAATTTTTTGTAATTGCACTTTTGGAAGGCAATTTTCTTTTAATTTATTCAATTCAATTTATTCAATTTTAATTTATTATTTTATACATTCTATCCGATACAAAACGAAGTAAATAAAACGCCACTTTTTGAACATAATTATAATTTAATACAAAATTACAACAAGTATATCATCCGAATAATTGTAATCGATCTGTAGAGAATGTTGATGTTACTGATAATAAGGATGAATAAGTTTTGACACATTTGTTTATAATTTTGTATTAAATTATAACTATGTTCAAATAGTGGCGTTTTATTTGCTTTATTTTATATTGAGTAGAATGCATAAAATAATAAGGTTGTAAGTTTAACAAAAATTATGCTCAGTTTTATGAATAAATTAAAAGAAAATTGCCTTCCGAAAGTGCAAATTAAAAAAAATTTAATTTAATTAACTTTATTTTATATGAATAAATATTCGTTGTTAGATTGTATGAAAAAAGAATGAGAAAAAGAGTGGCAGGGACAAGAATTGAACCCGGGTTGGATGCGTGATAGTCACGCGCTTAATGCCCGAGCTACACCGCCTTTTCGCTAATTGATATAACGGAGCCAGATATATGAAAGCCATATTGTTTAAATCATTTTCTTGGAAATGGCTAAGCATTGCGCTCTATCCCTTTGCTCAAGTATTTTTCTAATAGAGTACTACACTATAAAAGCCTTTTTCAATTCGGTAATCCTAAAGTCACGTCCTCCTCTGCTAGTCACAGGAACGTGCGCATCGTAAATATAATAGCACAATACTCTAGTTCTCTTACTAGAGAACATCTACTACTGTAGATGTTCTCATTAAAATTTTCTATTCAATATTTTATTTTGTATTAATAACAAAAATAATTATTATTCTATTATTAATTACGTATATGTACGTTCTATAACAATTCAAAATATTTATGTTTTATGGTTATCAAAGTATTGTGCTCAAGTTGTATTGTATTCAAGAACGTGCGTATCACATTTGTGATACGCACGTTCTTGAAACTAAGTGATGCGCTCCTTATAGTTACGATTTACGATGCAGTGATGCGTTGCTAAGGAGCGAGGGATAAGAGGGGAGCAGCGAGCAGTAGGCGTGAGTTAAAAAATGCAGCCGAAAGTTACATATAAATCCCAGTTCACTTATATCAGTGTTGCTGGGATTTACTTGCACATTTCGGCCCGATTCTGTGGCTCACGCCTATTGCCCCCCACTCACCGCTCGTGCGTTAGAAACGAGTCGCCAGATATGTGTGACTAAGGACCGCGACGCTTCGTCTCAGGAGCGTTTATATGTAAGAATGCCCAAATATTGTATAATAATAAGACAATACTTTTCTAAATACACCGCGAAAATTCTTAGAATTAAAAGTTTTTTTTCAATATTTTATAATTTATTGATATAAAATATTGAAGAAAAACTTTTAATTATAGAAAAGTATTGTCTTATTATTATATTTGGGCATTCTTATATACGGACGCTCCTGAGACAAAGCGTCGCGTTCCTTAGTTACGCGTATCTGGAGACTCGTTACTAACACACGAGCGGTGAGTGGGGAACAATAAGCGTGAGTCATGAAATCGGGCCAAAATGTGCAAGTAAATCCCAGCACTGACTTATATGATAAGTAGATAAGTCGTTGAACAGGGTTCTTATTCCTACCGCAGTATCTTTATTCCTATGTCGCCACCGTCAACTCGGAGTTTCACGGTGACTACTCCAGGAGCCTTAAAGTGTCGTTCAGATAAAGTGTGGAAAGATGCATGCGCACTAATGCCTGACAAATTGTTACCCGATACTGTAAATTTTTATGTTAGAAATAATCGATGGGATTTGGAAATAAATTTAAAAAAGCATTTCAATATTCCATTCGAAGAAGTTGCAATAGATAGTATTAATATCAGCAATGAAAGTGATGTCTCTAAAGAATTCCAACCATTTGATATTGCAGAAAATGTTAATAATAAACTGCCGAAATTATATTTTGATTTGATCTTATCTGATAAGCAATGGAAGTCTATTTATCCTATATCGAAATTATATAAAGAGAAAGGAAAAAATGAAAAAACTTATAAAGTTCTTAATACCGGCTGGACTGATGTTATTTCCAAAGCTTGTTTTATTAAAAATAAACTCTCATGTGCTTATACTTTTAAATATAGTAAAATATTTGATTCCCTCGATGCACAAATATATTTACAAATATATGGATTTTGTAAAGAATGCGGAGCAGAATTTAGAGCTCACTGTTTATATGAACCGGCGCCTGACACTGGTATTGTTTTAAGAGTTCATACAGTTGATACTTCTGGTATACCGCATGAGAAAAAACGAGCAATAAAAGGAAATACTCGAACTGCGATTGGACAAGAACTTTTAAATAAAAAACCGAGACAGTGGCAAAATGACGCTGTAAAAGATTTATCCTATGGAGATTCTGAACCACCTTATGTTGCACGACAATGTACTTTAAGAAAAATAAAAGAAGAAGCTATCGTACGCGAATTAGGTATCAACAAAAATGTTGATGCTATTAATTCATTGACTGAATTAAAATATCGAGGACAGTATACAGGATATATAAAAGAAATTGCAAAAGATAATTTTTACTGTTTTTACTGGTCTCCATTGCAAATGGATTTATATAAATCTTTAATTAAAAAAGTCAGAAAGATTGAAATTGATGCAACAGGAAAATTGATGAAAGCAATAGATAAACTAAATGGTGAAAAAAAATATATATTTTTGTATCAAATTATTATTAAAGGTGAAAATAGTATCCAACCACTATTTCAAATGATTTCCGAAAAACACGACACGAATTTAATTACATATTGGTTAAGAAAAATCTTAAGATATGGAGCTCCAATACCTCCGGAAGTTAATTGCGATTATTCTATGGCTCTGTTAAATGCTACAAGCTTGGCTTTCAATGAACGCAATTTGAAAAATTATATTTCTGACTATCGGTGGATCTCTGGTGAGAACTTACAATATCCACTTCGATGTTACATTAGAGTTGATATTGCCTACTTAATTAAAATCATTTGTAACAAAAATGTATTTGATAAAAAACATCCTAAAGTAAAGGATTTTTTTGTAAGATGTGTAGGAATAATGTCAACATGTGATAACATCGAAGACTTCATTACATTATTGACTTCAGTATTCATTGTTGCGTACAGTGAATACGATGGCAAAGATATTGATGGCAATGCTGTAATTTGTGCTGAAAAAGATTGTTTTTATTGGAAAGAATTAAATCATTTACATTTACTGATGACGATAATGACAAGAATGATTATTTGGACGATTTTGATGAGAGTGAAAATTTCAATTCATTTATTAATAATATCAGGGAACAGGTTGAAAAATTTGCAAAAGAAATTGTAGAGATCGACACATACAACGTTTTTTATTGTCCAGAACTCGTGATCAATTTAGTTAAATTAGCAAAACACTTTCCTATCTGGACAGGAGTTATGGCAGGATATTTTCCTTTATCGTCTAACGTAGCAACATCTTGCAGATGTAAAGCCTATTTTAAAAAATTAAAACACTCAGATTTAGAGTCAAATTATGAACCAATGCGCGTAGATAAATTTGTTATTTGCCACATCAAGTCAATTGAAAGTTTATGTAAACTAGAACATGTTGCGATAAAACGTACTAACGAAAAAGTTGCTACACTACAAAATGAAATAAACATAACAAAAAAAAGAAAAGTTTATTCTGGCGAATTAAAGGAAATAAATGATTACTTTCACTTGAAGGAACAAGAAAATTGGAAAGGCTTAAATACTGAAGCACGTGAAAAGCCAAATGAATTAAAAGATATTCAAGTTTCAACTTATAATAAAGTGTCTTACGATTGTATAAGTTCAACTATCATATCACAAGATTTTAGTTTAACTAATGACAATAATATGAATGAAACAAAGGACAACACAAATAAAGAAAATATATACACAAACGCAGAAACACGGAAAAGTAAAGCAATAAATGTAAAAAAGAAGCCCTTAAGTGAAAATAAATATAACAAACAGAGAGGAAAGTATTTAAAGTCACGTCCAGATATTAATCTTATATACAATAGACCGTTACGGAAAAGAAAAGATGAAATATTGAGAAATGGAAATAACTGTAATTTAGTTATTGTTAATGACAAAAAGTTATATGTGAAAAACACATGTGCTTTTGATTCTTTGGTTGAAATATTAACAACATCATATTGCAATAACTCCGAATTTAAAAATTGAATCGATAAAAATTCTGAAAATATATTTTTATCTTTTATAAAGAAATATGCTACACCGAAGGTGTCAACAACTCTCTTTATCAAAAGCGAGGTGCGATCTTATGTACAATCTTCGACATGCATAACAATATTATCGATTGTACTACTACTCCTAATTGGTTATTAAGTAAACTTATTACAGATTTTTGTAGCGTCGAAGAAAGTAAAATTTGCGCTAACAATACATGTAAGATAAAGTCGAGAAAACTGTTTATAATAGATTTTAGTACAGATTTAACTTTAGATCTTAAACAAAATTTTCTTACTTTCATCTCACAATTTTTTAAAGCACAAACAGTGCCATGTAAAACTTGGCAATCGACTGTAGAAATTAAGAGGAAGCCAAATTCATAGATACTGAATTCTTTTTTCAATAAAATGAAACTAGATACTCAGGTGGAACATTGTTAAGCAACATTCCTGAGAAAATTGAAATTAATAATGAGACATATATGTTCTAAGCGGCATTGTACGAAATATACCTGGACATTTTACAGCTTTTTGTAGAAATACAGCAGGTGTAAGGGCGGAACACGACGATATGAGCCGAAAATTGCGTACAATTAAAAACCCGCATGTGACAAAGGCATATATGATAATTATAATATTCATAAAAATATAAAACAGATAAAAATATATAACATGTAAACATATAACATATAAATATATAACAAAGAAATATAATATCAAAAATATAATATAAAAAATATAATAAAAGAATATAATAAAAAAAAATAATAAAAAATTAATAAAATATAATAAAAATGTAATATATAAAAAATTAAAAAAATATATATAAATATATAAAAATAATATAAAAATAGTTCTTAAAAACTAATTAAATCTTTTTATGTTACACTATTTTTTTAATTTTAACTATTTCTTTTCTTTGAAAATGGTAGTTATTTTATACTCTGTTTTATTTTATTGAAATGATAGAAAATTTTTTTCCCATATAAATTTTATACTATTTTTTATACTATATGTTATTATGATATGTATTGCAGGTGGAAAATATAATATATTGTTATCAACACTATAATATATGTGCAAATGTATAGATATTATAAGATCATAGTGCAGATATGTGCGCTGCTCTAAGGAATCGAAGCACAGCGAGAAAACAAGCACGCGTTGTGTATTTTTACGCAAGTTGACGAGTTCAGAGGCCCTCAGATTCATAGACGTCCGCAGGGGGGGGGAGGCAAAACGGGCACGTGCCTCTTCCTGGAAAATGGAAAAAAACATTTTTAATTAAAAAAGTTAAATTATTTAAAAACATACAAAAAAACTTTTTTAAATACAAAATAAATTTTTAAAAACAAAAAAACAAAAATCTTTCTCGATTTACATCTACCTTGATGCGGTGAAAAAGCTTTAATACTAAAAGATGTAAAAATATTTAAGTATACATTTTTTAAAATTAATCTGGAAGTGATATCCCCCCCCCCCCTAGAAAAAATTCTGTGGACGCCCATGCTCAGATTATCGATTCTCAACTGCTGTACTGATCAAGTGGGCTCAATGGATAGCTTGGGGTCAATTTACAATAATAAAAGTGTTATTATTTCTTGTCTATACGTGTCCTACGAGCGGAGATATTGCGATACAAAGTTCAAATTAATTTTCATTTTAATTTTCATAAGAAACATCGTCATTAACAGCACGAAGTAGTCTTAAATAATAAACACTGTCGTGAATAATCAGGACGATAATCAGGACCGATATGTATCCAATAATGAAATTAGAGAAGGCCATTTTTTAATAAAATATTTCTTTGTATTAAAATATTGTCTGATTAAAATTATCTCTCTTATTTCTTCCGATAAAATATTTTGTTTGATCTTTTTGGCTGTAGCATTTTAATATCAAAATCGGGAATATTCCCGATTCAGCGACTTTGCCCCGATATTTTTTCTCGCCTTTATTTATCCAGGGAGGTAAAGGAGGGTTTATTATATATCTCGAATTGAGATTATTTTTAAAAATCTTGGTATAGCACCAAGTAAATTTCGTGCCCTGTGCACATATTCAGTTTCATAGAAAACTTATTTTTCTATGAAACTAACGCACTACTATCCGCGTTCTGGCTCTTATTAGCCCGCGATTATTTGAAATTTGTAATAAATTTTTAATTTTGCATAAATATCCATTCGTACATTTGGTGCGATTTGTTGATATCACTACTTTTGCAGAGAAGACACTTTTCTAAAAAAGATAGGAATGTTGTTTGTATAACAAAATATTCCTCAATTAATTAATTGTACAATCCCTTAGTGGGCCCTCTCATACTTGACATTTTTTTTAACGTTTTTTGAAAAAATAATTTTTTAAGGTTATACCTGACGCTCAAATATGTGCAAAAGGATTCAAAATACTCGAAACAAGTAAGCGGAGAAGGAGAACAAGATTATAAAATCCGTTGTTTTTCACACAAAAACAACGTATGGGCAAACGATTGCAGTGCTCAATTTACAAAAAATGCTGTTGGAAACCCATGGAGCGTTTATTGTTTATTGTTTATTATGTAGTTAATTATTTAGTTTTAATTGTTTATAACTATGTTTCCGTGGGTGAACAAACGAAAATTATGCGTGGACAAATGTGGACAAATCGTGGACAAACGAATGCTATCAGAATTTTATAAAAATTCGCAATTGGGGGTGCTACTAATAAAATTTTTTCAAACTTTTTTTTGTTGCAACTATTTTTGAGAAGGTGGACAAACGAAATCTTTTAGTGGACAAACGTGGACTAATCCTGGATAATCGTTTGATGCTTTGAAATTAAAGAAATCTTTTCATAGGGGTGCTAGTGATGAAATTTTTTCGAAAAACTTTTTTTGTCATAACTTTGTTTTGGGAGATGGCCAAACGAAATTTTTTGTTGGACAAATATGGACAAATCGTGGACAAACGAATGCTATTATAATATTTTATAAAAATTCTCAATTGGGGATGCTAACTTCACAGAGCTCATTTCTGCACATATTTCAATACAGTAGGAGCTATATCATGGCAAGATATATATATTGAAAAATAAACTATATTTATTATCTTATGTAATTTTTAATAATTTTTAATAATTTTACATATATATAATCACTTTTGTAAACAAATTTTGGTTCATGTAAATTTTGAAATACAGATCTACAATATACAGGGTTTCCCATTTTAATCTCCTCAGGCAAATATCTCAAAAACCAAGCCCGAAAGAGAAAAATGTTTCAGACAAAAGTTGTTTGGTTTCGAGGGGGCCATAAGATGGTACCATTGGTTTGACCTTGTAAAATCATTTGAAGGTCATGTGAAGGTCAACTTTAAAATCTTAAATGGAAACCTCCCATTTTTTATTTAGTATTCTTGTAGCTGACATCGAGAGCTTTCCGAAACACTATAATAAAGTATTTTTTCATTAAGTACTTTTTGAGTTCTTTTATATTTTAATCTGACATATTTTGATATATAAAATAAAATATTTCGTAAAATATTCAGTTTTCGATAATCTTACCGTAATATTTTTATGTACAGAATAATGAGACAAATTAATTAGTGCCAAAAAAAACAAATAATTGTTTAAAAAAATACATTGTAAATAATTTTCTTAAAAACAATTTTTTTTTATACTAATTACTAATTGATTTGTCTCATTATTCTGTACATAGAAGTATTACGATAAGATTATCAAAATATTTTACGAGATATTTAATTTTTTATATCAAAATATGTCAGATTAAAATGTAAAATAACTCAAAAAGTACTTAATAAAAAAATACTTTATTACAGTGTTTTGGAAAGCTCTCGATGTCAGCTACACGAATACTAAATAAAAAATGGGGGTTTCTATTTAAGATTTTAAAGTTGACCTTTACATAATCTTCAAATGATTTTCCAAGGTCAAATCATTGTCACTATCTTATGGCCCCCTCGAAACCAAACAACTTTTGTCTGAAATATTTTTCTCTTCCGGGCTTGGTTTTTGAGATATTTTCCTGAGGAGATTAAAATGGGATACCCTGTATATAAGTACAGTTTTCTTTTTCATACTTTATTCCATTTTCTAATATTCAAGACAATTATTTAGATTAAAACTTATGTTTATTTATTACTGGAACGCAGGTGTTACGTCCTACCGACTCCACGATTCCTTCCTTCCGCGAAATTGCGGCAGGATTCGTCGACAGACAATAAAAATAAGTCTTCCGGTAAATAGAACATTTTGCACCACATAACGTTTTAAACTTTAAACATTTCATCATTTATCAGTAAATATATCTATGAATAACCACGAGAAAAACAAGAAGGGATTAAGCCGATCAATAGATGTTCTATATATAGACTTTCCAGCGAAAGAACAAATAAACAGCGAAGAGACGATGAAAACACCTTACGAAATATCTAACAAAATAACCGCATCATCATCGATAGAAATCATAGACCTTTGCTATTTACCTCAAAATCACGTGTGCAAAGGTCCATCGAAAAATGTTCACCTTCGACCAATCGACGAACTATAAAAAGGGAGCCCGCGAGACTCCGCTCTCTCAGTTTTTATCAGAGTCACCCGGTTAACGAATCAGACCGGCACGTCTTGTTCAACGGCATCTCTCTCGACCACAAACGACAATCTCCGAGTTAAGCTGCCCGTCCGTCTTCTACTTAAAAAGAGTAAGTCGCTACCAAGCAATTTTTCTTTACGCGAATTCCAACTAGGAATCATCACTTATAATTTTCTATAGTGAAAAAGATCACCTTGCGTATTTCGATCAAGCGACTTCATTCGCGAGCCAAGTACATACATCGAGTTTATCGCAGGACTCGGAGGGCGTTGGCGCAAGCTGACTCAAAAACGATTAGGATAGTTAACCAATATATCGCTAAAATCAACCATAATTTAATCAAAGCGAATAATTAATAGAATTAACAATCACGATTACGATTTTCCTCACTGATCTACTTTTACACTATGTTTTTATTTATTTATTTTAAAAGATAATAGAAGATATTGTATTTACCAGCCAGAATTCTTAACGATAGAGCCTTTTCCAACTCAGTCTGGCTGATGTCCCCCGAACCATTGTAACACCCGCGGAGCGATAAGCTCAACCACACACAAACACTCACACTCGCACGATAAATGTTATCACTTTCTACAAATATATATATATCATGTATTCGAACCTTTTATTTTTCTAAGGAATAAAATTATATTTTATTTAACTAATTAAACAATTCTTAATCCCTCTCTCGTTCCCAGTACGAAGATCGCACTAGGTCCCATCCCGCGTAAAAGGGATTAAATTCCCTGACCGAAAAGGGACCACCGAGCGAACGTCTGAATAAACAGCGTAATAGTGATCCGAATGGTCGTTTACTTGGCTTTCAGACCTAAGAGTTCGTTCGACCCGATTCCAAACGCCACGAGACGTTTAAACTTCGGGATAATAAAAGATAGTTGTTACGCCCTTCCGTCGACTCATCCTTCCCCGAGTCTGGATGTAACACAGGGATATTACACAAAATAATCTATCCAATGTAATACAAACAGAAAAAAATAAAATATAAACGGAAAAAACTTTGACATATATATAAACATAAAAACTGAAAATAATATTAATACTTAACAATATATTAGGAAAAGTTTTCTATAAGAACACTATATATTGTATTTTATAAGATCAATGTAACATACTTATATAAATATAAAAACTGAAAATAATATTAATATTTAATCTTATACAATATTAGGAAAAGTTTTCTATAAGCAGTTTTCTAATTTATCTCTTAGCTCGTTCTAAATCCGTTACACTAGCGTTTAAAATTGTTTGTACTAAGGTATTTATAACATCCAATTGTATGTCTCAAGATTGTATTTTTTTAAGAAGACAACCCAAAAAGCTCATGCATGTATCTACAGGATCTGTACTGTTTATCATAACATTAACTGGTGTTGATAATGGCATCTTTATAGATTCTGCAATCGATTCAATTGCCTTTACATAAACATCATCATTTTTAAGTTTGCGCTTCTTAGGATTATAAACAATGGATGGAGATTGTGACATATCGCATACATCTGATGATGACTGTGCAGAACTTAATGCTGAACATGATCTTGATGGACTTGATGTATTTATATTAGATAAATTTGTAAATGATTTGTTTGTTCCGAAATCGGTTGTGTTACAGTAATTATGTTATTAGTTAACGAAGACATATATAATTGTGTTTCTTCGTTATTATTATTATTTCAATCCTCTTCATTATGTACGTGGTCACTACCATCTTCAAATAATATTTCATTTATATTTAATATTGACTCTTGCGATTCTTCTGATTGTTGTTGTAAATAATCATGCTGCAAAATAAATAGAAAAATAAAACATCTAATCTTTACATTATGTAAATGTTTAGATTCTCATCTATGCGAGTATATTTACATAATAAATTAAAGAATGTATCTTATATTTTAAATGTTTAAATATTCGTAATTCGTATAAAATGTAAATCAATAAAATCCTATTATTTTTTATCTGATTATGCAGAAAGATTCATAAAAAAATCAAATTTTAATAGTAAAAATATTCATAATATTGAATGTAATTATTGTTTAAATATGCTACGCAACAAGTTTTGGAAATATGCATTGTTATGGAAATTTAACACATTTAAATATCTAAATACTTACTTGTAATAAATAAACAGGCGTATTTTTTTTAGTATTTGGTAGATGTGATGCTTTGCTTTTTCTGGGAATTATATGTTCCTCTACAAATTTTAGAGTATCATAGTACCATAAATTGGGTCTGTATACCTATAATTTTTGTATATAACATAAATCTTTATGCTTAATCTATAAATTATTTAGCTAATAAATTATTTTAATACTCACATTTTCACTACCTACACCACTCTTCATCGATGTTCTTACTTTTGCATTTTCAGAATTAAATTGATTCCTTAAATTATAAAATTTGATACTGCATTCTTTTTCTGTAGTGCTAAGTCTAATAGTATTAACTATTGCACAAATACGTTTTAATGATTCATGACATAAGTTTTTATTATGATAATTTGGGTTTCTTGTTTGATATAAACAAGGTTCATTCTTTTATGCGTCAATTAGAATTTGAACAGCTTCTTTTGTCGCCATATCTCTCTGTTAAAATTTAATTAATTAATTCAATAGTAAATTTACTCACTTGCATTATACTGCGTTAGTGCACATTAAAAAGAATTAAATGAGGTTATCTACAAAAGAATAATACAAATTTTTGATCGATAAAATATACTTACAGACTTTGGCTTATGTAAATATTCTATTGCATCGAACAAATTGTCATTGAGACAAAGAGATCAGATTTCTATAAGAATATTCTTTTTGCTCTTGCAGAGTCGACTGCAGGATCTGATGAATATTAATAATAAAATTAATAAACGTACGACAGTCAACACACACCACTAAATTCTCGACACAACCGATCACTTTTGCAATCGATCACTTTGGAAACACTTGGAAGATGAAGGCACATTGTACAATGTACTCACTTTTTGCCCGCTTTCCCGCCAACAATAATTCAAGCCTGAATCATATCTTGACTAGATAAACAATCATTGGTTATTATCTAGAGGATTTTTAGAGTCTTAAAGAATTTTGTTGAAATCCCTAGAAATCTTATAACTAAAATATTAATCCAACACGTAAGATAATCTGCACATGTTAAGCCAAAACTAGTAACACTCTTATGATTGGAACACGTAGAATACTTCGCTAAACAGCACGCAACGAATAAATTAACAAAATCAGTACGAAAAATCGTACCGTGTGTTGCAGGCTTGAGTATTAAATACTATGTGCATCATATACAGGGTGTTAGAAAAGTCTAGAAATGGTCAAATATTTCGAAAACGAAACTTTTCTGAGAAAAATGTTTCGAACCGAAGTTGTAGAGCTCTAAGTGACGCATTATATAATAATATTAGTATGACTATATTAGTAGTTAAATAGCACCGTCAAGGTCATATAAAAATTACTTTGAATTTTTTAAATGGAACCCCCTATTTTTCATTACATTTTTTATTACATTCATTATATTTATTGGTTATAAAATCACAGTAACAGAAGAATACTTTAGATTAATCTAGAATATTATAACAAACTCTGGAGACCTGACAATGAGTCTTTTAATCTCCTTACTTGCGAGTCTTGTAAATAAATCCCAATTACAAGAACTAGATGTGTCTGGGCTTGCTGCAGCAGACGTAACAGAGGGGGGAATGCAAAACACTGTTGTTATTTGATCATTAGAAGGAGCAGACATAGACGTGAATGAAGAACTTGTGCAAAGTTGTGGCACTTGATTATTTACAGAAATGTACTTTTGGATTTTGGACTTGTAGTTGGATGAAGTCCTGCAATTGCATTACAATCATAAATTATCGACATTTATCATGCAGAACTTCTCAAGTCGCAACCTTCTAGGTTTGATGATGTCCTCCAGGAATGTCCTTGTATCCCAATGAGAAATGACGGGTCGGAAAGACGGCTATTAGACGGCCATGTCGTTTATGGTTGAAATTAGTATCCAGTTAAACCATTTTTCAACTAATCAAAAATTTTATTTCTATTGATTGTAGAAACGTTTTTCTGCAAATTTGCAACTTGTATTATAATATAAAACAATTTAAAAATAAATAACAATTAAATATCACAATGAGAAATACCGAATGAAAAAACGTCTATTAGGTATCTATTAGACGTCTATATTTCTCACTGACGGGAGTTATATTACTGCGCGCATACCATAATTGCGCGCACCGCGACTACTACGTCATCGCCGATTCATGAGTCGTCATTTGCACAGTGCGCATTGTTAACTAAGAGACGACACGAGAAAGTTGTTTGCAAGTACGTTTCTTTGTTCGCCGCGGTTTTTTGTTTTCCCCGCTCACGGTTATACATTATCTGTTCGTAATTGTAAGGAGAGTATTTCTATCGAGTTACCCGATTGAAGCCAGTATCTATATTTGTGTTATTAGTATTTTACTAAATATAAAGGACTGTGATTGTGATTGCATCATTCACGTGTTTGGCTTTCGTACCCATTACCCTTTTTTTCTGCTCTTCTTCTATTTCTTGATACATATTTTCCGGGGTCTGGCGTTAGTAATTGATAAGCCAATACTCGTGTTGATATTCCTGTGACGGAATATCCTCAATACCTTACAAGTATGAAAAGAACGAAGCTGACCAACGAAGTGATAATACGGTATGTCTTGTTGCTTTATTTTTGCTAATTATTAAGTATTCTAAAATTATTCTGAAAAAATATTGTATTTTTCTAGTGCTTTTTAATTATCACATTGATATTCATATAAATATCATCTTCATCAAAGCGGAGATTGTTATTCCTGTATAATCAAAAAGAATATAGAAATATATTAAAACAAAGCAAGGGAATTTTCGAGAAAAAGCCAAATTTATTATCGATGGATTCTAACAAAGAGGTAAGTTTTTCAAATTTACTATATTTAATTTAACAGTTTTATATACAAAATCATGCAGATATCATGTCTTTTCTAAAACTTATCTTTCTTATGTTTACAATTAGTGCTAATTCCAAAATTGTGTACAATTATAAAACTTATGCTAATAAGGTATTGAGTTGTTGAATAATCTTTTTTATATATTATAAATACCTTTCAACAGAAAATGCACGGTACAAATATAAATTTTCAAAAGTGCTACAGTTATTAATAATATGAATAAATCTATGCACATTAAGTAAAATGCATTCTTCTTAAATAACTAAAAATATATATGGAATATATTAACTACACATATCTAAATATTTTATGTATAAATTAACATTGATTGTAATTCTAGCATACTAGAATATGGATCAAATGTAAACATTTATCAAATAATATTTTTAGAAATAATTAGATGACATAATAGAAAAATTATAAATATAAATTGTAAAATATTGATTGCTTCTCAACATTTAGCTTTATCTAGAGATCGTATCTAATCTAAAACATTTTTCTTAAAATTAAATAAAGTAAGAGATATTATTGAATGGTTTCAAATTCATTCTAGGTGATTTTAATAATTTATGTGAATTTTTGTAATTTTTGTAATTTATCTAACAAAAAATTGTATATTTAAAAGCACTTTCTTTACAATGCTAACATAATTAAATGCATATATTTGAAATAGTGATCGTTCATTATGTTTCAAGACATACTTTCTAACATTAATTTCTAAGAATAATATATTTGAGTTTGACTGTTATTAAATGCATGTATTTGAAACAATGATTGCTCATTATGTTTCGAGACATATTTTCTAACATATGATATTTAGATTTGACTGTTACAAGAATCTATTTTTACATTTCTCTTCTTACATATATTAGATAAAATATTACATAAAAAAATGCAGTTTTATTATATGAGTAAATGAAAAAAAGCTGTATATTTAAAAACAGTTTATTTAGAATACTGACATACACACATACACACACACATATATATAGATAATTGAATATATATATTTGAAACTCATTATTTTTTTTAAATAATATATTTTCTAACATTAATTTTTAAAAAACAATATTTGTTTTTGACTGTTATGAAAAGCTTTATTTTTCTTATCTACTAAATATATAGTAAATGTAGCTTTTTCGACACACAGTATACAAAATAAACTGCAAACATGTATTCACATAATAAAGTAAAAACTGTATTCTTGTCATGTATCTAATATATGTAAGAACAGAAATATAAGAATTGTAATAAGTTATGATCTTTTTTTACATTATCCTTTCTTTCCATCACAACCTTTCTTACACATCACAAATGTGTACACAATTATTAATTGTAATTCAGAAATTAATTTCATATTCTTGTTAATCTCAATTGAATAATTGAATAATTTGATATTTTTTAAAAATTTATTGCACTTAAAATTTATAATTTGCAATTCTTGATGTATGTTTTGTTGTGGCATTAATTGAATCAGGTTGCTCGAAAGCTCCATCAATCTTTCAAGCGTAAAGCACAGAGAAATAGAATATGTCAAGAAATCAAACGCAGAAGATTGGAAAATATTAAGGCATTGATTGAATATCAAAATGTTGCATCTAGTGACGGTGATAATCGAACTGATAGTGAAACAAGTGATACTACTGAGGAGCAATACATTATTTTATCTGATAAAGATGGATCATTAATCGAAGACAATGTTCAAGTTGAAAATGAAAATCTTGGTAATCAAGCAATTGAAGCAGATGCATTTCAATTAGATATCGCTCAAAATGAAAATTCTCCAGCCACAGGTCATCCAAATGAAGCAGAAGATTTCAATTCGAGTGATTATGATTTATTAATTTTTGAAAAAGATGAAGAGAAACAGCAATATGTAATCGAATCTCTTAGTGAATGGGCCTTGGAAAGTGAAAATGTATCTATGAAAAAGCTTGATAACCTTTTGAATAGGCTGCATCCTGCTTTTCCCAGTTGTCCAAAGAGTTATAAAACTCTGCTGAATACACCCTCTAGTATTCCTGTTATTGACTTTGAAAGTGGTGGTCGATTTTGGTATAAAGGAATCGAACAGAACTTGAATGCACTTGGTGTTGGCGAATATTTATTACGCTATGGTAAAATAACAATTGATATTAATATGGATGGACTTCCAGTTTCAAATAGTTCAACCTTGAAATTTTGGCCAATGTTAGGTAAATTAGTTGGAGCTTTAAATGAACCATTTATCATTGGACTTTATATTGGACACAAAGATCCTCAAAATGTTTATGATTATTTAGAGAATTTGATTATTGATTTAAATGATCTCTTTAAGAATGGATTTGAATGTAATGGATCACGGTTTAAGTTCAGTGTACGCCATTATATTCTTGATGCCCCTGCACGCGCTTTTATAAAATGTATTATTGGACATAATGGATATGGTGGTTGTGAAAAATGCACGGTAGTTGGCAAATGGATTGCCAACAGAATGACTTTTGCTGATCTTGATAAACCACTTCGTACTGATGAATCTTTTCAAAATCAAGATCAACCAATTCATCACCAAGATTATTCTCTTCTTCTTATTGTGGAAAGTAAAATGGTATCACAGTTCCGTTTGGATGCGATGCATCTTGTTTATTCTGGAGTATTCAAGAGGCTACTTATGGCATGGCTTGAATGGAAAGGTCATTTCAGACTCAGTTTAGATACCGTTGCATCCATCTCTGACCTGCTTAAAATTAGTCTGAAGTATTGCCCAAATGATTTTAATAGAAAGCGCCAAGATTTTTCAAAAGCACATTTCTATAAAAGCACTGAGTTACGAAGAATGTCTATTTATGTTGGCATCTTTATCTTTTTTGGACCATTAGATTCAAACATTTACAAGCATTATCTCCTTCTTCATGCTGCTATTTATATCTTAGCCAGTCCAGTTTTATTTCGCACAATGCATAACTATGCTAATGAGTTGCTAAGAACATTTATCGTTTATTCTGATGCAATATATGGAGAAAAATTCATTGTTTATAATATACACTCTATTTTTCATTTGGCTAAAGAATGTGCTGAACATGGAGAACTAGACAGTTTTAGTGCATTTACTTTTGAGAATCGATTGAAATCAATCAAAGAATCTCTTCGATCCTTTCGTAAACCGCTTGAGCAAGTTGCGAAGCGAGACCTGGAAAAAGACAGAATTCGATCTATTCGTCTACCTTATGATGGAAGTAACATTATTCTTTCTCAGAGACGTATTGACCCAACTGAAACAACGCCAGGCATTCAGTATAAGAAGATGATTGTGAATGGTGTTACATTCCAGCTGGGACAGCGAGATACTTGCCTAAAAACATCAGATGGTGATATTATGATCATAACAAATATTATTCAGAGAAATGACAATTCTGTGTGCGTAGTGGGCAATAAATATCGTCACTCCGTAGATTATTATGATTATCCACTACCTTCTTCTGTTCTTGGTATTTCGAAAGTAAGCCGCTTAAGTACAACAAGGAATGTTTTTCAGTTATCCAATATACAGTCAAAATGTTGGCTTATTCATATATCTCACAGCGAATCGTACCTCAGCATCCCTTTATTGCACACAATGTTTGCAATTCATTGAAGGGTATTGTATCAATTTAATCATATCAAGAATGAGAATTCGCAATAAAAAGGAAAAATAATACAATATATCAGAAAGATATAAAGAATTATATACAGGGTGACCCATTTTAACTTAGGCAGCCAAATAACTCGAAAAATAAGCACACTACGAAAAAATGTTTAGAATCAAAATTTTGTCATTTCGAGGGGGACGTACAATGACGTTAAAATGAGCCCCCCCACCCCTTCCCCTGGGCGGTGAGGGGGGGCAAGTTTGAAATCTTAAATGGGAACCCCTATTTTTTATTGCATATTCGGAATCTTTGGCTAAAAACACATACAATTTGTCTGAAACATTTTTCTCGATTCATGATAGATGACGCTGTAATCGACGAAATTCAATTTCTTCGATTTCTCTTACTGAGAACCCATGCTTACGATTCTGCAATAAATTAACAATAAAAATACCACGTTTTCATTGTTAATACTCGAAATTAGTCTTAAAACAAACTTCTCATTATTTTTTATTACTCATTAATTACTTCTCAAGAAACTGCTTTTAGCGTAACCTGCCCTTTAGGCAACTTGAATGGTGCAAAGTACCGAGACATTTTGGACTTTCCATCTGATGGAGTTCCTCTAAGTATCCCTCCAAAATTTTGTCCATTTAGTGCCAAAGTCACAAGTGTTTATGTATTTTTTTAACATTTGTACTCTGATAAAATTCTGGTAAAATGGCAAATTATACGCCTACAGAAGTAGTCGATATTCTTATAACCTTTGGCGAATGTGGTAGAAATTACAGACTTACTGCCCGTACTTATGCGGAGCGATTCGCTAAAAGCAGTTTCTTGAGAAGTAATTAATGAGTAATAAAAAATAATGAGAAGTTTGTTTTAAGACTAATTTCGAGTATTAACAATGAAAACGTGGTATTTTTATTGTTAATTTATTGCAGAATCGTAAGCATGGGTTCTCAGTAAGAGAAATCGAAGAAATTGAATTTCGTCGATTACAGCGCCATCTATCATGAATCGAGAAAAATGTTTCAGACAAATTGTATGTGTTTTTAGCCAAAGATTCCGAATATGCAATAAAAAATAGGGGTTCCCATTTAAGATTTCAAACTTGCCCCCCCTCACCGCCCAGGGGAAGGGGTGGGGGGGCTCATTTTAACGTCATTGTACGTCCCCCTCGAAATGACAAAATTTTGATTCTAAACATTTTTTCGTAGTGTGCTTATTTTTCGAGTTATTTGGCTGCCTAAGTTAAAATGGGTCACCCTGTGTATTTTTAATTAAAATATTTCTCGAAAATAAGTGAAAAATTTTTTTAGGCAGTAAAGATTAAATATGATAAATATATTTAATATACTTTCAAAAGACTAATCAACTTTATAATGTATTTTCAAGCTCTTTCTGCATTTGAAATCTCAATACTGTTCTTTTTTATCCATTTATAATTTTTTTATAGAATTTTTTTTAACTCTGAAAAGTACAATATTGGAAAAGAAGAACAATACTAAAAAAATTTCTTCTATAATAATATCTTGTTTCTTTCTTCTTTCTCTTTAGTTTTTTTGTTGCGAAATTTCTTACGGAGAATAAAGATGAAGAATGCAGTGATGAAAATGATGATGTATGTTTTGATGTTGGACATCGTAAATGGTTAAAAGAAAAAAATGAGACAGAAAATGCAGTTGTGTATTGGCCTCCTAAGCCATATTTGGCAAGTACTTATGCAAAGAAAGGGAGAGATCCTGAAGATGATTGGCTTATTTGTCCTGTACAAATCAAGCGGTGGTATAGTAAGTATATCATATTATATTGGGTTGAATGAAAAGTGTTCGTGTCGTTTTTTTTGGTCTTCATCTGCTAGCAAAAAACGGAATGTCAAAAAGAGTATACAGAATGTCTCACAATTATCACCCAAGCTTTAGTAACACATTGTGGAAGTAAAATAGAATAAAAATATTAATACAAAAATATCGAGGCTATATAATAATCTTTGATTTATAAGCGATAAAAAATTATCAATAACATCGCGTAAAAATTGCGCGCTTAGATTTGTGTATTTACACGTATACGTATCGATCATCTGTAAACTGTTATTGATTTTTTATGTCAAATAATATTGATTTTTACTGCATAGCTGATTTTATTGTATATCGTTTCTGTGTATGAGTACTATATATATATATATATATATATATATATATATATATATATATAGTATCCATCATATATATATATGGATACTATGGAGATAAATTAATATACAAAAATTAATTATTATAGAAAATTATATTTGTTTTACGTAAAATATTTAATTTTTTAAAATAGTAATTTGAATAGTTGTTCAATCATGTTAAATTTTATTAATTATATTATATTAATGGATTATTATTCGTTTCTTTTATTTCAGCTGTTATAGTTTAATTTAATTTTCTTTTAAGCGTGATTATTATGTATTTTCATCACTTATGTGTATTTCGCTTTTATAGGTCATTATCTTAATGCTAGAAAAGGTGCTAAAGGTTTTGAAGAAAATTCAGCTTATGAAACAGAGAAAGAAAAGGGAAAAGGGAAAAGAAAGCGATTTTGTAAAATCATACAAACTGATAGTGATTCAGACATTGAGATTCAAAAGAAAAGCAAGTTTCCTGCGCCTCCAAAAGTTCCGTTCAAATCTCAGGATATGAAGATCCATAAAATTAAGAAGCTTAATTCATCAAGTGAGACTTGACTTGATTAAATTTTCTTTAAATTTTTCTATTTTATTTAGTTATTTGTGCAAAAGTAAACTTTTTTAAGAAAGTTTAATAATGAAAGTTATTTCAATGTAATTTTTTTAATGTTTATTGACAAGAATTCAACTCATCAGAAATTTTTCTATTACTTAGATATCTATCTCCAGCCAGCTTCATGCTCTAAAATTAAAGAAAAAGGTTTTACAAACAATCTTGATTCATCCACTTCAAATGGAAACCAAAAGCATATTCTTAATGTTAATGTTATGAGCAACAATCCCATCTACCAACATTTATCAAATGCAAATACGAATCTCAAGTCAATTCCTGATTCTGATATTATGCAGTCTGATACTGTGCAGAATCTTGTTAGGAAACAATCTTTGCTCTGCTCAGAAAATTTGAATTCTAATAATTCAATCGATTCGGTCAAAATACCTACTTGTGAAGACAGTATTTCGAAAAATATAGTAAAACAGAAAATCTCAATAAATAATTCTAAAAAAAAAAATTTAACTGTACTTGTAAAAGTGAAATCTAAACTCAATCTATATAAACAAAGCTATGAGAATAAACAAAGAACTGTGCCTCAAGTTAACTCTGCAAAAGTTTCAAATTCTTTTGAAGAAACTAATTTCATTCAATTTGAAGAAACTCCTAAAAATTCATTATTTGACGAGTTATCTCCTGCAGTATCAAATTCAGATTCATCAGATGCTATCAGATCAGAATCAAACTTCATAAAAAGTAAAAAAGAATGCAGAAAGGTTGTATCCTCAGATAAACAGATATCTGTCAACACAAGCATTGGTAAGAATAAAATGACTTTTTACTTATGTTTATCATACACACTTTTTAATTTCATATTTGGTTATTCTTTTTTTTTATCTCCTGCAGGATCAAATTCAGATTCATCAGATGGTATCAGATCAGAAGCAGATTTCATAAATAATAAAAAGTGCAAAAAGATTATATCCTCAAATAAACAGATTTCTATCAAAGCAAGTATTGGTAAGTAAATGACTTTTTTTTACATTTATTATACACATTTCTTGATTTTATGTTTGGTTATTCTTCTTTTTTATCTCTTGCAAGATCAAACTCATTGTCAGATTTACCAGATACTGTCAGATCAGAATCAGACTTCATAAAAAGTAAAACGCAATGCAAAAGGGCTGTATCCTCAGATAAACAGATTTCTGTTAACGCAAGCATTGGTAAGAAAATGACTTTTTATTTGCATTTAATATACACACTTCTTAACTTTATAAATTTTTAAAAATTCCGGGCTAAAATAAGAGCCAAACACTATAAATAGCTATAATTATATTATACCCAGTAAGCAATTTGATAACAAATTGTTGCCAAATTGGCATCAAATTCGCTCAAAACTTGGTAACAAATCCAGTGCCATCTGTGTCCGCATTAAGCTTGTGTTTTGGTGACAAAGCTTGTTGACATAACCTGACAGCAAATTGACGGCAAAAACCGAGCAAAGCTTGACATGATTTGATGTCAAATTGATGGCAAAAATCGAGCAAGATCTGCGCAAGACAATCTGATAGCAGATTGTCAGCAAAAACCGAACAAATTCTGCAGCTTTTGGCCATTCATATAAAAGTATATATTTAAATAGATTTAAAGCCTTAACCCTAAGTAACAAAATGATGATAAGTTTTGGTCATAAAATGACCATTAGATAATTAGACATTATATAAAATCATATATTAATATGTTAAAACATATAGGTAAATTCAAATAACTTAATTTATAAAATTAAAGATCTTTTTGGACAGAAATTGTTTGAATAAGTGAAAATCGAACAATTATCTGTCCGATTTGCAAAAAATCAATTCAATATCTGAATTTCCTGTATAAGAATTGTGTCAAAAATTGAACTGATAGAAATATATATATTATAATATTATTAGCATTTTGTAGGCTTTATATACACTCATGACAAGAATTTGAATACGGGTATAGATAATGAATAACGCGCCGCATAGCGATAAGCGACTGAACTATTTTATAATACTTTGTAATAAGCTGCAGATTTTGTTCGGTTTTTGCTGCCAATTTGCCATCAGATTGCGCACTCTAGATCCTGCTCAGTTTTTGCCGACAATCTGATGTCAGTCATGTCAGCAAGCTTTGCTCGGTTTCTGCCGCCAATTTGCTGTGTAGTTATGTTAGCAAGCATTGCTTGATTCTTGCCGGCAATCTGCCAGCTTAATCGGTAATAACAACTCTTGTACCAAATTTGTAGCCTTTTTGCTGACAATAATTTGTAGCAAGCACTTGGCAATATCTGTTAGAACAGACCTGGCTGACTGGGTACATATAAAATATGACGATCAAATTATACAAAGATAAAATATATAATAATTTACATTGTATCATTTTCCATAGATGACATTGTTCTAGAGGAATTTTTGCAGAGTTTGTCAATCAATACCTTTTTAAAATTTATGTTCTTCGCTAAGCAATTATACATAACTTTTTCATTATATTCATTGTTGCGTTGGTTTCATCTAGATTATTGCCATAACAACTGATATATTTTATCTGTAACAATATAAGAGCAAAAATATAGAGATCAAGTAAAACAAAAATGGATAAAAAAGCTGCAATAAAATTAATAATTGTCAGTATAAAGATTGAATAAGTAAATAATACAGAACAACTGTAAAATAAAATATGTAAAATAAACAATTATAAAATGAGAAACATAAAAATCTAAGTAGTAATTGGATGCGTGTATAATTATTATGTCAGTGTAATTTACCATAACAGACATATTTCCTGGATCCTTTACATATTTCTCAAATTTTCAGAAGTCATTAACAGACTTTAGAGGTAAAGCAGGTAAATTATATGGTCTAATCATTTCTCTCCCGTGGGGCAAAAGAAAAGCCATCAATTTCATTTGATTTGCTATTGATAAAAAATTTTCTATGAAACTTAAGGCATCAACATCCGCGTTTGGCTCTTATTAACCCGAGATTTTAAAGAATTTGTGAATTTCGTAGAGCCTTATTAATTTATCTTGGCTTTATGTTTGGCTTCTTTTTTTTCTCAAAACTTTTTACATTTATAGGTTCTGATATACAAGATGTCAACATATATCTTGACAGTATTTCTCTTGGAATTAATGAGATCAGCAGCAAGCTCGATGTATCAATAGCAAATCAAATGAAATTGATGGCTTTTCTTTTGCCCCACGAGAGAGAAATGATCAGACCACATAATTTACCTGTTTTACCTCTAAAATCTGTTAATGACTTTTGGAAATTTGAGAAATATTTGAAGGATCCAGGAAATATGTCTGTTATGGTAAATTACACTGACATATAATGATTATACACGCACCTGATTACCACTTAGAATTTTGTGTTTCTCATTTTATAATTGTTTATTTCACATATTTTATTTTACAGTTCTTCCGTATTATTTACTTACTCAATTTTTATGGTGACAATTATTAATTTTATTGCAACTTTTTTATTCATTTTAGTTTTATTTGATCTCTATATTTTTGCTCTTATATTTTTACAGATAAAATATATCAATTGTTATGGCAATAATCTAGATGAAACCAAAGCAACAATGAATGTAATGAAAAAAATTGATGTACAATTGCTTAGTGAAGAACATAAATTTTAAAGGTATTGATCCAAATTCTGCAAAAATTCCTCTAGAACAATGTCATCTGTGGAATATGATACAAGGTAAATTATTACATGTTTTTTATCTTTGTATAATTTGACCATCATATTTTATATGTATAATATAGTTATACCTTTATGTTGATGTAATTCTATAAGTCTAATTGTAATTATATATTTATTTTCAGGCGCTGTAATGTATAACAAAGAAGAAAACTGTGACATAAATAAAATAAAAAAGCTTGCCAAAATTGGCTTAAGCAAGCTCCAAATCGGAAGCAGGAAATTATAATCGATAAAGAAAAGAAATCACTTCCGTAATTATGGAATTAAAGATTAGAGAGTGTGGTTAATAACCGTTTCTTTTTGTAATTTGTCATAAAGATAAGAGCAAGATAATTTTCTATAAACTTTAATGTATAATTTAATTATATCTTTTTTTATTACATAACTTCATTATATAAACTTTAATATATGTTTTATAAGTGTCCTATAAACAATCTGTTTTATTAAATTCTATTTTATTAAACTTAGTTCTTAAAATCATACTTATTTATTTTACTCGTACCTGTTTATATAGAATAAAACAGAATATAAAGTTTTAAAGTGCACTCGGCAACAGAGGAATGTCCTAACAAATGAATTTACACATATCAGAACATATATGCATTTTCCATATATGTATATATCAATATGTATGTAAATTCATTTCTTAAAATATTCCTTTGTTGCCAAGTGTACTTTAAAATTTTATATTCTATTTTATCGCAAAATAAACGTCTAATAAGTACTAATAGATATCTTTTAAACGTTTTTTTGAACGTCTTATAAACGGCTAATAGACATTTAAATAAACGTCTTATAAAGGTCTAATTCGAAGGACACAAAAACGTCTAATCGACCAAATTTTAGACGTCTATATCAACTAACCTCTTTAGTTGAAAAGTCGTTGATTCGACGTCTTTTCAACTGATGATTTTTCACTGGGATAGCTCCCAAGTTGGTGTGTATGTGGGCTGATCCGCTCCAGTTCCAGACCTCGGCATAGACTGCTCAACATTCCTCTGCTCTTTTCCAAAGCGTTGCCTCAGAGCGTAAAATCTTTTTTCAGCAGCAAGACCTGATAAATAGATTATTACATTTTCTTTTCCTAGTGTATCAAAGTTATAATTTTAAATCTAACCTAACCTAATCCTGCATTCTGTCAAAAATGTCTTTCGCCAATTTATTACGTGACACCTCGTTTATCGACTATACCGTAACAACATATCGCTACAAAACCGTACCAACATTTTAAAATAATCGAAATAAATTTACTTTCTACTGGATGAATGAGGCTCGCGCCGATCTGCGCTCATGATGCAGCCTTCACCTCCCCATTGGCATATAATTTTTCAGTTTTGTCGTACAAAAATCTATTTACTCGGACCACGGCAATTAGCTCTCGGTCACTGCTGAGCTCATCTTCCGCAAAAAGAGATTCCATGTCCGACATTGTGTGTTAACCGACATACAAACTACACAGCTGTGCTCCCGCCTCCCGCCCTTATTATCGAGTTCTCATTGACTGAGAGTAAAGGAGCAGACCGTAAAAAATAGAATCCCACTATTTCGCTTGCGGCCTTATGCGTCGTGTACAATGGCAGTAGGCAGTACAGAGTGAGGAGTAAGATTTTAAAAGTTGGTTTTAAGAGCAAATGGGAATTGCCCATTTCGTTATTCCCGGCCTTTATGTCACTAAAAACAGTATACTCTCCTACTCCTACAGCCTTGTTACTGCCATTGTAGACGACGCATTACTCTACGCTCTATTACACCGAAAAACCAGCTTACTCTGACATCTTACAGTCTTAATCTACTACTCTTGCTGCCATTGTAGACGACGCATAGCACTCGTTTTTTAAATTCAACGCGTTATAATGCGTTATAACAGTTGAGCGTACTTTTGCGATAATCTTTTGTTACGCGTATGTATACAACACGCGCAATTGAGTATCTGCCGCGCACTGATGTGCCTGCCTGTATGTGTATGCATGGTGCAGTCCCCATACAGCACAGAACATTGCAATTACATTGCAGTAATATTACAATCTTGCAAGTTGCAATGTAATACTGTTGAGACATTATTGGAACATATAATTGTAATATTTTATGAGAATGTTACAGCAACATTTCAAAAACATTACAAAAAACAGTTTTTGGTAATCGCTAGTTCGTTTGTTTACCGCTATGCGGCGCGCGTTGCGTTATCTATCCCGCATTTAAGTTTCAGTCACGATGATTACATAAAGCTTGCAAAGAGCGGCTAATAAGATTAAAGATCCCAGACAGCACAAGGATGTCCTTAGGATGTCCAAAGGGCATCCAGGATATACATGTAGGATATCCTCAGGATATCCCATTGTAATCCTCAAATCTCCTCTGGATGTCCTGAGGAAGAGTAAATGATAGCCGTATATTAACCTCTGGATAATCCAGGGAGATCCTGTGGAACATCCTAAGGAATTTTATAGGATATGTTAGGGATATTTTTCATATATTTCAAGGAGCAAATTTTAAAATTTAAATATGAATTAAAATTATGTTTTATTATTTACTGCCAATATTAAAAATCTAATATTAAAAATAGTTCACCGTTCTTTAATATTTGAGGCTTTCGTGCTGTACATGAATATTTTAGGTTTGGCTCCCGGGTTTGAGTTGTGTAATATTTTCTAAACAATCCAATATCTGAATTCCCTATGTTCGGATTGCATCAGAAATTGAACTGATAGAAAATAATTACATTTGTAATTTCCTGTCAGTTGCTCTTTGCAAGCTTTATTTTATATAATTCTCATGACCAAATCTCAAATACAAGTTCGCGTGTCGCATAGCGGTAAACAAACGAACTTTTTGGAATGTTGCGAACAGTAACATTTCTCATGAAATATTAAATAAATAATAATTTTGCACATATGAAAATGTGCGCATCAAATTCAATTATTAATATTAAACGAAATTAATGTGAACAATTAATTGCACATGTATATGTCCTCTGGAAATCCAAAAGACATCCAATATAATAGACAGGGCAGATATATCCTACAGACATCCAAGGGTTATCCAGTGGACATTTATAGGACATTAATACTTATTATAATACTTAAGATTTCTAAATTATATTAAATAGCTACACAACTAAAAATAATTATATATGCATATTAAATTTTTATAAATATATTTTTAATAATATCTTAAAACATCTTACAAATGTCCTGAACCGTCCTGGACATATTTAGGATGATCCTGAGGATGTTTTGCGCTGTCTAGGATATAACTATTTTTATCAGTTTAATTTATCCGATACAATCCCAACACAGGGAATTCAGATATTGAACTGATTGTTCAGTAATCGGATACATAAATATCCAAAAAAGTTAAAATTATTCGTTAATTGTTTACTTAAGTTGTAAAATATAGTCTAATATCTATATAAGTAAAATTTTAACTTTTATGAATGAAATTATTTAATCATTACTATTTTCTTAAACTTGTAGATTATTTATAAAATAGCGATGTTAACTAGATAACAGGAAATTGTTAAATAGTTTCCATTCCTATATAAAACCAAAAATTTAATAATAATTTTTTAATATGCACGATATTTCAGATTTTAATAAATAAACTTCGAGAATATATAAAGACATCCACGAGAGAAAAAACTCGTAATTGCGTAAATTCACAATCTTTTTTTCTTATTTCTCTTGGATGTTTTTATATATTTTCAAAGTTTATCTATCAAATTTAAAGCGTTCTGCATATTTGTAGCAACGCATTTCAATATTACAAATACATTGCACCGTAACATTACTGTAATATTACATTGTAATATTTCTAAGGGCGGACATTTCAACGTTGCCGCAGACTTGCAGTAACATTGCAGAAACATTTCGCAATTTCCATGTAATATTACAATGTTACAATGCAAGGTTTATGCAACATTTCTGCAATCTTTCGGTGCTGTATGAGGTCGACTTATTCCCGACACATACATATATACTTACATACTTACATACATGCATGCTACAACTAACGCGTAATAATAAAAACAAATGCGCATCTTTATAAATGAATACTCTCTAACCAAATAAAAAAATTATTTTCATATTGATTAAAATTAATTCGATACATAAAACCATTATTCATAAATATTTTACGACAAAAATTAAATTTCTAAATTTTTGCTTCAAAAAAAGTTTACTTTCTATAAATATAGGCAAGCTTATATAAATATGCAAATGTTTGGTAACATAAGAAGATAAAATATATCAAATTTTTTTTCTCATTTATAAATTACTAAATATAACTATAAATAATAATAAATTGTCATAAAGATTATATGTATATATACCCAGTAAGCAATTTGATAACAAATTGTTGCCAAATTGGCATCAAATTCGCTCAAAACTTGGTAACAAATCCAGTGCCATCTGTGTCCGCATTAAGCTTGTGTTTTGGTGACAAAGCTTGTTGACATAACCTGACAGCAAATTGACGACAAAAACCGAGCAAAGCTTGACATGATTTGACGCCAAATTGATGGCAAAAATCGACCAAGATCTGCGCAAGACAATCTGATAGCAGATTGTCAGCAAAAACCGAACAAATTCTGCAGCTTTTGGCCATTCATATAAAAGTATATATTTAAATAGATTTAAAGCCTTAACCCTAAGTAACAAAATGATGATAAGTTTTGGTCATAAAATGACCATTAGATAATTAGACATTATATAAAATCATATATTAATATGTTAAAACATATAGGTAAATTCAAATAACTTAATTTATAAAATTAAGGATCTTTTTGGACAGAAATTGTTTTGAATAAGTGAAAATCGAACAATTATCTGTCCGATTTGCCAAAAATCAATTCAATATCTGAATTTCCTGTATAAGAATTGTGTCAAAAATTGAACTGATAGAAATATATATATTATAATATTATTAACATTTTGTAGGATTTATATACACTCATGACAAGAATTTGAATACGGGTATAGATAATGAATAACGCGCCGCATAGCGATAAGCGACTGAACTATTTTATAATACTTTGTAATAAGCTGCAGATTTTGTTCGGTTTTTGCTGCCAATTTGCCATCAGATTGCGCACTCTAGATCCTGCTCAGTTTTTGCCGACAATCTGATGTCAGTCATGTCAGCAAGCTTTGCTCGGTTTCTGCCGCCAATTTGCTGTGTAGTTATGTTAGCAAGCTTTGCTTGATTCTTGCCGGCAATCTGCCAGCTTAATCGGTAATAACAACTCTTGTACCAAATTTGTAGCCTTTTTGCTGACAATAATTTGTAGCAAGCACTTGGCAATATCTGTTAGAACAGACCTGGCTGACTGGGTATATATATACCCAGTCAGCCAGGTCTGTTCTAACAGATATTGCCAAGTGCTTGCTACAAATTATTGTCAGCAAAAAGGCTACAAATTTGGTACAAGAGTTGTTATTACCGATTAAGCTGGCAGATTGCCGGCAAAAATCAAGCAAAGCTTGCTAACATAACTACACAGCAAATTGGCAGCAGAAACCGAGCAAAGCTTGCTGACATTACTGACATCAGATTGTCGGCAAAAACTGAGCAGGATCTAGAGTGCGCAATTTGATGGCAAATTGGCAGCAAAAACCGAACAAAATCTGCAGCTTATTACAAAGTATTATAAAATAGTTCAGTCGCTTATCGCTATGCGGCGCGTTATTCATTATCTATACCCGTATTCAAATTCTTATCATGAGTGTATATAAAGCCTACAAAATGCTAATAATATTATAATATATATATTTCTATCAGTTCAATTTTTGACATAATTCTTATACAGGAAATTCAGATATTGAATTGATTTTTGGCAAATCGGACAGATAATTGTTCGATTTTCACTTATTCAAAACAATTTCTGTCCAAAAAGATCCTTAATTTTATAAATTAAGTTATTTGAATTTACTTATATGTTTTAACATATTAATATATGATTTTATATAATGTCTAATTATCTAATGGTCATTTTATGACCAAAACTTATCATCATTTTGTTACTTAGGGTCAAGGCTTTAAATCTATTTAAATATATACTTTTATATGAATGGCCAAAAGCTGCAGAATTTGTTCGGTTTTTGCTGACAATCTGCTATCAGATTGTCTTGCGCAGATCTTGGTCGATTTTTGCCATCAATTTGGTGTCAAATCATGTCAAGCTTTGCTCGGTTTTTGCCGTCAATTTGCTGTCAGGTTATGTCAACAAGCTTTGTCACCAAAACACAAGCTTAATGCGGACACAGATGGCACTGGATTTGTTACCAAGTTTTGAGCGAATTTGATGCCAATTTGGCGACAATTTGTTAACAAATTGCTATCTGGGTATATATATATACGTATATACATATCATGCTCCTCGCCAGGGTTGGGAAGTAACGCGTTACTTGTAACGCCGTTACCGTTACAGTTACTTTTTTTCGGTAACTGTAACGGTAATGGCGTTACAAATTTTATTTGTAACGGAAAAAGTAACTTCGTTACATTTTTCGGTAACGAGTAACGAATTTAACAGTTACTTTTATCGTTACTTTTTTCAAATTTTTTGATTTATTTAAGATATTATTCTTGCTATTGTGCGTGATAAAATTTTTATCTTAACCGTAAAGCCGTAAGCAAATCGACCAATTAGCATTCTTATTATGTTGTAAAAATGCTTGAATGTGATTGATCAACTTATGGCTCTTGCAGACCAGTGCGATGACGCGACGCGCGATATCCAATGAGAGCTTTATCTTTTCGGAAAAGCAGAGCTCTCATTTACTACCAGTTCTAAGTACCTTGCAACGAAAATTAGAAAATCTCAATAAATCTGACCTTATAGATTGCCATTCATTAGTTGAAGCTATTCAGCAAGGTTTAAATAAAAGATAACTTATTAATTTGATTAATACATATGTTATTTAATTTTAAATAAGGATTTAATTGAAAAATATTATTTTATTTTAAACTATTGATTCAAAAGTATTAATTTCAATAAAACAATGTCACTTAATTTACTATATTTGATTTTAGATTTCTTACAATATTTGAAACAAAAGAATTAATAATAGCAGCATGTTTACATCCAAAATTTAAGTTAAACTCGTTAACCGGAGAAAAAAGAAAACGTGCTGAAAATTACTTGGAGGATTTATTGGGAATCCGATCAACTGAAAATTCTTCAAAAGCTGGAAAATCTGACGATCACGATGATTTTTTCATTTTTGAGCAAAAAACGGTGCAAAATGAATCTGAACAAGAAGAATTGCAACGGTTTTTAAAATCAAATAATTGTAATATAGAAATGTTAAACGACTATCCAAAACTTAAAAAACTTTTTATTAAATATAATACAGCTCTACCAAGCAGTGCATCTGTAGAAAGAATGTTTAGCATCGGTGGCTCTGTATTAACACCACAAAGAGGGCATTTAAATGATGATACTATGGAGCAACAAATTTTATTAAAAATTAATAAAGAATTTCGATAAAATTTAATCATTTATTTTGTAATAAACCTTGAATGAAATCTTTTGCTTACAATTTTTTAAAAGTTTTTCTTATGCAAAATAATTTATTAGTTTGTATTGTAAAAAAGTAACGGAAATTGTAACGACTCGTTACTTTTTAGTAACTGTAACGGTAACGAGTTACTTTTTAAAATTAGTAACGAGTAACGGTAACGAGTTATTTTTTAGAAAAAATAACGGTAACGGTAACGAGGTACTTTTATAAAGTAACTTTCCCAACCCTGCTCCTCGCATATTCGTTTAAACGTTCATTCAAGCTGCTCTCTCTTTCTCTCTCTCTCTCTCTTTCTTTGGTCGTTCTTTATTGTATTCTTTCTTTTTCATTATTTTATTCTCTTATTTATTCGATTTTTATTCTTTTTATTCTCCTCTTCCTACATAATAATAATTATTAATTTAATCATTAATTTATTCATCTTTATTTTATAGAGTATAAATGAGATATTGTATATCTTATAAATAGAAAAAGTATTTAATTATGTGTATTTTTATATGTACATGTGTTGTATTTAATTATAGTTAAATAGAAAAAGAAAATAACTTATTTTGTTGTGTATCTCATTTATGCTTTATAAAATTAAAATAAATAAATAAATTTATTTATTTTCATATAGGGAGACGAGAATAAAAAGAATAAAAGTTGAGTAAAAATAATATAATAATAGGAATTAAAAAATACAATAATAAACGAGCAGAAAGAGAGAGAGAGAGAAAGAAAGAGAGAGTGAGAGAGAGAAAGAGGGAAGCGCGAATAAACGCGTAAGTGAATATGCGAGGAACATGAAGTTAAGCGATATGTAGTACATAACGAGCGAGCGATTAGAAAGAGACAGAGCGTATGATCGAGACAGAAAAGATGCGGCAATAATATTAGTGCGTACATGTATATTACTCTCTCACACATGAAAGAGACAAAGATAGTACTATTATGTCTGTCCTTGTCGTGTAAGATTGCAACTCCGTCTATCGCGACATCATGCAACTAATCTACTGCTCTGTTTTACTCTTAAGCCTCGATCTCGCACACACACATATGCACAAAAGTTTTATAAACCAAGATCTTTTTTACTAGGTTTCTAAATACATTTTTAAACGTTCACTTATATTCTTTTATGCATTTCCGAGTAGGAACCTATCTTATTTTGTACGTACAAACTGCACAACTTTTATATTAAGCAAATATTGTTACGACCTGACACAAAAAGCCGATAACAAACTGTAATTTTTTAGCTTTTCTTTGTTTTTAATATAAAAGCGCAAGGTTCCCACTTTGTTGATGTATATACTTTAATCGTTGAAAAGGATTTCTCATTTCATGTAACCAATAAAAAAATTCCGATGTATGAAAATATAATTATTATGGCCGATAAAACAGGACAGTCCGGCATCCTCTTAAAAAGTTGACCAATCACAGTCAAGTATGAGAAGAATACTTGACTGTAATTAGTCAATTTTTTAAGGCTTGGAGCTTAAAATCTTATTGTAGACGCCGCTTTACTGCTTAAGTTTTTTTATGTGCCCGGGCCCTATGTCTATGGGACTGCTGATGGCAGTGAAAGAAGTGCACGAGTAGAGTGAGACAAAATAAATATAAAGGTGCCTTTACATGGTAGCGTCAAGCGTCGAGTGTTGAGCGTTAAGCGTTTGCGCAGAATATTGTTGCCCAGAATTATATTTATTTCGTCTATTTTATTATATAACAGATATATATGTGTGTGTTATTATTATTAATCAAAAATGTATTATAAAACGTTACTACTCTGGCAGTGTAGTAAATTAAAATAAAATAAAAATACAAATGCAGCAAGAGATTTTGAATGGTTGAAATATTCAAATAAATAAGACACGAAAAGGGATTCACAAATGACAAAATGACATAGTTTGAAAAACTATTGTTAAAAGTAGGACATGATCTAAAGGAGCAATATGTTATAAACATGCAGAAAAAGAATTATCAAAATTAAATCTCTTAATCTTTGATTAGATTCTAATATTCTACTAGGGGATAGTAACGTTTTATATATTTTTTGTTTAATAATAATATCTATTGTGTATAATGTAAATAAATATCAATTTTCAGTATTAGTAATGTGTATCAGAACATAATTATTTTTATCTCGAGCGAATTCATATCATTCATCATGCTATTAGCAGCACGAAGCTGTAATCTATCTCATTCAAATTCCTGCGCAATGATTTCTGTGTAGACGCAAACGCTCGACGCTCGATGCTCGATGTTGCCATGTAATGGCACCTTAAGGTTATTTCCGTCTTTTCCTAATAAAGTCTGATTGGATGAGCAGCCGATTTTTTGCCAACCAATCAAGCTTTATTAGAAAGAGACAAAACGTGACATAATATTATCTGCCTCTCACTCTACTCGTGCGGCTCCCCTTTCACTACCATCAGAAACGATTGTGTATCTTAAAACAAAGTGAAGAGTACAAAAGCAAACAGATTTATTAGATTTCGACAAATGAAATCATAGATATTCTAATGAATTTCCTCATTTTTGTAATTTTCACATTGTTTTAAGATACACGATCAACCCCCAGTAGGTCTATTCTCTAACTTCGTAACGACGATGTCGTTATCGTTATGCGTCGTTGCGCAGCTGAAACATATTGGAAAATAGCTGCGCAACGACGCGTAACGATAGCGAATTTGTTAAAAGTTAAGAGTTACAGAATAGGGCTGCAGCAATCCATTCTATATGTCGGTGGAAAATACAGAGAGAGAATTCGCGATATCATCGTAAACACGCGATAAAAGGCAGTCTATCATCCGGCGCATGTATCCTGCGCCTGCGCGTCGAATGGCGGCGTATGGTGAGCAGGTAGGTAGGGGAGGAGGGATAATTCACCAGACTTACGGCGCGAGCGTGCGCGGTGTGGCTGTCGGCTGTGGCTTGTATCAAATATGGCCGCCGTGAGCGTGATACCGACGAAGGTGCGCGAAAAATGACGGCTTCTCTGCGCTCTTGACGGCGCGATCGTACGTGCGCGCGCGAGAGCAGCGAGTATTCGAGCGATTTGTCGTGTGCATCGTGACGGCGGTTGTGCGGCATCTCATCGCTATGGCGCTGGTCACGGTGCAACGTTCTCCGAGCGTGTCCAGTTCCCCGCAGAGCTCGGTGAGTTTTTGTATTTCCTTCTCTTTCGACACGTATACATATATATATCTTTCCCGGATGCGGAGACGCACGCACGTATAATCGCGCCGTTTCGAGGGAACGTGATTGTTGTTACGTCGCTGACCCCCTCGCTTGTTCGATTCAACTCGGTTCGCTTAAGAGTCAGCCGTCCGGCTGTCTCTACCTTATTTGGTAGTGCTCTGCCGAACGAGAATGGGAATCGAGGGAATTCCAAGTTCCCCTGTATGTACTACGTACGCAGTACGTACACATGTATCTGCTGTATTCGCGACATGCTATATCTTCAACCGGCATGGAAAGCGCGCTGAAACAAACAGGCTACAACAGCGTAAACAAACGTAACGGAGGTAGATAAGTAGTGGAGATTGCTCTCGCTCGAAATTCCACGATTTTATGCCGCTTGTCCTCGATACGCGGAGCTTCGATGATGCGTCTCGGCAAAGATTGTGCCGTACGATAATTCGCTTCCCGCTTATTACTTTCGCTTTCTGTTCGCACGATCGTATTTGATGATAGATTTCTCTCACGTAGAGTCGAAGATTTTGTAATTCAATTATCTTTTAGCGATCTCGTATTTATTGATTGCTCGCAAAGATACTTTCACGATATCGAAGAAGTATGCGACGAGATAAAAGTTGGATAGCGCGAGTTTTTCTCATGTCATAGATGAGTGAGATTATGCGCTTCCGTAGCGCTGATAATAGTGTATGCGAATGATAATTTCATGGTTTCGTTTCCTGAAACGGTAGAACCATGCAATAGATGACAAATGTGAAATTATTTTTTTGATTAATGTCGTTCCAATTAATAATCTGTCGAATGGTTGATTTGTTATCGGATATCATTGTTGATTGTTAAATCATATGGCATAGTTGCAAAAATTTATTCTAATTATAATATATAATCACACTAATCAAGTATTACTATCAATTTTTAGATTTTTTAAATGTAAAAATGTTATTGTACATACTATGTAATAATATTAATAATAATAATCTATATTATAATAAAATTAATATAAGAATTACTATTTAATAAAAGAAATACTAATCACAAAGATAATATAATTATTATATATTAATATAAATATTATATATAAAAAATATTATATAATATTAATATAATATATATAATAATTTATTTTATGGACAACATTCGCATTATGTGTCCTTTTATTTGACTGTATGTTTATTTTTTTATAAACAATTTCTTTACTTCTTATTTAATATTTTTTTAAATATTTAAAATTTTAATAATTAAAGAAAAAAATTATACTTATTTATACTTAATATACTTAATTAATTAAGGAAAAAATTATACTTTTACGAATTTACAAATGGAACTCAATTTTTATAATAAATATATTAAATTTTTGGTAGAATGTATTTCTCAAATAAAATCGTTTTCGATTTTATATTCAATTGTCAATATATATCTTAAGTTATAATTAATAATAACAACAAGCAAATAAATAAATTGGCTTAAGGAGCAAAGGCGTAAATAACAAAAAAATAACTTAATAATAACCGCACGCTTATGTCTTGATGGAAACTCTTAAAATTAAAATTAAAAAACAAAAGCGCAAATCATAAAGATATAAATAGCACAAAATGAATAGTACAAACCTTTCAGTCCTTAAATGGACTTTTTTCCGTGACGAAAAATTACAGTCAGCAAATAAAAACAGAAATAGTCAAAAATTTGTTCATCGACCCTTTAAAGGCACGTCAACATTTGTTAAAATTCACCATCCACCCCATACAGGTTTTCACAAAACTTGCGGGGTGTCTGTGAAGTTGACGTGACGTTTTACGAATTTAAAAAAAAACTAAAAGTTCTAATAACTTTTCATAGTTCTATAGGTCAGCACGACATTTGATGAAAATATGTTGCGCTCATGATTTTCTAACGGTAGTTTTTGACAGTTCTATAAGATTTTTATTCTTTAGAAACATTTTTATAGAGAGTTCCAATTGTTTATTATTTTTTAAACAATTTTTGATAATTACATCCAGCATGACATTTAGCGAAAATATATTATTTTATATCATAATCTGACATATTTTGATATAAAAAATAAAATATCTCGTAAAATATTTAGTTTTCGATAATCTTACCGTAATACTTTTATGTACAGAATAATAAGACAAATCATTTAATATAAAAAAAAATTGTTTTTAAGAAAAAGTATATAATTATTTACAATGTATTTTTTAAACAATTATTTGTTTTTTTTTTTTACACTAATTGATTTGTCTCATTATTTTGTACATAAAAATATAAGTGTGTGTGAAGCTAGCATATCATTTCGTGGAAGATCATAAATAATTAAGAGTTCTGGCTTTATTTTCAATAGTTCTAGAGTTCTTGATAGTTTAAACAAATAGTTCTGGCGATTAAACCAAAGAAAATGCCTCAGGACAAACTGATATGCTAATTTCATGCAGCATATCATTTCGTCCTACGACATTTTCCTTATCAATAATTGTTCAAATTTAAAAGATTTGTAGTTCTACATGAGTTCTAAGAAGAGTTCTGCCTTCTAAAAGTAAAAAATATTCATAAAATGAAATAAAACAATTTTTTCCCCGAAAACTCGTATTTTCGAGTCTAGAGGTGATATGCTGGCCGTATTTCGAGAGTTCTGATTATTATAAACTAGTTCTCGTGTAGTTCTGGGCATGTACATTGCTTTTCTAAAGAGTTCCGATGGAGGAAATAATTAGAAAATTTTTAAAACGATTATTTTACCCGAAAAACTCGTATTTTCGAGTACAGAGGTGATATGCTGACCGTATATTTCGAAAGTTCTGATTATTATAAACTAGTTCTCGTGTAGTTCTCGGCATGTACATTGCTTTTCCAAAGAGTTCTGATCGAGGAAATAATTAGAAAATTTTTTAAACAATTATTTTAGCCGAAAAAGTTCTCTTCATGTTCAGCACAAATATGCAATTTCAGATCGATATTCCGCCAATTAACAATTTTTAATCAATTTTTAATATCCACGCCTAGCACGACACTCTCCCCTCTAAAGTACCAAAACGTTGGATATTATCATTTTTGGCAAGAGTCCCGGATAGTTCTGTTCAAGTTCAGCACATATATGCAATTTCAGATGGATATTCCGCCAATTAACAATTTTTAATATCCACACCCAGCACGACGCTTAGTCAAAATGTGTCGTGCTGATGATTTTTCATAGTTCTAGCGGTAGTTTTCAACAGTTCTATAAAAGTTCTATACTTTAGGAACATTTTTACAAAGAATTCCGATTGTTTCCTATTTTTTAAACAATTTTTAGTAATTACGTCCAGCACGACACTTATTTTTAGTCAAAATGTGTCGTGCTGATAATTTTCCGTAGTTTTAGCGGTAGTTTTCGACAATTCTATAGGAGTTTTATACTTTAGAAACATTTTTATAGAGAGTTTCGATTGTTTACTATTTTTTAAATAATTCTTAGTAATTATGTCCAGCACGACACTTAGTGAATATGTGTCGTGCTGATGATTTTTCGCAGTTCTAGCGGTAGTTTTTGACAGTTCTATGCTTTAGAAACATTTTTACAGAGAGTTCCGATTGTTTATTATTTTTTAAATAATTTTTGATAATTATGTCCAGCACGACACTTAGTGAAAATGTATCGTGCCAATGATTTTCCGCAGTTCTAGCGGTAGTTTTTGACAGTTCTATGTTTTAGAAATATTTTTACAGAGAGTTCCGATTGTTTATTATTTTTTAAACAATTTTTGACAATTATGTCCAGTACAACACCTAGTGAAAATTTTTCACATGCACACTCGCAGATTTGAAGAAAAACGCCGTATATTTTTTCATCAAATTACACTAAAGAATTTGTTACTGTAACTCTAAGTGCGCGTCTTTTGCAAAGCGCGCACTGAGAAAAAAAAATTGTTAACTTGACTAAATTCGTCCAACTAATTACTATTTCTTTATATTTCTTTAATTGAAATATTTAAGTATTTAAGTCAAATATACATCATGTTAGATTTAATATATCGGATTTGACTTAAATATTTTAATTAAAAAAAGACAAAGAAATAGTAATTAGTTGCACGAATTTAGTCTAATTAACAAGTTTTTTTTCTCAGTGCGGTGTCCTGTAAGATAAGCGCTCTATGCCGATAATTACTAAAAATTATTTAAAAAATAGTGAACAATCGGAACTCTCTGTAAAAATGTTTCTATAATATAGAACTCTTATAGAAAACGTCGAAAACTACTGCTAGAACTACGGAAAATCATCAGCACGACACATTTTGACTAAGTGTCGTGCTGGGCGTGGATATTAAAAATTGATTAGAAATTGTTAAATGGCGGAATATCCCTCTGAAATTGCATATATGTGTTGAACTTCAACAGAACTATCCGGAACTCTTGGCAAAAATGATAATATCCAACGCGTTTTAGTACTTTAGAGGGAAGAGTGTCGTGCTAGGCGTGGATATTAAAAATTGATTAAAAATTGTTAATTGGCGGAATATCGATCTGAAATTGCATATATGTGCTGAACTTGAAGAGAACTATGCAGAACTCTTGCCAAAAATGATAATATCCAATGCATTTTAGTACTTTAGAGGGGACGGTATTGTGCTAGATTCGCGAAGTTAACACATTTTTTCAATTTCGATTTTTTGATATAAGGAATGCGGAACTTTTTTTAATTTTTATCAGGAACTGTAGAACTATGAAAAGTGCTATTAGAACTCTTAATATTTTTTTGAAATTCGTAAAACATCGTGCCAACTTCACAGACACTCAAATGTGTGGCTGATGCTAGTATGTCTACATGATTTTTCTATGATTTTTTATCTTCTATGATTTTCTAAGCTAAACGTTGAGCAATAAATTCGATATTGTATATCTTGAGAGCAATAAATTAGAGAAATATTTTAGGACAAAAATCATAACAGCAACTAATTGCGTTCATGTATTCTTGTAGGTAAGCTAGCATTGCCATACGTTCGGTGGATTTTTCTAAGTCAAACGTTGAGCAATAAATTCGATATTATATATTTTGAGAGCAATAAATTAGGAAAACATTTTAAGACCAAAATAATAACAGCAACTATCCACTTTACTCTTGTAGGCAAGCTAGCACCGCCATTCTTTCAGGTCGATTTTTCTAAGTCAAATATGGAGCAATAAATTCAATATTGTATATCTTGAGAGCAACAAATTAGAGAGACATTTAAAGATCAAGATCATTACAGCAACTAATTGCGTTCATGTACTTTACTCTTGTAGGTAAGCTACCACCGCCATACGATCAATGGATTTTTCTAAGTCAAACGTTGAGCAATAAATTCGATTTTATATATTTTAAAAGCAGTAAATTAAGAAAACATTTTAAGACCGAAATAATAACAGCAACTATTGCGTTCATGTACTTTTCATTCATTTACTTTTATAGGTAAGCTAGCACCGCCACTCATTCGGGTACCTCTATTAATCTAGCAGGACTAAATCAGCAGAATCAAACTGGATCTATCAGATTATTTAGTACCCATTTTGTACTAATTTGTACCAATAATAATAATTTTGTACCTCGTGCCATTTTCAAAAAAACCGTGGCGCTGCTACCATCAAATTAAGCTAGCAGGACCAAACTAAAACAAAACGAAAAAATAAAAATAAGACTAGAAATTGAATGGGCTGAATTTGTACTAATTTGTACCACCCAAATAAACTTAATATATCTAGCCCTTATGCTTAAAAGAACCCCCAATTGAATTTAGCCCTATTAAGCTCAAGAGTAAAGTACTCTTTTCAATCAGCAGAATCAATCGCTACTTATATACTGGACGCGGCATAATTTGTACCGCCAAAATGTGAAGTTTCAAATTTTGTACCCCCGCCGTTCCTTCGAAAACTACCCCCGACTTCTATCCGTCTCAAGAGTAAAGTACCCTTCGCGACGAGCAGAATCAATCGCTACTTGTACAAACAACGCGACATAATTCGTACCATCAAAATCTAAAGTTTCAGATTTTGTACCCCGTTTTTTTTTTTATTATGTTTTTCATGTAGTTTTTCGTTCACAAACACATACATACACATCCTCATGCATACCCGTATACATGCAAGTACGTATGTTTATTTCAATACCTTTATACGTAGAATCATTAAAAAAAATTTAGAATAATATACATAATAATAGAATAATATACATTCATTACTGAAAAATAATGAGCAAATCAATTGGTATAAAAAAAAAATTGTTTTTAAGAAAATTTGTTTTTTTTAGCATTAATTAATTTGTCTTATTATTCTGTACATAGAAGTATTACGGTAAAATTATCGAAAACTGAATATTTTATGAAATATTTTATTTTTTATATCAAAATATGGCAGATTAAAATATAAAATAACTCAAAAAGTACTTAATGAAAAAATACTTCATTATAATGTTTTGGAAAGCTCTCGATGTCAGCTACAAGAATACTAAATGAAGAATGGAGGTTTCTATTTAAGATTTTAAAGTTGACCTTCACATGACCTTGAAATGATTTTCCAAGGTCAAATCTTCTTATGGCCCCCATCTTATGGTCCCCTTGAAGTCACACAACTTTTGATTGAAACATTTTTCTCACGTGCGTGCGCGCGTGCGTGCGTGCGTGCGTGCGTGCGTGCGTGTGTGTATGCGTGCGTGCGTGCGTGCGTGTGTAGTATATATGAATAAAATATATTTAATATTAAATATAATGTTAAATATTATGAAATATTGTATTAATAAATATTATTAAATATTATTAAATTTAATTTTAGTATTAAATATTTTTAAATTATATATTAAAGTTTTGAAATTATTGAATATTATAATAGTTAATAAGCTTTTAAATATTTATAGACGAAGAAGGAGAGAGAGAGAGAGAGAGAGAGAGAAAATTAAAGAAAAGAAAGTATAAGCAAAAGAGTGGGAGGGAGAAAGAGACAAAAGGAAAAAAGAAGGAGAATAAATATAACATCAGGTAATAATATTGTTTAGTATTATTAAACATATTGCTAAATATTATTAAGAAATATTATTAAAAATTATTAATATTATCTATTTTATTTTATTTGAAGATGGAGAGAGAAATAAAAAGAGAAAGCAAAAAAAGATACTTTATTTTAAATTAAAAAAGAGGAAGAATAAGCGAGAGAGAGGGGGGAGGGGAGAGAGGTAGAGTTAAATTATGATGGTGCGGTTATTTTGTTAGATATTTCATAAGGTGATTTCATCACAGATTTCTATATAATATACTAGACTATGAACTCCTGCTGTGAGATGTACCCAACTTTTATGTATAAAACTTGTACATATGTTAGAGCGCATGCGCCGAATAAGTTGATGGAATGTGGCTTTCTGCTGGCATGTCAAGTTAAATTATAAAATGTTTATGAATGAATTGAACTAATGTAAAATAAATTCGATGAAAAATTGATAAATACATATAAATATTATATTTATATGTATATATCACAATTCTATATAAAACATTACAACATATATATCTCAATATACTTACTTAAAAAAAGAAATTCCACAATTCTTTCTCTGTACATTTTAGCACTCGTTTATTATACATTTTTGCGGCATGTTGACCTAGGTTCATCTCCAATATTTTGATGCACTGCAATTTTATTCGTTTGCTTTTTAACATTAGGTTATATCTTTCTCTTACTTCAAAAAATGCTACCCATATTAAGTTAGCCCCCCCACCAACGCCAAATTAAGTCAAATACGTAAAATAATTTAGTGCTAATTATATGCTAATTAGTTGCCGTAGTCCGAATTTTGTTGCTCAAACCGTTTAGCAGGAATTTACATTCAAAGTGGGGGGTGCTAGCTTGACATTAAGCCAGCCCCCCCCCCCATAGTGAAAAAAATATATATAAAGCTCGAATCAAAAAATAAAATACACTAGAATTTGTTGCTATTTTGTTGCTCTAAAATAACATAAAAATATTTTTAAAAAAGTATATTATTTAATTAATACCACTATATACTCAGTCTCGCCGCGCCGTACCATTCACTTGCGCGGAGTAAAAGTAAATAAAAAAATGTATTGCTCGCATATATTTGGTACTAAAATAATCTGTGGACAATATACTGTCGAAATATATGAGAAACTGAATTTGTTGCTCGTCTTAAAGTATTAAAAATCGATACTTTGTCGCCGCGGACCCTATACGACGCGCTCTTATATTATATAAATTAACTAAAAGAATTTGTTGCTCGCATGTTTTTGGTATTAAAATAATCTGTGGACGATGTACTATCGAAATATATAAGAAACTGAATTTGTTGCTCGTCTTAAAGTATTAAAAATCGATACTTTGTCGCCGCGGACCCTATATGACGTGCTTTCCTAATATATAAATTAACTAAAAGAATTTGTTGCTCGCATGTTTTTGGTATTAAAATAATCTGTGGACGATGTACTATCGAAATATATAAGAAACTGAATTTGTTGCTCGTCTTAAAGTATTAAAAATCGATACTTTGTCGCCGCGGACCCTATATGACGCGCTTTCTTAATATATAAATTAACTAAAAGAATTTGTTGCTCGCATGTTTTTGGTATTAAAATAATCTGTGGACGATGTACTATCGAAATATATAAGAAACTGAATTTGTTGCTCGTCTTAAAGTATTAAAAATCGATACTTTGTCGCCGCGGACCCTATATGACGCGCTTTCCTAATATATAAATTAACTAAAAGAATTTGTTGCTCGCATGTTTTTGGTATTAAAATAATCTGTGGACAATATACTATCGAAATATATAAGAAACTAAATTTGTTGCTTGTCTTAAAATTTTAATAAAAGTGAATTACGGGGAAGAGCAAAAATTTTCTGAATTTTTCAAAAATTTTGATATTTCTGCTTTACAACTTTACTTACAACTTGGTTTTTACTGCTTTATTATATCGTTAAGCCATTAGTTATCGCAGATAGTAAATGATAAATTTATTGCAAAAGATTGTGGTCGCGTCGTATCTGATTTTCGCATCGGTTATTTTTTAATTGTTTTGCACTTTAACATGCATATTCCGCAAATGCGTGCGGAATATGCATTGCCTTTGGCTCCGGCTATCTACCTACGGCGTGACCTTTCGCTCGCGTCATCGCGACGACCTCCGCGCTTCGAGGGGTGACGATCAACGTCGCGGAGGCGCTGCCGATCCGATGCGAAACATCACATCGATATTAAGCCAGCGAGCTGGTGTTGGAGCTCTCCTCGGTGCAACGATGACGACCGACTCAGTTGGTCCGCCGCCACTCGACGGATAGCTCGTCAAGCGAATAAATATACTATCGCGTTTTACCTCTCGAAGCACGATTTTTTCTTTGTACTGTTTTCGGTCTCGATTACCGCTTTTTCACGTTGAAATCATTAGATTATTGAAAAATGATCGCATCAAGCAATACGTGAGGCAAATTACGTAGTCAGTTGAAATATAATCGAATACAACTGTTTGAGAGATAATTAAGTTGAATTTTAATGGATCTTACTTATAATTGATAATCTACATGACCGGTTTACGACATACCGATTTTTTTCTTTTATTTTAATTATTTTAAACGGTGAGAGTACTATCCTAGTTTCAAGCTGAGATATATGTAGTTGTTTCAATTGATAACATTATAATTATTGCTGCATTTTCTTCGTGCGAATTATATCGAAGAGTAATAGATCAAGAAAATGAAGACGATCGCAAACTGATACAAACGATAAATATTTTTACAATCATAATTGTTTAAAACATTGTTCACAACATTGTTTACAACATTGTACAAGAATGCAATCTGTTATTACTTGATCGTAATTACGAATATTCATTTATAACTCTCGTTTAAAAACTTTTGGAACAAAATCGATCGTACCAATATGACACTAGGTTAAGTAGTCGCACTCATTTGCGTATCGTGAAAAAGCTCTTGTCCATACATTGCGAAACATGATTGTGCTGAAGCAGAAAACTTCTCTACATTACGGTCTTCCCCCGCTACCAGCATCCCAGCCACCCTCGCCCTGGTCCAGCATACTCTGGGGCGATGATCCGCGATTACGCGGACGAAAAGTCGCGTGTGGTATACGCGTTACGCAATTGCGGAACGAAGTCACTGCAAAAGTAAGCCTTCATGCTGGAGCCTTAGAGCCCAATGATTTTTTTGATTATTCAACTAGCATAATAACGTTACGTAGTGTGCTTTGTGCGCTACCGATACTCGTAATACTATTATAGTAAATAAAAATCGAGTCAGAAATACTTCGATATTTTACCTTTTCAGGAAAACTATATATCGAGTATCCGTCCATAAATATCCGAGCAAATATCTTACAACTGATTGAAGTTACAAAGTTTAATAAGAGAAATTAGCACAGTTTTTAGTCTGCGATAAAGCGCATGTAAAATTTTTTTTACTCCTAATCTTTTCAAGTTATGAAGGTTATCATTGTTTTTTTAAATGGAACCCCCTATTTTTTTATTGCATATTCTTATACTTTTTCTTGAAAACTTTTTAAAACACTAATAAAGTACTTTTTAATTAAGTATTTTTTAAGTTATTTTATATTTTAATCTAACATATTTTGATATAAAATACATTTTATACATTTTTATTAAACTTTATTGTAATTTCAATCAGTTGTGAGATATTTGCTCGGACATTCATGGACGGACACTCTGTATAGTTGGATATAAGAGATTATTTTTATTATATTGTACAAAATGTATTGTAATACATGTGGAATTTATTTTATGAATGGATTCTTTGACTAATTTGAAGTTAATCTTTCTTTAGCAAATGTTTTTAGATTATTGTCGACTCCGTTATACATATACATACATATAGGGTGTCCTAGATCACTCGTACATCCCTCTTCTTTCAAAAACTAAGCATTTTAGAGAAAAACATTTTCAACAAAATTTGTATGGTTTTGAGGAGAACATAAGATAGTGTCATTGGTTTGACCTTGGATGGCATCGTTAAGGTCAAGTCAAGGACACCTTTAATTTCTTAAATGGAACCCCCTATTTTTTATTGCATATTCTTATAGCTTGCCTCGAGAGCTTTCCAAAACACTATAATTAAGTATTTTTTCATTAAGTACTTTCTGAGTTATTTTATATTTTAATCTGACATATTTTGATATAAAAAATTAAATATCTTGTAAAACATTTAGTTTTCGATAATCTTAATACTTTTATGTACAGAATAATGAGACAAATCAATTAGTGCAAAAAAACAAATTATTGTTTTAAAAAATACATTGTAAATAATTTTCTTAAAAACAATTATTTTTTATACTAATCGATTTATCTCATTATTCTGTATATAAAAGTATTACGGTAAGATTATCGAAAACTAAATATTTTACGAGATATTTAATCTTTTATATCAAAATATGTCAGATTAAAATATAAAATTACTCAAAAAGTACTTAATAAAAAAATACTTTATTATAGTGTTTTGGAAAGCTCTTGACATAAACTATAAAAATATGCAATAAAAAATAGGGGATTCCATTTAAGAAATTAAAGATGTCCTTGACTTGACCGTAACGATGCCATCCAAGGTCAAACCAATGACACCATCTTATGTTCCCCTCAAAACCATATGATTTTTGTTCAAAATGTTTTTCTCTAAAATGCTTAGTTTTTGAAAGAAGAGGGGCGTACGGGTGGTCTAGGACACCCTGTATATTTGCGCGCGCGCGCGCGTGTGTGTGTGTGCATCGTCCAAAATGCATCACTATAGTCACTTTTTTTCTTGAGCTGACATGAAATTTGTAAAACATAAGAATTCTATTTATATTTTTGCTGTCTCGTCTGATAACAACTGTTACTTACTCACATATTTCATAAAATGCACTATTTATTTAATTATTAAATTTAATTATTTTATTAATTTGTTATATGTTAGGTAATCCAAACAGATTTTTTTTGCTTAAATGGCTTTAATTACTATGAAAATTTAATGCACAGTGTCATTTTGATTGCTATTTTAATATTTAAAAGTTACTTTTTGTTGCTTTTTCTATCAAAAAGCAGTTACTATTTTACTTTTTTTAGGGTGGCAGTGCTGTATCATCAAGAAAACATTTATTTCAAATTTATCAAAGAATATATCTTAAAAATGGCTTCTGCATTATGATGTAATACATTCCGTACATTATAAAAATAAATAAACACATATTTTTTGCTTTTGATTTTTTGATTTTTTTGCAAATTTTGCTGGAAATAATTGAAATAAAATTTTTATATTTGTATCGGTGTATTATATTCATATTGTTTTTAAAAAGACGTCTTATACTAAATTTCTATGCATTTATTTCTTTATTTTTGTAAGATATTGGACGAATTTTTTGTTATAATGGAAATTTATCATAGCCACATATATTCATGACAAAATAAATTAGTGTACTGTGTAAAATAAATGCCGGTGTGAAGTTAGCACCTCATATTCAAAAATCGAAAATTTTATCATGAACTTTATTTGCACCTTAAATAGTTTTACAATTGCTGATAGGTTTTAGAAATAGTTACGGTAAAAAATTTAAAAATATTTTATTTTGAAAATATGAAGTGCCAACTTCCCGTGATACCGCAAAATGCGAGAAATGCCATTTAAATTATCGTATCTTATAGTTCTCGAAGAGTTCTACAGTTTTTGATAAGTTTTAGTAATAATTCCGGCCTCTAAACATTTTAAAATAATTTTTGAATCTCAGAGCTGGCACGTTATCTGCTAAAAGTGGTCAGAACTTTTTTATTTATGTTTTTACAGTTTCAAATCTTAATTTTTTTAGGTTTTTCACCGGAACTATTTTTAAAACCTATCAGGAACTATTGAACTATTTGGGTTGCAAATAGAACTCTTGATAAAACTTTTGAATATGAGGTGCTAACTTCATACCGGTAAAGTAAATTAGGTTTCGATGAGAATAAAAAACAAATCGTGAAAATAAGTACAATTTCTGTAAAGATAATTGAGGTGAACAACTACCGACCCGAATTAATCACATACTTTTCTTCGAGGGTAATCAAGATCTACTATAACGGGATGCTAAGCAACATGCAACTCATATCGAATAGGGAAAGTCACTTTAACGATCGTACGACATTATAGACACGCGCATATTTTGTGTATGTTAGCATACAAAGACACAAAGTCGCCACACAGGGTATTAATTACGAAGCGAAACTTAAAACTGGATAGTATAAAATTATGTTTTCTATCATTTTGCATGATATACTTTCTGTATGATTTTCATCTATTCCAGTTGAACGGTAATTATTTTTTTCGATGACAAACTTGTATTATATGTATAGTTTATTTGGGTGGAACAATAAACTTTATCTCAATTATAAATGTGATTATATCTGTGTAAAAGTTCTCATATATAAAAAAAAAGAATTAATAAGTTTTTAAAATAATTAATGATAAAATAAGTTTAAAATAGAAAACGATAATAAAATAGTTCTTTTTTGCTAAAATACAAATGTTTGTTCTTTTTTTACATATAATTATAGCTACATAATGTATTTTTATATAACGATCTTCATTTAAAACTATTTTGTGAAAGCACAGAAAATATCAACAAAATTTTTAAAATATTAGGTGTACAACTTTGCTTCCGCCGTTTTCCTATAGATGGCTTTAGCGGTAAGTAGTGGTCGAAATAAATAGATCATAGACATCATGCAATAAACTTGGGCATCTGTCAACATAACCCCATAGAAACATTAGTCGATTTGTGTCTGCATCATAAAGTTATTCTCGATTGAAAATGTCAGTTTACGAGCCAAATTCTCGTCATTTGCGGGAGGTTTTAATTTTCTGCTTCAATATGAAGAAATCTGCGGCTGAGGCTCATCGAATGCTCTCAAATACTTATGGTGAAGCCGCTATTAGTGAAAGAACGTGTCGTGAGTGGTTTCAACGCTTCAAGAACGGTGATTTTCACATCGAAGACCGGCATAGCGGTGGAAGAGAGAAGGTTTTCGAAGATGCAGAATTGGAGGCATTACTTAATGAAGACTCGAGTCAAAGTCAAAAAGAATTGGCACGATCATTGGGAGTGACTCAACAAGCAATTTCAAAACGAATCATAAATGTATAACCAGTTTTTTACAATAAAGTCTCGAATTTCGGAAAAAAAACGGCGGAAGCAAAGTTGTACACCTAATATTTTTCGAAAAATTAAGATTACGTACTTATAATTAAAACATTATACAAGAAAGAGTGTTATATTGATCTATTTATTTGGATGTATTTGCCACCACAATTTTGCAGAAAATTCTCATATGTAACTATTGTGCATTGTTTCATTGTTTGTCACGTACAAGCCATGCTTGTTTTTTAACTGTTCTTAATTGAGCATTAAGGTGTAATTAAGCATTAAGATGGATCGACACGTAACCGTTGTAACACTAATTTATGTATAATTCAGTTACATTGTTTGAAAGCAGGATCCGAAAATGTATTCTCTGCTTCCTTAGATAGTATCTCTGTATTATATTCTCTTTGTTACGTATTTTGGATACGCGCAATTACGAGCGATACATCATGAAATTTGCTAGAAAGTGAAAATTCTTTTAATTCATTATTAATATCATTAGTTATTATTTTGATTTATGATATATATCGCGTATTGAACTTTCTATTATCTAAAATAAATTTTATTGAATCTATTTTACTTTAAATCTTATTTATTTTAAATAAATGGCATATATTTTTGAAATATGCTCGAATATTTGAATTTGAAAATTTTCTGTTAGGGAAAGCTGTATATACATTTTTATCGTTTGATTTTTTACATATTCAGTTATTTTGTTTTGAACTATATTTTCTTAATACGATGTCAGTACTATTCTTTTAGTCAATCGGCATAAACTTTGCACAGACAGCAGACAGGAGACATTTTTCTAGCTTGACTGCAGAGTCAACTTTATCAAGCTAAAAAGATGATATATTGAGCGTGTAATGCTACAAAAGCGACAGATAGGGTTATCAAGATTTATGTGCTAATGCGTGCATAAATTATCTTTGATATACAAGAGAAATCAATATTATTCAAATCAAACGTGAAATCGTGAAATTTTCTTTGAGCTTAAGAATTTATATCTGCGCTGATACATTTTTATAAAGTTTTTATTTTAAGATATATGCACAGTTACATGTACCTGTTGTTTTTTTATCTATAAAATATTAATTACTCTATCTTAAAATATCCTGTTCTTGCGTTCTGATTCATGTTAAAATCAAAATCAATACGTTTTTTAATCGCACAAAGACAAACATTCAAACAGAAAAATCTGACAGTTTAAATTGTACTCGGAACTGATGACGGGCGGAATGCGGATACGAGATTCGCAATCGCGTACGACAATGTTGTTCAAACGGTCCCACATGAATTATCTCGTATTTCTCTTGATGTTTGTATGTATGTATTAGCTCTCGACACACTTCTCTTTAACAGAAATACATTGTTACGTGCATGTGCAGTTGATTTCGCTTTCTCACGATGTAGTCATGAGAAATTCCTTGATTTTTTCTAGACATCGATACGATCTCCAAAAATAAAGCATATTGATCGATATTAGATTAAATTATTGCAGTTAATTAATATTGAATATAAATTTATTTTGAGATAAAATAAAATGTAATATCTTACCTTATTCCGCAATTTGTAAATTTGATCGAAAATATAATTATATACTACAAAATTCGTATAATTATAACATTTGGAATAACATAGGCAAAGTAATCGGTCGTTAATATTATATTTTCTATCAAAAGAAAAGATAACAGCAACATATATTTTGTATATATTTTGATCATTACTTTTGCTTATTTTCTATATATGTGTTAACAATGATTATTAAATATAGATGAAAATTAAGAGCACGGTAGTCCAATTGTAGACTGAAATTTATAGGGAGTGTCAGAATGTTTATAGAGTCTGTCCCCATCCCCTTTCGCAAATGGCTCAAAATTATGAAAAATCGCGAAATACGTGTTCGATCATTTCGAGGGGATACTTTTTCAAGGGGGTTGGGGGGTTATTCCCCCAAGGAAACACTCCAAGGGGATCCTAACTCAAAAATTTCAAATGAAACTTCCCCATATTGTAGCATATTGTTTGAAAGGACATAAAAAAAGAAATTTTTTGGCACAAACCAGAGATTGATCTGTTCGGGAATTATTTAGAGTTAAAGTTCGAAAAAGACCAATTTTTTAAAAATCGTTACTCCCATCTGGAAAATTCTAAAATTAGAAAATGTTCAAGATGTGAAAGTATTCGTCTTTTTTAATTCCTTTTCATAAAAAAATTTAAATTTGTCCTTGGGATTTTTTTTCAGATCGAGAAAAACTGTTAAATTCAAATGTGTATGAAGTTGGCATATCAATTGTCAGCATATCAGAAAAAAGTGGAGTTCTCTTTGCATACAGCCGAGTTCTATAGTTCCTGATAAATTTTAACAATAGTTCTGGTCATTTAATATAAATAACGGAAGTTAAGAAATGATATGCTAACTTCCCGCGAAGTCAGCATATCATACCATTTTTTCGAAATTTACTCCATTGAATTTTATAGTTTTCGATGAGTTCTATAGTTCTATAACATAGTTCCGAGCGTAACTACTTCTAAAATTTTTTAAACTATTATCTTACCCAAAAAACTCGTATTTTCGAGTATAGAAGTGATATATTGGCCGTATTTCGAGAGTTCTGATTATTATAAAATAGTTCTCGTGTAATTCTGGGCATGTACATTGCTTTTCCAGAGTTCTGATGAAGGAAATAATTAGAACTCTTTGGAAAAGCAATGTGCATGCCCAGAATTTCACGAGAATTATTTTATAATAATCAGAATTCTCGAAATACGGCCAGCATATCACCTCTATACTCGAAAATACGAGTTTTCCGGATAAAATAATTGTTAAAAAAATTTTCTAATTATTTCCTTCATCAGAACTCTTTGGAAAAGCAATGTACATGCCCAGAACTACACAAGAACTATTTTATAATAATCAGAACTTTCGAAATATACGGTCAGCATATCACCTCTGTACTCGAAAATACGAGTTTTCCGGATAAAATAATTGTTTAAAAAATTTTCTAATTATTTCCTTCATCAGAACTCTTTGGAAAAGCAATGTACATGTCCAGAACTACACAAGAACTATTTTATAATAATCAGAACTCTCGAAATACGACCAGCATATCACCTCTATACTCGAAAATACGAGTTTTCCGGGTAAAATAATTGTTTTAAACATTTTCTAATTGTTTCCTTCATCAGAACTCTTTGGAAAAGCAATGTACATGTCCAGAACTACACAAGAACTATTTTATAATAATCAGAACTCTCGAAATACGACCAGCATATCACCTCTATACTCGAAAATACGAGTTTTCCGGGTAAAATAATTGTTTTAAACATTTTCTAATTGTTTCCTTCATCAGAACTCTTTCGAAAAGCAATGTACATGTCCAGAACTACACAAGAACTATTTTATAATAATCAGAACTCTCGAAATACGACCAGCATATCACCTCTATACTCGAAAATACGAGTTTTCCGGGTAAAATAATTGTTTTAAACATTTTGTAATTGTTTCCTTCATCAGAACTCTTTGGAAAAGTAATGTGCATGCCTAGAACTACACGAGAACTATTTTATAATAATCAGAACTCTCGAAATACGACCAGCATATCACCTCTATACTCGAAAATACGAGTTTTCCGGGTAAAATAATTGTTTTAAACATTTTCTAATTGTTTCCTTCATCAGAACTCTTTGGAAAAGTAATGTGCATGCCTAGAACTACACGAGAACTATTTTATAATAATCAGAACTCTCGAAATATGGCCAGCATATCACCTCTATACTCGAAAATACGATTTTTTGGGTAAAATAATTGTTTAAAAAAATTTTAGAGGTAGCTTACGGTCGAAACTATGTTATAGAACTATAGAACTCGTCGAAAACTATAAAATTCAATGGAGTAAATTTCTAAAAAATGATATGATATGTTGACTTCGCGGGAAGTTAGCATATCATTTCTTAACTTCCGTTATTTATATTAAATGACCAGAACTATTGTTAAAATTTATCAGGAACTATAGAACTTGACTGTATGCAAAGAGAACTCCACTTTTTTTTTTATATGCTGACAATTGATATGCCAACTTCATACACATAAAATTCAAGACTTGAATGTTACAGTATTGCCGATATGTATGCACACGGATGCCTTAGTGCACGTATTTTTTTATGGAAAAGACTTGAAAAAACGAACACTTTCACACTTCAAACATTTTTTTAGGATTTTTCAAATGAGAGTAACGATTTTTTTGAAAATTGGTCTTTTTCAAACTTTGATAAATAATTCTCGAACGGATCAACGGATTTGGTTTGCGTAAAAAATTTTCTTTTTTTATGCCTTTCAAATAATATACTACAACATAGGGAGCTTTATTTGAAATTTTTGAGCTAGGGCCCCTTTGGAGTGTTTTCTTGGGGGAATAACCCCCCAACCCCCTTGAAAGAGTATCCCCTCGAAATGATCGAACGTATTTCGCGATTTTTCATAATTTTGAGCTGTTTCCGAAGTATAGGTGATGGGGACAAACTTTATAGACACCTTGTATATATATATGAATATGCCATGCGTTTTTATTCCATTTTTATGAATCATAGTATAACAATATAGGATTATAAATTAGTTATATATAATTAATTATATATAACTGTCATATCGAAAATTTATGAATTTATTCTAATCCGGGATATTATGGGATTGCTAATTTTAATAGTTGCACATATGCATATCCTTCTCGGAGAAAACATTAAAACCAACATGAGCATTGCTATTTTTGAAGCACCTTGTATATGCAGTAGCTTGAATGTATCTAGAACTGTGACCCTTGTTTATTGTGAGTAAAAGTGAAGATGAGTGGGAAGTGTGCTTGAAAGGTCATGTGTTGTAATATAACGCTCAGACTTACTTGTTGAAACGGTATTTTAAAACATTTCACGTAAATATTATAATTCTCATAGCTTGTATTAAAACATCTCGAAAATTTTTTAGCGGTATGCAAATGTTCAAAAAGATTGTGTATTTACTTCTCTTTCGAAATATTGCATAAATGATGTTGATTATTTAGGGGCTTAGGATAATATCGATAAAATAAATTGTTCTTACTTTCACGTTAGACATAATTCGACTTAAATTGACTTTGCTGAATTTTAAAATAAAGAATCAGTTATTAAAGTTAGAAACACTCTTAGTAGTGATGGCGAATTATCTCACTTTATATCACACGAGACTATGCATTCTCTGTATGTTCGCCTTGAAAACCACAATTTAAAAAAATGCAGGGCCTCTACTGCTCCTTCTTTTTCGCCTTGTCTCGGTTAGGCGCAATCTTCTTTTCAGCAAATAAAAGATTCTATTTTAAGCCGCGTTAAGGTAAGATTGGAAAATTATATTGCGCTTCTAATAGAGAGAGCACGCGCATTGTTTTATGCGCTCACATGATCAATTTTCTTCACCGCGACGATAATACATTGTAAAATATCTTCTCCGAAGATAATTGCAGAATGCTATATTTTGCATATTTTAATCTCACTGAAAGAATGTCAAACTATATAATATTATTGAATATTCTTGAAATTATGGCAATTATTTACCATCCAGCTCCAATGACGTTAACCTTCACATATGTTGTCAAGGATATAATCCTGAGTAACTTTTCCTTATAATTTAATCGGCGGTCTCTTATAATTTTTGAGATATTTAAAGTTAAAGTTATATTCGAAACGAAAATTTGGTTCGAGTTATATAACTTAACTTGAATCAAATTTTAGTTTTAAATCAGAAATAGATTTGGATTAGGTTATATTTTGGTTATATTGGAAGTGGAGCCTCCTCGTAAGGGAGGCGGAATCCGTGTCCATACCCCTATTAAGTTAGCCTCTCTACCAGCGCTAAATAAGTTTTAACTTAGATTAAAATTAGGTGCTAATTAGGTGCTAATTAGGTGCCGAAGTCCGAAATTTGGTGCTCGAACCGTTTGGCAGGAAATTAGATTTATACTGGGGAAGGCTGACTTAACATTAAGCTGCCCCCCCCCCCCAACCCCCATACAAAAAAACATATAAATAAAATGATTATTAAAAAAACAAATACATAATAATTAAGTCCTGCTAATTAAGTGCTTTCAGAAACCGATATATTAAGATATATCCAAACTAAAAGTTTCTATACCACTTTACTCTTGTATGGTCATGGACGCCACCGACGTTTAAGTTCGAAATCCTGCCAAACGAATCGAGCACTTAATTCGGCGTTTAGATATTTGGATATAATATTAATTAAAGAATATTTTTTACACTAATAATTATCAAGCATCGAATTATTTAATAGGATATTACTCTTGTACGACGGTGGGAGCAACCGACGTTTAAGTTCAAAATCCTGCCAAATAGATCGAGCACTTAATTCGGCGTTTAGATATCTGGATATAATATTAATTAACGAGTATTTTGATATCAGTAACTATCGAGCACCTAATTATTTAATATAACTTTACTCTTATACGACGTTGGACGCGACCGACGTTTAAATACGAAATTCTGCCAAACGGATCGAGCACTTAATTCGGCGTTTAGATATTTCGACATAATATTAATTAACGAGTATTTTGATATCAGTAACTATCGAACACTTAATTATTTAATAGGATTTTATTCTTGTACTTCAGTCGCGTGACGCGTACAAATTTTAAGAAACATTAAAAAATTAGATGCTCAAAAGTTATTAGTATAGAAATACTTTTTTAAATATATTATATGAAGATATGTGAACGCCGAATTAAGTGCTCGATCCGTTTGCCAGGACTTCGAACTTAAACGTCGATGGCGTCCATGACCGTACAAGAGTAAAGTGGTTTAAAAAACTTTTAGTTTGGATATATCTTAATATATCGGTTTCTGAGAGCACTTAATTAGCACTTAATTATTATGTATTTGTTTTTTTAATAATCATTTTATTTGTTTTTTTTTGTGTGGGAGGGGGGCAGCTTAATGTTAAGTCAGCCTTCCCCAGTATAAACCTAATTTCCTGCCAAACGGTTCGAGCACCAAATTTGGGATTTTGGCACCTAATTAGCACCTAATTATCACCTAATTTTAATCTAACTTAAAACTTATTTAGCGCTGGTGGGAGGGCTAACTTAATGGGGTTTCCATGCATATACTTTATAACGCGAAGCAAGGTCCAGCCTATGATTGTTGTGTGGATGGGAAAGTGTATGCGTGAAGGCAATGAGTTCCGTCCCCCCTCCCTACAGGGGGTCTCCACTTCCAAAAGATATAACTTAATCCAAACCTATTTCTGAAAATTTGGTTTGGATTATACAACGTATTACAACCCAAACCAAATTTTGATTTTAAATCATCGTTTTATCGTTTTATTTCTCAAACTTTATTTGGTAATAACTTTTTAATGTCTTTTTAATGACAATAACCGCCGATATAAGGAAAAGTTACTCAGGATTATATCCTTGACAACATATGTCAAGATTAACGTTATTGGAACTGGGTCCGCTATAGTAAATAATTACCATTCGTTGTTTCTCCAAGTATAATTTTGATATATTTTGTTTTATCTAATACATGTTTTAACGCGTTAATTCTTTTTCGCAAAAGAAGAAAAAAATTGGCATTTCATAAAAATTACATTTTTTAAATACATAAAAAGAGTAATATAGTATTAGTAAGATAATTATATATGATGCATATATATTGTATATATATATATTTAACTTATGCGATATGATTTTTTCTTGTTAATGCGCAAATTATAAAAATTGTTACATTGTAATTTTCCTAGTATATCTTATTTACGCGTGCCAAAAATGCTCTCGAAGACAATTCATTTTGCTTATATGTTGAGCATCCTTGGTTTTGGGGGACTAGAAAGGGGTTGCCCTATCGTGCACTTTGCATATAGAGAAGCGCACTTAATACGAAGGGGCTAGTTGCATTTTTTTAACGGTGCGGGACAAGGGTAGCCTTGGGTTGGTCGTCTATTGATTTTAAGGGTTCATTTTCTGCGTGACTGTGCGCCACGGCGCAAGACTCGGCTCTCCGTATCCTCTTTTGGTATTTACGATGCACTTTATTAATAAAAAAGTCACCACACAGTGACATGCGCGCAGCCTACATGCAGCCAAATGACGCGTGGAAATCTCTCGTTACGATATTATTTGCGAGAAATGATATAAAGCAAGCAGTAATCTTGCTGTGATTTATTAACTTGGGTAAATGTTCGGATTAACTTACATCTCATGGATCGTTTTCATTTTTACATATATTATAGAGGGCACATTCCTAAGTAACACGCACTGTGAATTTTGTGGCGCTCTCTTCTGGTTTCAGAGATATGCAATTTTAAAGTTTCACAGTTTTAATGCTCTTTCAATTATAAAATAAGAAAAAATAAAGTTTATTTACGTTGTATCTGTGTAAAACAGACGTGAAAAAAATGTATGTTTACATTTCTCGAAACGAAACTTCTTGAATTTTTCCATTTTCGTAAATCTAAAGTGGAAAATTGTAAACCCATGTGAAATCTTATTTCGCATTAAAAAGTATATACATGGAAACAGTACGTTTCGCTCCCACTGCGGGAGCTTCACTATAAAAAAACTAGACATATAGATTTGCGTTGAACTTCGCTTTGCGTGGAGTAACAATTGTGAAAACGATTTTGAAACGTATTAGCAGTAACATAAAAACAACTCTAAATGTAAACAAAAGAAAGTGTCCGTGAAGTTGGCACGACGTTTTACGAATTTGAAAAAAATATTAAGAATTCTAATAGCACTTTTCATAGTTCTATAGTTCCTGATAAAAATTAAGAAGAGTTCCGCATTCCTTATATTAAAAAATCGAAATTGAAAAAATGTTAACTTCGCGAATCTAGCACGACACCCTCCCCTTTAAAGTACTAAAACGCGTTGCATATTATCATTTTTGGCAAGAGTTTCGGATAGTTCTCTTCAAGTTCAGCACATATATGCAATTTCAGGTCGATATTCCGCCAATTAACAATTTTTAATCAATTTTTAATATTCATGCCTAGCACGACACTCTCCCCTCTAAAGTACTAAAACGCGTTGGATATTATCCTTTTTGGCAAGAGTTCTGGATAGTTCTGTTCAAGTTCAGCACATATATGCAATTTCAGACGGATATTCCGCGAATTAACAATTTTTAATCAATTTTTAATATCCACGCTCAGCACGACATTTAATGAAAATGTGCAGAGTTGGGAAAGTTACTTTATAAAAGTAACTCGTTACCGTTACCGTTATTTTTTCTAAAAAGTAACTTGTTACCGTTACTCGTTACCAATTTTAAAAAGTAACTCGTTATCGTTACAGTTACTAAAAAGTTACGAGTCGTTACAATTTCCGTTACTTTTTTACAATACAAACTAATAAATTATTTTGCATAAGAAAAACTTTTAAAAAATTGTAAGCAAGATTTCATTCAAGGTTTATTACAAAATAAATGATTAAATTTTATCGAAATTCTTTATTAATTTTTAATAAAATTTGTTGCTCCATAGTATCATCATTTAAATGCCCTCTTTGTGGTGTTAATACAGATCCACCGATGCTAAACATTCTTTCTACAGATGCACTGCTTGGTAGAGCTGTATTATATTTAATAAAAAGTTTTTTAAGTTTCGGATAGTCGTTTAACATTTCTATATTACAATTATTTGATTTTAAAAACCGTTGCAATTCTTCTTGTTCAGATTCATTTTGCACCGTTTTTTGCTCAAAAATGAAAAAATCATCGTGATCGTCAGATTTTCCAGCTTTTGGAGAATTTTCAGTTGATCGGATTCCCAATAAATCCTCCAAGTAATTTTCAGCACGTTTTCTTTTTTCTCCGGTTAACCAGTTTAACTTAAATTTTGGATGTAAACATGCTGCTATTATTAATTCTTTTGTTTCAAATATTGTAAGAAATCTAAAATCCAATATAGTAAATTAAGCGACATTGTTTGTTTTATTGAAATTCATACTTTTGAATCAATAGTTTAAAATAAAATAATATTTTTCAATTAAATCCTTATTTAAAATTAAATAACATATGTATTAATCAAATTAATAAGTTACCTTTTATTTAAACCTTGCTGAATAGCTTCAACTAATGAATGGCAATCTATAAGGTCAGATTTATTGAGATTTTCTAATTTTCGTTGCAAGGTACTTAGAACTGGTAGTAAATGAGAACTCTGCTTTTCCGAAAAGATAAAGCTCTCATTGGATATCGCGCGTCGCGTCATCGCACTGGTCTGCAAGAGCCATAAGTTGATCAATCACATTCAAGCATTTTTACAACATAATAAGAATGCTAATTGGTCGATTTGCTTACGGCTTTACGGTTAAGATAAAAATTTTATCACGCACAATAGCAAGAATAATATCTTAAATAAATCAAAAAATTTGAAAAAAGTAACGATAAAAGTAACTGTTAAATTCGTTACTCGTTACCGAAAAATGTAACGAAGTTACTTTTTCCGTTACAAATAAAATTTGTAACGCCATTACCGTTACAGTTACCGAAAAAAAGTAACTGTAACGGTAACGGCGTTACAAGTAACGCGTTAAGTACTCTGCGTTGATACCACTGCTT